>NC_061119.1:20008500-20042808 GCF_002878395.1 Capsicum annuum | reverse complement strand
ACTATGATATGAGTGTGCTGTACCATCCGAGCAAGGCCAATATTGTGACGGATGCCCTAAGTAGAGTGTGCATGGGTAGTGTTTCGCATGTTGTAGAAGGTAAAAAAAAGTTGGTTCGTGATGTAGATAGTTTGTCTAGATTGGGGGTTAGGTTGTTTGACTCTGCTGAAGGTAGTATAGGGGTTCAGAGTAGTTCCGAATCCTCCTTGGTTTTGGAAATGAAGGAAAAGCAATAGTTAGATGCTAGTTTGGTCAGACTGAAGGAGCCAATCAAGGACCAAAAAGTAGAGGTTTTCTCCCAAGGGGGAGATGGTGTGTTGAGATTGCAGGGTAGATTGTGTGTCCCGAATGTTAATGATCTGGGACAGAGGATTATGGCTGAAGCGCAGGGGGCATAATATTCTATTCATCCTGGTGCCACCAAGATGTACCGAGACTTACGGGAAATCTATTGGTGGAGTGGCATAAAGAAATATATAGTAGCGTTTGTAGCTAAGTGTGCAACATGCCAACAGGTTAAGGTTGAACACCAAAGACCTGGTGGTATGATGCAAGAGTTTAGTATTCCCACCTAGAAGTGGGAAGAGATAAATATGGACTTCGTGATTGGTTTACCTCCTCCCCAACACCATCATGATTCCATTTGGGTTGTGGTTGATAGGTTGACTAAGTGTGCTTATTTCTTGCCTATTCATACTTCATATACTGCTGAGTATTATGCTAGATTGTATATCCGAGAGCTAGTCAGACTGCATGGAGTTCCCTTGTCTATCATTTCGGATAGGGGTATTCAGTTCACTTCCAATTTTGGAAAGCTTTTCAGAAGGGTCTTGGTACCCAAGTGCTTTTGAGTTTTTCTTTTCATCCGCAGACCGATGGTCAGGCTGAACGGACCATCCAGACCTTAGAGGATATTTTGAGAGCTTGTTCATTTGACTTTAAGGGAATTTAGGATGATCACTTACCATTGATAGAGTTTACTTACAATAACTGTTTCCACTCTAGTATTGGCATGGCTCCGTTTGAAGCCTTATATGGAAGGAAGTGTAGATCACCTATAGGTTGGTTTGAGGTGGGTGAAGCGGTTGTGAGTGGTCCTAATTTGGTATTTAAGGCTATGGAAAAAGTTAAGTTGATTAGAGAAAGGTTGAAAACTGCGCAGAGTCACCAGAAGTCATATGCGGATGTTAGAAGAAGAGACCTTGAGTTCGAAGTTGGTGACCTAGTGTATCTAAAAATTTCACCCATGAGGGGGGGTGAAGAGATTCGAAAAGAAGGGGAAGCTTAGTCCCCGTTATGTTGGTCCTTACAAAATTCTTAGCCGTGTTGTAAGGTAGCTTATAAAGTCGAGTTGCCTTCCGAGTTTTCCTCTGTTCATCCAATATTCCATGTCTCCATGCTTAGAAAGCATATTAGCGATGTTGTGGTAGTGGATTCCTCTGTGAGTGCTGACATTCAAGAAAATCTTTCTTTTGATGAGATTCCTGTTGAGATTCTTGATTTCAGTGTCCGATGACTAAGGAACAAAGAAGTTCCCTTGGTCAAGGTGTTTGGCGAAACCAATCTGTTGAGGGTGCAACTTGGGAAGCTGAGGCGGATATGCGATCCAAGTACCCGCACTTATTTTCTGTGAACTCCGATCAAGCCGAAGGTACTGCTCTTTCCTAAATCATGCACTTTTGATAAAAGTTGCAGCAATTCAGCTGTCATTTATTATGTGTTCAGCTATAGTTTCATGAATTTATGCATTCTATGTTGCATTCGGAGTGAGAAACGATGTGGTGATGAGTCTAACGAATGGTTTCAGCTGTATGCTCTATACCCTATCTAATATTGGCATGTCTAGCGTCATTCGAGGAGAAATGTTTCCAAGGGGGGATGATGTAATACCCCGGGAAATTTTTCGTTGAAATTTTGTGCGTAAACTTGTTGGGTTCTATCTTCTAGAATGAATTATAAATTTCTCATGTGAAATTTCTTAGATTATGACCCACCATTGCATAGAGTATCAAATATTATTTCCAATGATATGTGGATCATCCAAAACGGACACCCGAGCGACTAGTTATGAACGTTCCAATCGAACCATGAATAGCAGTGAACAGTAAAACGTGCAGGAAAAAGTACTGAGGCCGGGCGCATTTTTTATCCAACTTTAAATGATCATAACTCCTTGTACATAATGATCTTGGTAATCTATTATATATCAACGGAAAGCTCTGCGAGTCCTCTCTCCAATGAAATTAGTTTCATCTAATTTGTCTATCGGAGCAAACAGTTATGGTCGATCTACTTCAGCCTATCAAAAGAAAATTTTTGGGTCAACTTCAAATGATCATAACTCCTCGTACACAATGATCCGGATAAGATACTATAAATCAACTGAAAGATATGAGAGTCCTCTTTCTAATGAAATAGGTTTCATCCAATTTGGATATCGGAGTAAAACGTTATGGTTGATCTACTTCAGACTATCAAAACAGTCTACCAAAGGACAGATTCGAGAATTATTTGATTTTTAGGGGCATTTTGGTCATTCCCCTCATCCAAAATCCGTCCAAACCCTATATTAAAGCCTATTAGAAGCATTATATGTTTTATTTCATCAAACTCCCTCAAAAAGAAAACTCTAACCTCCTACATCCAACTTCAGGAACCTCTAAAGTTCACCATTAGTTCTGCAAATTTATTCAAGATTCCAAGTTCCTAGTTCAATAACTTCAAGAACCTCCAAAGTTCACCATTAATTCTGTAAATTTATTCAAGATTCCAAGTTTCTAGTTCAAGAACTCCAAGAACCATCATTCAAAGGCACGATTAACATCTCAAAAACGAGTATCGATCTAAAGTTCATCATTCAAGGTATGTGGGGGTTTTCAACAAGAACTCTCTTTCGTTCTTGTGCCTAAAAGTAATTTTCTTTACAAAGGCATGATTTTTATTTGATTTTTATGATTTCGAAGCATGAACCCATATCATATGATGATTATTATGAAATCTTGATGCTTATGATTTTAAAAGATGAATTTACATGTGTGGTGATATAAAGCATGAATCTTGAACGATATTTGTCATGATTTTGATATTTGGGTCGTGAATCCCCATTGGAAATTGTGTTTTTTTTTAGAAAGTATGTGTTATAAGCACTTTGAAGTTGAATATTTGAGATATTTTGAATGATTTTACCTTTTGGTCTTAATGGAGTTTTTTTAAACTCGAGTGTGAAAGAAATCCACAACGTGATTGATTTTGATAGATGGGAAGCATGATGGCTCCCGATGTAATTTATATATTACTGAAATTATTTTGTTGTGGATTGTCTTTGAAATGATCTGAGATAAGTTCGGGAGAAATCTTTAGCACCGAGTGGGAGGTATAAAGCGACCTTACTTCCTTAGAACTAGGTGCCCCCATAGGAGTGAGCCTGAGGCTGATTTATATAGTGATTACTAGTTTGTGTGGATTTGTATCGATAGTCCTACTTCGATGGCAAGGATAGGATGGCTCTCCCCAACGTGGGTTGTACGTTGGACTCCATGTAGCTCATATGATTTATGTCGGTTATAGGATCTCCCAGTGTGTGTATGTGTTTCCTTGTGTCTATGGTGAATGGTGAAGTGATTTGAAAGTGGAATTGTGAAAGTTATTCTTTCAAAAGATTTATATGATATTTACATTATGAGAATTGATATTCTTGATGAACTGAAAGTGATTGACAAATTATATGATGACTCACATGTGTTATTGTACTTATTTCATCCTCTCATGATTATGATGATTTTCTTCGGGCTATATAAGTTTTTCATACATCCTGCATATTTCTTATAAAGATTTATGATGATGATGTTTATACAACTGCATACACCCCCATATACTCGGTTCCTTTCCATGGTACTGACCCACATCTTCGGGCTGCATTTTCTAGAAATGTAGGTTCAGGTGCTCAGTTCGAGGTTCGACAGTGATTCTTCGGGCACACTATTCTACATCCTCTGTTGTGGTGAGTCCTCATATTCCGAGGATGTGATGTCTGATGTTGGTTTCATGAAATTTTTTACATTTGATAATTGAGTATGAGTCAGTTGGGGCATGTCTCAATGGCTCGCTGGTTTTATTGATTTTCTTAGAGGCTTGTCAGACTAGTATAGATGTTAGGAGTTGACTAATAAGTCGTATTTTGTTATCTTTCTGAAATTCTTTTATTCTTATATGATGATTACTCTGTTCATAATTGAGGGTTAATTATGGAAACCCCGTTGATTTGTGTTGAACTGAATGAAAATGGTTCAAAGGGTTAGCTTGGGGCTACTCGTAGCCTCAAGCACCGTGTGATGCTCCGGGACCCATTTTCCGGGGTGTTACAACCATAATTCTATTTTTTATGTATTTCCGCATTTCTTCTTAGTATATGAATGGTTTACATCATGGCAAGTTAGAGGGGGTGCTCGGGCATTCATGGTCCAGGATGTCCGTCAAGACCAGGGCCTCGGTTCAGGTCGTGACAAGAAATTATTTCTTCTTGAAAAGCCATTTAACCCCTTGGATGGAAGAGGAGTTTGTAGGGTTGTGGCCTATGTTCCAGCCAAAGGCCCATGTCTTAGTCCTATTCTCTTTTGGTTTTCAATCCTATTCGGAAAAGAATTTAAATTTTTATTCCTATTTTGAACTGGTTTGACTTTAGGAAAAGTACCATCCTTCATCTATAAATAGGAATATTGGAGAGCGAATTATTCATGTTCATTGGTATTTGTCTTTGAGAGATATTAGAACATAAGAGAGGTTATTGAGAGCTTTTACAATAGAGAGAATAGAGAAAGGGAGTACTGCTCTGCAGTTTTCCTCTCCGACTAGCCAACGTGAAATCTCATTTCCGGTGCATTCACTATTGGATTGGGCTAAAATTTTGACCGAGTGTCCCAAATATCATGATGTTTGATTTGAACGGTGAAGATCGGATTTGGAAGTTCGCGGCATCAATTTTTATTCTCAAGCAGTAGTTCTATTTTAGGTGATTTCTTTTGATTTTATTTTTTTGGTATAGCTATTGTGTCTCCGTGTTTGGCTCTTATTGTGTTGTCAATTCGAGAATATTTATAACACTCTTATTATTATAGTGGAACAATTTTGATTTCTGTGATGCTGTGCTTGTTACCTTTGACTTGAAGAATTTTCCACATTAAACTTGGTCTTCTTTACTTTCTTGATTTTAATATTTACCTCTTTCTGTCATAACAGGTATATTATGGTATCAATGCATATCCCAAGAAAAATTCTAATTTGTTCAATTCATATCATGGGTTCAACTTCATAATCATAGTTCATTCTTATCCTAAAGTATATACACATTTTTTTACTCCAACTTTATTAGTTGAAGTAAAATCTACATATAGGAAAAATAGCTAAAGAGACAAAAAAAAAGTTTTTTTAAAAAGAAAAGTTTTTACTCGACATAAAAACACGTGCAAAATGCGTAACATAAACTAGTTAAACGAGTGATGGTACACAAAATAATATATAAGTTTACATATGAGGGGCAAATTTATCTCTATCTAATTACAATATAATTTTAATACACCCAAATTTATATATCTTTCGAATTATAATATATATATATGTATATATATATAGATATATATATATAGATATAGATATAGATATAGATATAGATATATATAGATATATATATATATATATATATTGTATAAAATACAAAAGAAAGTAGATTTTCAGTATTTAGAATAATAAGAAATACAAGGACTATCAACTAAAATCCAAAAAGCCCGTAAAATTATCCGTAATACCATATAAATATTTTTCAAACAATTCATTTAAGTATGCACCAGGCAAAAAGTTTACGAACCAAACCCTAATAGATTCTTGAAGCCTCTTGTCTGCAGCCATATAAAGGAGCAAACCAAAAACGAGGCAAGCCAAGTGGCCACACTCAATATTTTATTCAAAATTAAAGGTATAAAATTCATTTGACAAGCAAAAAAGTTGAGATATCAATTTTTCTTGAGATATTAATTTTTCTTTTAATAACGTTGACGAAGATCTCTTTCTTCTTTGTAAAGAATAATAGAATAGAGAATTTCAACCAATGCCAGTTAATTTAATTACAGAAAGAGGGAGAAAATCATTATAATAACTTATGATTTTTGTTAGATTTTTTATTTTTGATAAGTATAGCACATGATTTGAGAATGGAGGCACAATCCCTGTTGGGCAACATTTGAGTTGAGGTTTGTCATGGAACTTTTGTAAAATTTAATTTTGATTTTTTTGATCAAGTTTTTATTTTTTAAAATATTATTTATGATAATTTTATGATTAAATGACTGAGAGTATCATTAGGGTTGCTTACATGAAAAAACACATTGAGATAATCTCATTCTCTTTCATCTGACTCAATAATTATTTTTGAAAGCTATAGTTGTCAATGCTTCAGATGTAGAATTTTTTGAGTGTTCATATGCTAAGATACAATTTTAATAACAAAAAATTTGAATAATAATTTTTTTTTCTAAATTTACTAGCGTGGTACTCATATTTAGTACCACAATATTATTTAAGAACTTACCTTAGTAAAACTTTATTACCAATAAGCTATGTAAGTTAACAGTATTTTCCTAATATTACAAACTACAAATACCATGAGGTTTAGGGATTAGTCCCCTCCACTCTTATTTTATAGTTTTGTGTGAGATTCAAGGTTTAGTCCTCTCCGTGGATCAAGTCCAGCTTATCGAGGATGTAATCCTAGTTATGAAAGTGTGGAAGAGGAGGATAAGGGTAGAAGAATAGTAGGAAGGGTGTGTCATTATTAGTAGGTAGGAAATTTTATTTTGCTAGTCGTGCTTGTAGCTTTAGGCTGCATTTGTTTGTTTTAGGATTCAGATGTCTGAATCTGAATGCACGTCTGAATGATTAAGATATTGTCTCTAGATCTGAAAACTGAATGATTAAGACTGTTTGTTTTTCAATATCTGAATGTGCAAAAAAAATTATTTGTATATATAACTAAATAAAATATACAATTCAAATAAAAAATAAATTTTATATCAGAAAAGTACGTAATTTAAGACAACAAAATTATATTATTTGATTGAAAAGGATATTTATGTTCGTTAGTGATAGTGGACATGGTTTATAATGGTGGTTGCGGTGACAATGATTGATATTAGTGATTAGTAATATTAGTGGTGATAGTTGTGATGGTAGGTATTATAGTGATGTTATGATGGTGGCGGTTGATAGTGGTGGTGGTGGCGGTTATGATGTGATACGGGAATTCCTAGCTCGAGACCTTTCACATGAAGCCAAGCACGTGAGTTGCAACTACTCCAAGCCTTGTTCACATTCTTGGCCATGTGTAGGCCCTTGTGAGCCCATCTAAGGGCCTATATTTAATAAAATGTAAAGAGGCCCACCAAGACACCCCAAACCCACCCACTTAAATGCCAAAGGTAATTTGGTCTTTGTCCCTCCTTTCTAAGTGACTATATAAGCCATGTAATAGGGCTAGTCTTGCTTTAGTTCATTCCTATTATTGAAGAAACACAAGTCTTGTGATATTTTGAGAACTTCTCTCTCTTGTTCTTGAGAGTGAACCCAAAACTAGACAACAAAGTGTAGTAACACTTTTGTTGTTCTTTGGCTAGAAACTTGGGGGTCTTGAGGTTCATGAGTTCCTCTTGATTCAAGTAAGAATTTGGTGTAAATATCTTTTAGTCTTAGGGTCCTAATCTTCATGTTAGGGTTCTTAGATTGTAGGATATTTTGTGTCAAGTTACTATCCATTATTTTGTAATCTTGTTGTTTGTATCTTGCTATAGTGAAGCCGTGTGGGGCTCTTTCGATTTACTATAGTTATTGCAATCTTGTGCTATTTATCCATCTTGTTGAATATTGTCTTTGTTGCATTGAAAACCTAGAGAAGCCGAGTGGAGCCTTTGATTCTGTAGTGATGTTATTCTTGTTGTTCTCTTGATTCTTTCTTGTAAGTTTGATCTTTTGTATCATTTGGTATCAAAGATCAAGGGTTGGTTTTGTTCTTACAAAACCAATCTTGGGAAGCTCTTACCAAAAAGTGTGTTCTTGAACATTTTGGTCGAAAATTGGTTGTAGATCTACAAAAGATTTTACTTATTTAATTTGTTTCATGTGTTGGTCTATTCCTCACCGAAACAAAAAAAAAGTGTCTGAGGAAGTGGCCTTGAGTTTTACTTATGTTGGATGTTGGAGTGCCATTATGGTGTATTGTTGTTTTGTTCTTGAAGGTGTTGATGTTGTGTTTATCTTAAAAGCTTATCTTCATCCTATGTCTTAAAAGAGCAATAGATCCAAAATGGTTGCAAGACAAAATTGAAAAAGTTGTTTGTGAGAAGACTTGCTAACATCACCTTTCTAGACTTGACAACCACTTTTCGCTTAAAACAAGGAACCTTGTCTTGTGGAACTAGTAAGGTCAAACATCACCTTTTGAGTTTGAAAAAGTTGAAAAAAAAATTACAAAACTTTATGTTTCCCTCCCAATAACAAGTCATCCATTACACATGATATAAAGGGACCAAGCCTTCAAGTTGATGAACAACGTATGTGGACCCGTGGCCAATGAAAATGCTACCACATCACCCTAGTTACTTATCACATGATAATTAAGCTCAAATTTGGAAGTTCTAGTTTCTAATTATTGATTCCTAATTTCATCTAATTGACTTGAGAACTAATTAACAAAGTAGTACATTCCTATTAGCTAGTCAATAGTCCTTTGAACCTTTGTGTTTGTATCAACGTTTGTTTGTGTGCTTTTATTGTTTGAATATGTTGTAACTCTAGGCTCTAGTCCGATGAGAATTCTTTGAGTTTCAAACAAGAATTCATTCCGAAAAAGAGAATACTCATACCTTAAGGATTCACGGGTTACTAGCCAATTTACAACACTTGTGGAGCTTGAGTGTGAGTGAACCTAGAGAGTGTGAGTGAGAAGAGGTTTTAAACTAACTTATTTTTTGTTTGTGTAGGTGATACCTTGAAAATAGAGGGAACCACGTCTCAAACTGTGGATTCTAATGAAATAGAGAATATGAGGGTCACTCCTGAGGCTATGACCTGAACTCTTGAAAGGTTGAGTACGAAAGTGGGATCCATAAGGGGAGAAGTGAAAACTATTAGTGGGAGGTTAGAACAAGTGGAGAGTCAAAGGAACTTTCGTCCTTCTACTCCTCGACATGTTTCGTCAAGTGGACATGATAGAAATTCCTCCGCCACCGTTACTCCCAAAACATGGCCACAATTGCCAAATCCTTCACTAGCTCCACTAAATGCCGCAAGCTAAACCACTTATAACCCTCTAAACTGAGACTCCAATAGACCAACCCATTCCCAAATGTCTCAAGTTCCGCAAGAGGTACTCAGATGTCAAATTCCTCCATAAAATTTGAACCTCCCCTTTCAAGCTCCACTAAATCAAAGACCACCACCTCCACAAAATCCTATTCCTCCAAATCAAGTTCCAAATGTCCAAAATTGTCCTGTCTACCTTGAGGAATGTGGTAAAGAGGATTATTAATGGTATGGAGCCTTTGACGATGCCTACATGAGGGAGGAAGAGATGAGAAGAGGTCGTGTGGATCCAAGGAGATACCGACGGTATGGACAAAGGGGAAATCGACACCTAGAGAGAGGAGTAGGCATCAATACCATTAAATTAAGACTACCTATCTTTAAGGGTAAAAGTGACCCCGAGGTGTATCTTGCTTGGGAGTCGGCGTGTGATAAAGTGTTTCAAGTGAATGATATCTCAGAGAAGAAGAAGAGTTGTTATGTCGTAGCTCATTTTGAAGGCTATGCTAACACTTGGTGGGAATACATCAAGCGGTTCGGCAACGAGTTGGTAAAGGGACAACCACCACCATGGTTTTGGTTGAGGTACCTAATGAGGCAACGGTATCTTCCCGAAAGTTATCATCATGAGTTGCTTGCTAGGTTGTACAATTTACGACAAGGCAATCGAAGTGTTATGGCATACTATGACGAGTTTCAATAACTCATGTTGAAGCTTGATCATTGGGGAGAACAAATTGGCCATGATATCATTCAATTCAAGTGTGGGTTGAACAAAGAGATCTCCACTCATTTGACGCTTCATAAGTTTGATACCGTTGAAGGGATTTTCCAAGCAGCTCTTAAGATTGAAAAGGATCTTAAAGAGAGGTTGTTATTCAAGGTAAAGGGACCATCAACCACGTGTTGGCTGAGGAGCAAAGATATGGTTCAACCATCTTCAGGTTGGCCCAAAAACAAGGACCAACCCGCCACTACAAGGCTGTCCAAGCCTAAAATAGTCTATAAATTTCCTCCCCGTCAAGAAGCTCACAAGTATCCTAATCCTAAAAGGTTCTAATGTTTCAAGTGCCAAGGTTGGGGACATAAAGCCAATGAATGTCCAAACCGGTGCAATGTGATCCGAAGAGAAGGGATATTGTATTACCTTGGTGAGGAAGTGGATCTTGAAAAATAAGAGAATGAGGCCAAGCATCAAGATGGAGAGAAACCCAAAAATAAGCCACATAATGATGATGATTGTAAGGATGCTTATCTGCAAGAAGGGGAGTGCGTGGTTCCAAACTTTGTAGTGAGGCGTGCCATGATTAGTAAGGCGAAGGGAGAATTTATTCCATACTAAATGTCTTGTTAAGGGAAGTGTGTGTACTATGGTGATAGATAGTGGAAGTTGTGCGAATGTGGTTAGTGTTGCAATGGTGAACTTCTTGAAATTGCCGACTACACCTCACACTAGTCCTTACAAGTTGCAATGGTTGAATGAATGTGGTGAGTTAAAGGTCGCAAGGTAATGTATGATACGTTTTAAGGTAGCCAACTACCATGATGAGGTGCTTTGTGATATGATACCAATGCAAGCTTGTCACTTGTTGTTAGGAAGGCCTTGGCAATACGATAGGTAGACCAAACATGATGGAAGGTCCAATCTGTATACACTTGAGAAGGATGGCTGAAAGGTCTCTCTTCATCCATTATTGCCTTCTCAAGTGAATGAATTATACCAAAAGATACGGGAATTAAGGGAAAAGGGAAAGAAGGCCGAGAGTGAGGGAAAAAGAGGGGAACCCGAGAGTGAGGGAGTAGGGTAAACCGAGGGGCTCCTAATTTCTAAGGGACAAGGAAGTGTGGTGATGATAGCTAGGAGGAAAGAATTATTTGTGGATCATGACGAGGATGCTCCGATGCTCCTCTTGGCTCATTGTTTTAACACTAACACCACTAATATTTCCATTTCTCCTCCTATTTCTCATGTTTTGCAGGATTACGAGGATGTCTTCCCAAAGGAATTACCGCAAGGATTGCCCCCACTTCGGGGAATTGAGCACTAAATAGATTTTGTGCCGGGTTCATAATTTCCCAACAAACCGGCTTATAGGAGCAACCCGATGGATACGAAGGAATTGCAATGCCAAGTTGAGAAACTCCTCTACAAAGGATATATCAAGGAGAGTATGAGCCCTTGTGCAGTTCTGGTGCTACTAGTTCCCAAGAAAGATAGGACTTGGCGTATGTTCGTTTATTGCCGAGCCATCAACAAGATAACGGTAAAATATCTTCACCCTATTCCTAGGTTAGATAATATGTTTGATAAATTGAGTGGTTCGTGTTTGTTTTCTAAAATTGATTTGAGGAGTGGCTATCACCAAATTCGTATGCAACCGGGTGATGAATGAAAAATTGCCTTCAAGACCAAATTCGGTCTCTATGAATGGATGGCTATGTCATTCGGCCTAACAAATGCTCCAAGTACTTTCATGAGGCTAATGAATCATGTGATGAAGCCATTTATCAGAAAGTTTGTTGTTGTTTATTTTGATGATGTATTGGTGTATAATAAGTCTTTAGATGAGCATGTAAAGCATTTACAATGTGTGTTTGATATCCTCCGAAAGGAGAAGTTATATGCTGATATAGAAAAGTGTTCTTTTGGTGTCAATGAGGTTATATTTCTTGGGTTTGTGGTGAGCTCAAGAGGGGATCAAAGTGGATGAATCTAAGATTGGTGCCATTAAAAATTGGCCAACTCCCAAAACCGTAGGTGAAGTGAGAAGCTTCCATGGGTTGGCTAGTTTTTAGAGACGTTTTATCAAAGGATTTAGCACCATTTCCGCCCCCTTGACCGAAGTGATTAAAAAGGATTGGCCTTTCAAGTGGGGAGATGAACAAGCTAAGGCCTTCGAGGACTTGAAAGCTATGCTCATCTTGGCCCCTTTGCTACAATTGCCAAATTTTGACAAGAGTTTTGAGGTCGAATATGATGCAAGCAAATTCGGCATAGGCGCGGTTTTAATGCAAGAATTGAAGCGTATTGCCTACTTTAGCAAAAATATCAAAGGAGCAACTCTAAACTACTCTACGTACGATTTAGAGTTGTATGCCTTGATTAGAGCCTTGGACACTTGGCAACATTATTTTTGGCCTAAAGAATTTGTGATCCGAATGGATCATGAATCTTTGAAGCATCTACGGGCTAAAGATAAGCTTAACCGGTGGCATACCAAATGGATTGAATTTCTTGAAACTTTCCCTTATGTTATTCAATACATGAAAGGTAAAGACAATGTGGTTTCCGATGCTTTGTCCTGAAAATATGTGCTTGTGTCTACTTTGTCGTCTAAGTTGATGGGGTTTGAAAGCCTCAAGTCTTTATATCTCGAGGACCCTCACTTCGCTCCTATCTATAGGGAAAGTGAAGAGTTGGAAAGGGATAGGTGGGTTACGGATAGGGGTTTCCATCTTTATACCAAATTTGATGGATACTTATTTAAAGGTAGATGATTATATGTTCCCTCAAGTTTGTGGAGATATGTATTTGTGAGGGAAGCATACAATGGCGGTCTAATGGGCCATTTTGAGGTTGAGAAGACCCTCAGAATTTTGGAAGAATAATTTTATTGGCCTAGAATGCATAAGGATGTGGCCCAGATTTACGACCAATATGTTGAGTGCAAAGGAGCCAAGTCACAGCTCCAACTTCATGGGTTGTACACCCCATTGTCCACCCCTTTGCATCCTCGGCTTGACATATCAATGGACTTCATATTGGGATTTCCGAGGACTGGAAGGGGGCGGGATAGTATTTTTGTCGTGGTGGATCAGTTTTCCAAGATGGCTCACTTTATTCCTTGTTCTAAATGTGATGATGCGCCTAGTGTAGCCTCTTTGTTTGTTGATAATGTTGTAAAACTTCAGGGTGTTCCAAGGACCATAGTGAGTGATAGGGATTCTAAATTCCTAAGCCACTTTTGAAAGTCCATGTGGGGTAGACTCGGTACTAAGTTATTGTTTTCAAATTCATGCCACCCACAAACCGATGGCCAAACGGAAGTAGTAAATAGGACCTTAGAGTCTATGCGACGGTCCATGGTTAAAGAAAAAATAACTTCTTGGGAGGAGCACTTACCATTGATTGAGTTTGCTTACAATCGTATTATACACTGGAGCACGAGGATGACACCCTTTGAGTGTGTATACGGCATCAACCCCCTCACCCCTTTGGATTTAACCCCTTTTCCAAGTGATCTTGTAATAAGCTTAGATGAAATCAAACGGGCCGAGGCCATGAAAAAGCTACATGAGAAGGTGAGGTTGTGGTTGGAAAAGAAAAACCAAAAAGTTGCGATGCGAGCCAACTAAGGAACAAGAAATCTCATTCTTAAACCGGGAGATTGGGTGTGGGTGCACCTAAGGAAGGATAGATTCCCGTCTCAAAGTCATGCTAAGATGATGCCACAGGGTGATGGCCCATTCCAAGTATTAGAAAGGATCAACGACAATGCCTACAAGATTGATCTACCCCCAGAATATCAAGTGTACAACACTTTCAACGTGTGTGATCTCTCTCGGGTGGAAACGGTGGAGGATGGAAATAATCCGAATTTGAGGACAAATTCCCTTCAAGATGGAGAGGATGATACGGGAATTCCTAGCTCGAGACCTTTCACACGAATCCAAGCACGTGAGTTGCAATGACTCCAAGCCTTGTTCACATTCTTGGCCATGTGTGAGGCCCTTGTGAGCCCATCTAAGGTCCTATATTTAATAAAATATAAAGAGTCCCACCAAGACACCCCAAACCAACCCACTTAAATGCCAAAGGTAATTTGGTCTTTGTCCCTCCTTTCTAAGTGACAATATAAGTCATGTAATAGGGCTAGTCTTGCTTTAGTTCATTCCTATTATTGAAGAAACACAAGTCTTGTAATATTTTGAGAACTTCTCTCTCTTGTTCTTGAGAGTGAACCCAAAACTAGACAACAAAGTGTAGTAACACTTTTGTTGTTCTTTGGCTAGAAACTTGGGGGTCTTGAGGTCCATGAGTTCCTCTTGATTCAAGTAAGAATTTGGTGTAAATATATTTTAGTCTTAGAGTCCTAATCTTCATGTTAGGGTTCTTAGATTCTAGGATATTTTGTGTCAAGTTACTATCCATTATTTTGTAATCTTGCTGTTTGTATCTTGCTATAGAGAAGCCGTGTGGGGCTCTTTCGATTCACTATAGTTATTGCAATCTTGTGTTATTTATCCATCTTGTTGAATATTGTCGTTGTTGCCTTAAAAACCTAGAGAAGTAGAGTGGGGCCTTTGATTCTCTAGTGATGTTGTTCTTGTTATTATCTTGATTCTTTGTTGTAAGTTTGATTTTTTGTATCATGATGTGACGTTGCTTGATGTTAGTAGTTGGAGGTGTTGATTGTGATGGCTGAAAAATGAATGCATGATGGTTGATGATGTGTTGGTGCTAGTTGGATATGTTGTTAGTTGTGATCGTGGAGATCGTTGTTAGTAGAGATAAATTGTAGCGATGATAGTGATTGAAGTGATGGTAGAGGTAGCGTTAGTAGTGGCAATGGTGGTGATCACTGAATAATGTGTGGAGATTGTGATGTATTAATGGTCACAATTAGTGGTGGTCATAGTTGTGATAGATGAGTTGGTCGATAGTAGGGATTGACCAGTAATAGTTGATGATGGTGGTGCTGTTGACAGTGATGGTGGTGGTAAATATAATTAGAATAACAGAGGTAGTAGGTGTGGTAGCGATTGACAATAGTGGTTGGTAGCGATATTTATTGTCGATGATGGTTGTGATGGTGGAGGTAGTTGGTGGTGGTTGACAATGATTGTGGTGGTAGAGGTGGTGACTGATGATTATTTATAGAGTGGTGGTGAATATTATCCAACACCAGAATACCTTTTCAGACCTATTAAGACTTGATTCTAGATCTGAATGATTAGGACCTATTCAGACCTATTAAGAGCTAAAATCTTAATAAAAAATAAATGCACTTAATGGTCTAAAGTCTGAACCATTCAGATTCAGACCTCCATTAAGTGCAAACAAATGAGCCCTTAGTGTTAGTATTATTTCAGAGTCTGTTTTTATTTATCGTATTACTTGGTAAGTCTAGTTTATATAATTCTTCAATGTTGTTATTCCTATTTTTTTTCTTTACCATTTCTTTTCGAGACTATTATATCTTGAGGTGTGGGTATCATAAATAACCTCTCTATCTCAAATCTGAGGAAGTGGTATGGATCGCGTACACTTACCCACCCAAGATTCCAATTGATGGGAATATACTGGGTATGTTCTTGTTATTGTTTGGTTCAGGGTTAAGTCCCCTCCACTACTATTTTATCCATTAATCTTCAATAAAAGCATTAAAAATAGGGTGGTAACCATATGTGCTTGTTCCATGTGTCGGTGGAGGCTCAAATTCTATGGGACTGTGTCATGAGTCTGTTGACAATAAAGATATGAGGTTGATTGGGTTAGAGGCTTCCGATTCTATCAATTTTTAAAATTAAATACGAAATAAAGTAGATTTGTTAGTATATTAGAACAATACGAAATACAAGTACTATCTACAAAATACACAAAAAGCCCATAAAATTATTTCTAATACTATATAAATAATTTTCAAACAATTCATTTAAGTATGCCATTTGTCAAAAGGATTAAGAATCTAACCCTAATGGAATCTTGAAGCCTCCCATCTACCGCCATAAAGGATAAGACCAAAACGAGGCAAACCTACTAGCTACTCTCAATTTTTGATGCAAAATTCAAGCTATCAAATTTCTATTTGGTCAGTATTATTCATCATTGGAATCCTTTCATTTCTCACAAGCAAGATTTCACCTTCATTTGACATGCTAAAAAGTAGAGAAAATCTATTAGGATGATCATAAGGGCTATTAACGGTATGTCTTTAAATATGTTTATATATATATATAGAGAGAGAGATAGATATATAGATATATATATATATATATATATATATATATATATATATACATACATACATACACACACACACACTCTGCAAGAAATCTAGTTTATAGTGACGACAAAAGTCGCCTCAAAAGAATTAAAAGTCACCACTAAAGATTTGTCGAGGCTATAACTATGGCGTTGGTAGTACCTCCGCAACTAAATGTTATTTACAATGATAAAGATGTGTCGCCAAAGTAAAAGGTATTTGTCACGATGTAATGCCACAAAACATAGAAAAATATGCTGTAAAATGTATTTTGACAAAACACATATGGTTGCCGCTGATATATTAGCATTTACAGCGGCTTTGTTGCTGCAAAATCACCATCAGTTGTTACCACTTGTTTCTCGCCAAAAATACCTTTGTATTAGTAGCGATCTATATCGCCGAAAAATCAGTATCAATAGTGAACACACATTTTTCATCACTAAAATCTATCTATTAGTAGCAATCCATCTCTCTCCCATACCTTTAAATATTAGTGGCGACACTGCTATCTTGATACTAAAAAAATCTTAAAATAGCAAAATCCATTGTCACAAATCTACTAAATCATTAGTGGCAACTCTCATTTTGTCACTGAATTAAATGTTGTGCACAAATTAAAATATTATTTTCATCAATCACAGAATTGAATTTATTCAAAACCAATATTAGATAAAATTGAAAACAAATTTTTAGAACTACATATAATATTAGCTAGTAAAAGCATCTAATATTACTTTAAAAAATCATTCTCCGACTAAATATTATAAGTACTTTCTTTACTAAGAAGTCAACAACACATATATTAATAACATCATAGTACTTCAATTTTATCATATTTGTATTGAACGTCTATCAATACCAAGAATTCAACTTACTATAAATCCTTTGATGCACTAACTACAACACCAAAAAGACTTCAACTTATTCAACAAACTACAAATACTATCAAATACCAACGATTCCAATTTCTATAGACCCTTTAAGGCAGTAACACTACAACACCAAAATGATTCCAACTTTTACCACAAACTAAAACTACTATCAAATACCGAGAATCCAAATTCTAAAAACCATCGATTTAGTTACTACAATACAAAAAGTATTTCCCTCTTCCTTTATTTTTATTGATGCAAGAAAATTCAAATCAAAAAAATATATTGTTATATAAAAGAACATAAATTTAGATTCATAACACTGAATAATGAAGTAATCAACTATGATAAAATCCAGTGATGGTAAGATCAACGAGATAGAAATATTGATATTCTATTTATAAAAGTTGTCCTAAAATTATCATCAAAGTTGGCCAGAAATAATAGTTGATACATTAGGCTTACAACCTGTGCTCTTAATCCAAGTATTTAGTGCCCAAGATCATGTATCTAAAGATATTCAAAAAGGCAGTTTACCGGAAGAAGATTATTACTGTCAAATATGGAGCTCAAAATGGAGATAAAAGAACCAGAAAAGTGATAGCTAAATATTTCCTACTCGGAAGGGTCGTGAACTAAGTTGCACCAGTTTCAGCCTCTAGACTAAAGTGTACACTTTAATCTAGAATTCATGATGATTGTATCTCTGTGGATGTCCTTTGGACAGGTCCACTTGACATTTGTTATGTTTATAGAGGTCCTTGGCTTTGATTAGATGATTGTTCAGTTTCTAAAGAAGTCTCAATAATTCCTATTAGTTGTATTTGTGGTTGAGATGTTGTGTTAGAACTTACGCATTCTGAAAAACTACTACATTCACGTCCTACATCTCCTCTTCTACTTTTTCCTCGTCCAGTTCCTCTCATTTCATGCAATATTTGATTAAAAAGGAGAAGTTTATTAGAACCAGAAATTAAAAATGACAAAATATATATCAACTGTCGAAGAAATTATAAATTTATATAATGAAAATTTCTATCAAAAAAATATAAAATATAAAATAATATGTAGAACTTTTTAAATTTACTGATTCTACTTAAAACACTAATTTTAATTATAAATAAAAGCTTCAAGCATAAGAACACAAAATACAAGGTGGCATAATAAGAACACAAAATAAAAGATGTCGGCCTATTAATAGCACAAAACACAAAATACCAGCCTAATAATAACTTCTCAAAGCAAGATGTAGCCTAATAAAAGCACAAAATACAAAGAACTTCCCGTTTATCTTTTCTTCTCAATCTTCAGTAGGATATATCACTATCTTCTATATTATCATCAAGAAACTTTTCTTCACTTTCTTCATTATCCTATACATCTATATAATTATGATTAATGAAATTATCTTCCTCCTTTTCTTGATCATTGGTTCATAAAATAGTTTCTGGTTCATTATCAGCCCTTTTTAAAGGCACCTCAATATCAGTTTCTTAATTATTTGCATATAAAATATCTTCAACTTCATCTTTTTTGATAAACTTCTTCATTTAGTAATGTGTCTTCTTCAAATCCTGGCACATTAAAAATATCACGAGGATTAGTCTTTACAATCACAAGCCAATCTTTATTGACCACGTCATTCAAATAAAAGACTTGTTCAGAATGAGATGCCCACACATATGGCTCATTTGTATTCAATGCATAATCAGTATTCACACTTGTAAAATCATATTTGTCAATCTTATATTTTCTTCCTAGGTGAGCCACATCTCACCAACGAAACTTGAATAGATGAACATTTCTATTTACTACATAACGTAATTCATAAATATCCCTTAATACACCATAATACTCCTTATTAGGGTCTGATACATATCCTGTCACAAGAACTTCATTGTTCTGTGTTTTTCTCATAAGCTCTTTTATTTGAAATCTAAATCCATTACCATACATGTTGAATATAGATGTATCAATGGTTCTATACCAACAGCTAAGTTGATGAGTTCATCATTTGCACGGCCTTGGCAAGATAGTACAAATATCTACAGAAACAAGTAATACTATTATGACTAGTATAATACCATTGAATATATGCTAATATTTATTTTGTCATTAATTAGACACCTATGCATGCCTGAAACAAATCAATAAATCCATATTTATGCACCATATGAGCTCGCGTTGAACCTTATACTTCAATCTATCTCATATATTTCCTACAGTTTGTGTTATTTAAGATTAACTGAATTATATTAGAGTCAAATTATATTAGAATTAAAAAGAGACTTTTGCCTGTATTGTGAAATCTCTTCACAATTTTGAAGCACATAAATACATGCTTGATTAAACTCATCATGAAGTAGCCTATTTCCTCCATTTAAAGCCCATTTCATTTGCAATAATACATGTTGATCATGACACTTCAATTCATGTATCTTTTTCTCATGCACATTAATAGAGCTAGAAATATATGATGAAAAGGCATCTGGAACCTTCAAATTAGCTATGAAATCGCATAACTTTAACTTCTCTCCATGGGACAAATTATAGCATGCCGCCGGTAATAAAATATTATCTCCATCTTCAATTAGATGTAAACTTTGCCTAATTCCAAGGTCCGCCAAATAATATCTAATTTTAGATGTTTCTTCTATCTTTCCAACCATACTCATCATAGTTGATAAAATACTTTCAAACACATTTCTTTCTGTGTGCATTAGATCAAATTAATGTCATAGGTCAATACCATCCCAATAAGACAATTTAAAAAAGATACTTTTCTTCCTTGAATTATAAGAATTATTAGAAACACTACTATTCTTTCTCTTTTGGCCATTACCATAAGTCATATTTGCACAAGTGTTTCAACATCAGTTAAAGGAATAGGTGTGGCCCCCATTTCCACTTTTACATCCAATAAAATTCTATTTCTATACCATGGATGGTTAACAGGAGGAAAATGAAGATGACCTATATGATACAACTTATTTTGTAAATAGATTGAATGTCTATCTATATGACAAGAAGGGCATGCAAGTTTGCATTTGGTTGACCATTCTGAAAGGTTACCATATGCAGAAAAGTCATTAGTCATCCACATGAGAGAAACATATATAAGAAAATTAGATTTTAAGTGTTCATCATAAGTCTCCGCTACATTCCATAATTCATTTAACTCTTCGATCATTGGTTGAAAGTATCCATCAATATCATTGCCCAGACACTTAAGGCCCAGAATAAGAAGAGTCATCATAAAATATGGACTTTTCATGCAATCCCAGGGTGGTAAATTATATGTAGCTAGCATAACGGGCCAAATACTATAATTGAAACTCATACTCCATTTGGGTTGAAACCTGTCACTTGCAAAACCTAATCGAACATTTCTTAAATAAACTGAAAAGGTAGGATAATGATCATCAAAAAAATTTCAATAAACTAAGTCAGATGGATGCGACATCAACAATATTTTCCTCCTTTTGCTACCTCATCTTTTTTCCGTCTCTTTTGCCAACAATCTTTGAAACCTTGGTTTGATTGAAAAATTCCGCAACACTTTATGAGCCACTTTCTTGCCTTTATGTTATTTGACTTCTATCTAGATTAACCACACTTTGGACATGACTGGACATTAAAATAATTATGGCAATATAATATACAATCATTCTTACATGCATCACTTTTAGTGTACCCCAAACCGAGATAAGAAAGAACCTTTTTTACTTAATAGAATGACATGGGTACAAATGACCCCTGAGGGAGAACCACTTTTAAAAAGTTCAACAACTCATCCATCAATTTGTTGATCCAATGGTTAAGGAACTTCAAGTGGAGTAATTTAACAACAAAAGATAATTTTAGACTTTTGTGCAACCAGGATAAAGTTCTATCTGAGCATCTTCTAATAATCTATAAAACTTTGTTGCATGCACATTTGGCTCTTCATTGTCCTCTTGAGAATTAATAGTATCCTCCAAATTTGTATATCCAGAAGAATCATGGATCATTTCAATAACATCATCCTCGTCAATTTCATCATCTTCTACTTTATTAATATCAGCGGGATTAGAATTTTCACCACAAACCAACACTTTTCCATGATAATCCCACACTCTATAGGAATCTTAAAAGCCCTTTTTAAACAAGTGTAGTCTTACATCAATTCACAGCTTAAACATGGTATTCCTACATTCCTTACAAGGACATCTAATAATAGTGCTCACCTCAGGTTGATTGAACACCCAATTAAGAAAGTTATCTATTGTATCTTTATATCTTTGGTTATCTCTATTTGTGATATCAAACCAACTTTTGTCCATTCTTATCTTTCCAATCATTACAAAAATTAATTTATTAATTAAATCTATAAGTATGACAACAATCTAAATAAGTACAAGATCGAAGCATATTATAAATATCATAACAGACTCCAAATTCATAGTCAAACAAAGAGAAACTAATCACAAATATAATGTGCTGAAAAAACTAAAAATAAAGTAGACAATGTGATTTTAAATTACTATAATTTCCAATAAGCAGATGCAGGGAAAAAAGACACAACTAACACAAAAAGAATATGGATAGACTATGATAATGTTGTATCACTCTGTTACAGTTTACAATGTGACTAATGCAAAGTTAAGGTTTATCTCAAAGACAACTATTGAAAACTTATTTGTCATCCTCCCAATTTTAAGAAGAAGAAGCCTACAAATGTGGATTTTATTTGTGATGTTATGGGGTAAAGGTCAACATCCTATTGTCGTTATCTTAAAATAATGACTCAGAACAACATTATATGGAAAAGAGATTGAACTATACTAAACACTTGAGCGAGGAAAGTTACCTCAATGGACTAATATGATTGAAATCGAATCCTTCAAATGCTTAATAAGAATATGTCTATCAACCGGCACTTAAGCAGTTGCAAAATCATCTAATGGTAACCCGAAAGGCGCAGATACATTTAAGGCTTTGATTGCTTCTCAGAATCTTACTGAATGCATAATAGCTACTGGTGTAACAAACCATTTGATGTCTAATGCTAATATGCTTGATAAAGACACTATACAAAAATTCAGGTTAAATAATAGACAATAAGGCATGGCTGATTTGGATAAAAGAAATTGAGCCAAAAATTTCTCAACAGAAACCAAATAATTAAAAACCAACAAAAGAAAAAACTAAATCATTGATTTTAACCTCGGGTATTCTATGTTGTGCAGACTCTTTACTTTCGATGTCACACCATGTCGGATTCTCCATGAATAAAATACTTTTAGAGAATAAAACATGCACTCATTGACATTTTGAAGAGTACGGGCACTATACCAGGTAATTTAAAGATTAAAAAAATACTTTTCTACACATTAATTGTTCATTCAACATACCCGATCTACAAACATATAATTACAATAACAACACCAAAATATCTACAAATTCAAAAGTGAACTTTCAGCTTACCCAAAGAAATTTAACTCAAAGACAACAATTAAGAAAAAAAATTAACAAAATATAAAAAATAAATTAGGGGGAAACATGAATTTTACCATCGGCTCTATAACCTTAAGAATTTTGAACTCTATTCCTTCGTCCTTCAATCTTACAAAATTATATTCCTACGGATTTTCTTGTTGGTTGAAGAAATCGCACATACAATCTAAAAACAGACATATATACCCAAAAGGGTTTTGACCACATTCCTTATGAAGCACAAACTTTGAAAACCTTATTTGAGAAAAAATAAGACTTTCTAGCAAAGTGATATGGTGTTCTTGAAAAATATTTGAGTTAAAGAAATTGCATGTGAAAATAAAAGATGCATACACCCACAAATCAATTTCAGCAGATACCTGATAGAGATACCTTTAGAAAGTTCTATTTTAGCAAAGATGAATGAGTTCCTAATTGCACCTGTATTTTCTCTTGGATTGGTTGGGACAATGGCCTGCTAGTTATTCTGAACAGCTACAGAATACGCTAAGGCAGTGAAAGTAGCCCTGAATTTGGTGTGAGAGATATGCTCATTTCAGGAGATCTTCCTGAACAAGTGGGGGTGTAGGGTTAATTCCAATTCCTTCTTTAGTTGTTTATTCTGGGAGGCATTGTCTATAAACGGAATAAAGAATAAGTTAGAAAGAGGGATTGAATAGGGCTCATGCTCTTTCATACGACATGAACACTGAAAGAAGGGAAACTTTCCTAAAACATCTCGTAGCCTCTTGCCCATAAGTGTGGTGATCTTTACACCCATGTATAAGACTCTACTCTACGCAACTTTTAGACTCCCTATGAAACTTTAAAAACTTAGTCTCTGATACCAAGTTTTGTCATAACCCGAGGCTATACCCCTAGCCGTGATAATGGTTCTTACTGTCATAAGTGACCACAAGCTAATCCATGAGCTAGTACCTGCTATGAGCATCGAATAAAAAAGGAATTAAACAACATGTGTGAAAGATAATCTGATAAGATACTATATATTAAAAATACTAAAATACGTAATACTGACTTGTCTGAAACAACTGATAAATATTGAAAGAACTGACTAAAAGTCTAACTAATTATCTGAAATCCTCTAAACATCATTAGGAGTTTGTGGGACAAACCCTTAACTAACTCCGACTAACAGAACATAAGGAAATACTGAAATAACTAGAAAATATATTGTAACACCCCGCATTTTGAGCTAGAACGAAAATCATCATTTCTATGCATAAATGATCCAAAATCCATACATCCTATGAAAATTTGGCATGTTAATAAATTAAGTAGTTTAGGAACCTATTTGAGCATGAATTGAGATCACAGAGGTCCCCTAACTCAAGGACGAGTTGAAAGTTTTCCTATCGTTTGAGTTTGAGTGAGCGTCGAAACTTGGGTCAAATTCAATCGAGCATAAATCTTTGTATATAGTGAATCATAGGGACTACTATATATCAAATAAAATCCCTTAGAATTATATTTCTAGCGATACTAATTTCGCCAAAATTTGATACCCAAGCAAAAAGTTATAGCCATTTTCGTGACTGAGACAGTAGCATCGCGTGATTAGCGTGTGACGCACGCTCTTTCACATGCACCCAATTTCTAGGTCCTATTTTCATATTTTTAAGGGCAAAAGTGGTATTTTCCACCCTCTATGAAGCCATAACACAAGATTAAATCCCCCAAATACCAAAATAAGGTCATTCTCTGTCAAAATTACCAAGAACACTTCTTAAGGTTTCAATCCAAAGATCAAAATATCTTATGATTTCACCATGGGTTTTCAATAATTCTTTGAGATTCAGAATTCTCATTGCGAGGGCTACAAGAAGCACCCATCAATTGTTCGAATAGCATCCCTAAAGCACAAGTTCATTCAAGAGTCATAAATTAAGGTACATGGGATTTGTCTAAAATTTTATGGGAAAAGAAACCATCTTTAATTCATGCTAGCGGTTTAGAAATCATGATTTTTAAGAAAGGGATTTTGAATTTACGATTAAAAAAATGTTTTAGAGGCCTTGATTAGTATTGTTTTGGTCTTTAGGCCTTCCCCCAAATTGATTTGAAACTCTATATATATGTATGCATGTGTTTAAGGATGAATATACAATTGAGAGCATGAATTTTAAAGAATCCCTCTCTTGTTATGATTTTTCCCATCTTTTATATGATATGAATTGTGTTTGAAATGTCTTGATTATTGCTATGACTTGAATATGATTTTAAATCCAAATGAGAGGGTTGTGTATGTTGATAAATGTTGAATACACTTTTAATGAAAGAACTGCATGTTTGCCAAAAATACATGACCACCACATGCTTATTGAAAGAATGAGAATCTTAGCATAGTTTTGACTTGTGCTTTCGGAATATGAAATTTCCTATACTATTTGCATGCTTGGGTGGTCTGAATTATGTTTTAATGAAAGAAACATGCATGGTACAATATGGCTCAGAAATAGGACTTGTAAGTCTTGGTGTGATGACACCAACTCAGTTATAGCCATAGTAATTCAGAATAGAATAGAACACATGTTTGAAATTAGATTTTCAGATTATGAATTCAGAAAGATACATGTTTAGAAAAGATTTAAAAATGGGCTTAAAGAGAGTTAGATGGTTACCCGAAGAAGGTACGAGTTGAAAGACTGTGCTAGAAATCCTGATTTACCGACACGGGATTATAGTACCATGCTTTGTTATCTTGTATACCTTGATTCATGTCATCCCAAATTGGAATTATGGTTAGGAGTCCTACTTTGTGATCTTATGCACTACCATGATATTTTGATTTGATTGGTGATTTTGGCACCCTACTGTGTGATCTTACGTATCCCCCTTATAGATACTTCAATCCTTGCAGCAAACTTGGATTGGGGGCTTGGCCGTCGATTCAAGGAAGGATTCTATATAGCCCGTGTAATTACAGATTGTAGGGTGTACCATCTTGCTCAACAGTAAGACAAAGAGTGATTCATGGTTTCAAATAAATGTTTTAAAGTCTTTAAAATGTACCCATGTGTTTTCATATATTATATGTAAAATGTTTTATGAATTTCTATCACTTATGTTATATATAAATACATTATTTTGGATCCAGTACATCTGTATTGACCCCCCTCCCTTTCAGGTTCTGAGGCTCAATCTAGGGGTCCCGATAAGTAATAGGTTTTCTCCAAACTGAAATGTAGAGTTTTGTAGTGAGCCTTCTATATTTTAGAAGTCCTAGATTACTTTAGTCATTTATCATTATTATGTTTTGGTCTACTGGGGTCTTGTCCCAGTTTTCGGATAGTTGGGTTTATGCATGTAGTAGAGATTTCACAGACTGAGTCAGATGTAACTTAGATGTTTTGAATTGCAGTTTTCAGTAAGATTTGAATTCAGATTTAATGACCATGATTCTGTTTCATTAAGTATTTCTGCATCATCTTTTTCATATGAGGATAGTGTATGTGATTACAAGTTAGAAAGGCGTCCGAGCCTTCATGGTTCAGGATGCTCGTCATAGCTAGGGCCCCAATTCGGGTACTGACAAACTTGGTATCAGAGCATGGTTCATTGTCCTAGGTTATCTGCAAAATTACATCAGCTAAAGTCTTTTTTATGGGTGTGTAGCGTACCACACTTATAGGAAGGAGGCTACTACGCATTTAGAAATGTCTCTCTTTCTTCATGTTCTAGTTTATGCTATGGAGTTAGAATGTTTCTCTTACATACTCTAATTTGTGTTATGGTGTCGCCCATACGGAAGTAAAGTCATTTCAATTCTTTTCTTACTTTGATGTGCTCAGATATGTCTCATTATTGGGGTGATTCAATTGCAGAAGTTTAGAGTCTAAATGGTATAGTCCTTTCTGATTAAGCCATATAAGAGTTTACAATTTGTGCAAGGACTTGAGAAGAGTCTGTTAGTGCTCCAAGGTGTATTGATTCTAGTGTGAACTTTGATTCTAATGAAATCATGCTTTTCAGCCTGCAGTATTAAGTGTATTCAGTCTTTTTCAAAATTTATATTGCAGACATCATGCCTCATGGGGAATGATGTGTAGCAGAATGTTGGAACTGTATTCCCACCCGAGTAGTAGTATAAGTTAAAGTGATGGTGTCATGACCTATTGGTAGTGATATTGGACCAAGAAGTTGGTGATGTGAAGTTGCAAGGTTAGAAATTAGAATGAGGGTGACTTTTGTGTAGATAAATGTGTTTAGTTAAATAACTGATATTTGAGAATGATTTACCATTTTATAGTGATAGACTAATATGGTAGCTAGTAGTATGTGTGGATTGTATGGTAGTTTGTGTAGGAAGTGTTTGACTCTGATTTTTTTATTTATATAGAGTAAGATATGTAATCTTAGATCATTGAATGTTGTGTGTCAAGTTTCTATCTCTTGTAATCTTGTTATCATTGTGTTGTTGAAACTGAAAGTCTAGCGAAGTCGTGTGGAGCTCTTTCGATCCACTAGCATAGTTGCCTTGTCATTCATCTCATTTCTTCTTCAAAAAACAAAATCAAAGTCTAGTGAAGTCGTGTGGGGCCTATTTCAATTCACTAGCAACTTGCTCATCTTGTTGTTCTTGTGTTAGTTGGAACTGGGGTTTAGTGGCATAATGGCAAAAAAAGTGGTAAGGGAGATTTCTTAAAGATATGTATAGCCGAATCTTTTTGCATGAGATTGAGTTGGTAATGAATTGATACATCCTTGTGTGTTAGTTTAGTAGAAGGTAGAGAAGGAGTTATTTGTTAAGGTGAATTGTTGTTTGCTTGAAGTATGAAAAGTGTTGTTGACGGTGTTTGTTCTGCAAGAAGAGTATAGGTTATTGATGAAGGTACTTGGTGGATGAGTGTAGTTAATTTAGGCGTCCCTGAGATTGCAAGAGATAGTTTAATTGAAACTTATAAAGTTATGGAATAAGTTTAGCTGTAAAAAAAACGTAAATAGTAATGGTGTGTAGAAGGAGAATGTGTTAATGGATTATGAACAGGGTAGGCCATATGATTATGATCGATTGTTGTTGTTATGGAGTTCTAGTGTACTAATATTTCTTGATTTTTTATTTTATATTTTTTTTAAAGTGAGAATTATGTGTAAGGTTGGATTGTAAACCATGTTTAGCACTAGACATTAAGTTTGAATAGTTAATGGCCATAAAGGTAGATGTGATGATTTCTTGGTTAATGATACTAGTTATAGGGAAGTGATCTAATAGGCTTGAATAGCGAACGCAAGAGATTAAGTTTATTTAAGCCGTAGTGAAGTATGATGTTGTATGTATGATGTAGCAATATGCCCAAAGTGATATGGAGTTGCAGCATTTTCTAAGGTTATTGCATGTTGTGTGTGACTAGTAGTACCGTTAAGTTGCTAGATGGAGAAAGACTAGTTAGATGGTACATGGTGTTCTAAATGGCCAAGTGAAGAAGTTTTAATTAATAGTGTTGAGCCTTTTGATATGATCTTGATTCTCATGGTGGAGAGCTATAAGATTGAAGTCACGATATTGGTGGGCTATGACGGAAGTAGAATTGGTTCATCAAAGACTTAGTGATATCCATGTTAAGTGTTAGAATCTAACTTGAGTTTATTTTTAAGGTTGAACTAATAGAAATAAAAGTTGAAGCGCTAGAGGGTGTGCACTCCGACTATGGGGATACTCACGAAGATTCGAAGTTAGAAAGTGTTCAAGTATTATGTGATGACTATTGGGGCTATGGAAAGGTAGGAGTGTGTCTCAAAAGGTAGTATTAGCAGTGGGTTTTCCACTTTCAGGTGTAGTCTTTCAGGTTAAGTTCTATGATGTACGTGTATTGTCATTTTCTAGACCCTAGAGTGCAGTAAGTGTAGTTTAGTTTAGAAGCTAGTAAGGGATCTCTCAAACTTAAGATGATGGCTTGAAGTGAAGGGGGAGATGATAGGATGAATAACCAAGTCAGGCTCTTAGATTCTAGTAGTGATGTCAGTATAACATGGAATATCAGAAAGTGGGGATAAGACTCAACCCATTCTTACCGCAGTATTTTTCAGTTATCCCAATACCTACTCATGCCTTACATTTCCATGATCATAGTTCGTGATCGTGTTTGTGATAGAGAATCATGTACTCTTCCAGTCCCAAAATGAGGAGTTCCAATTCATTCAGTAGTAGGAATCACATTCCATATGTTATGAACTCCAAATTGATGTCATGAAGCTCATGACTCATGTACTCATGCTTCATAGTGTGCTCAGTTCCCATAAATTATGCTATACTCCTTATGATTGGTGAGATTCATCTTATAGTAATGTATGCCTCAATTTAGATCACTTTGATAAATACCTGATGTTGATTTGCTATTCTTCAGGCCTCAGTTAAGTGTCAAGTCTCGTATAATATCCTTCCATGCTTCAAGGTTTTATGTTCTAACCATTTAGTGACTCCTCCTTATGTAATGATAGTGGTGGGGAGTAAATATTTCTTTTTGATAAAAAATCATTGTATGCTTGTTTAGAAAAGGCCATAAGTATGAAGTAAGATTGGGGCCAAGTCATTGATGCATGTGATGGTTAGTTGAAATTTATGTGTGTATGTTCTTGAGGTAGCGCGTGGGAGTTGTATCGATGGTGGTTTAGAGAATATATGAAGTATGCCTTTATAGGTGTTTTCCTTGAAGTTCATACATGGTTATAAAGATAGGCTTGAATGATATGTTAGGATTTAAGTAGAGGAACGCAATATGTGCTAGTGAATCCATAGTAAGAGTTCAGAGTTGGTCATTGAAGTGGTAAGGCACGTTATGCTTAGGGTGTAAACTTTAAAAAGATATAGAAAGATTTATAAATGCCCCAATAAGAATTATAAGTTGAATCAAATGAGTATGATATTTAAGGGGAAATGTATAGTTGAGGGAGTATTCAAGAAGTGTGCTAAGCTTGAAAGTAAGAAGTTGCATTGCCTAACGCCTTGTAATTCTGTCCTAGTTTATGAGTTATATGTCTATATTCCATGCTATAGAGTAGGGTCATTGTTGTGATTCCTTAGTTGGATGTCTTGCGTAAATCATGTCAGAGATTCTTTGCTCCCTAATGCTTCTAGGACTTCTTTAGAAAGAGTGTTGAATAGATACTCCAGTTAAGTATAAGTGTCCAGTATAATTCAGTTTAACAGTCAGCAGACAAGTTACTGTGGTTTTCCACCTTTTCACCCAGTCCTACTATCCAAAATCCAATGCTTATGACCATCCCAAAAGATAATCTATTCCATTAGTTTAGTCCAAGCATCATGTTTCAGATTCAGTTATTTAGTCATGACTTAGTTCATAAGAGTTCAGCACATAATCTCAAATTTTTCCAGATATTTTAGCTCAGATAGTGCAATACCTTTGTACGATCTAAATCTTGTTGCCACATGATTCGTACTTACATAAGTTATCACTTCCAAATCTAATGTGTGTGATTTGAACATAAACACTTCGGGGGGAATCCTCAACTCTCAGCATGAATCATTTGTTTAAAACAAGTAAGGGCAAGTCAGCTCAAAATTCAGTTTCATGATAGAAGTTTAAATGTTTCAGATCAGTTACATCCTTTCTTAAAAGACACATTATGTCCGCATTATTTCATACCTTTAAGCTTCAACGTTCCTACCCAGCATTCGGGGACGAATGATTCCAAGGGGGAGATAATGTAACACCTCTCATTTTGGGCTAGAACGAAAATCATCATTTTTATGCGTAAATGATCCAAAAGCCATAAATCCTACCCAAATTTGGCATGTTAATCAATTATGTAGTGTGGGAACCTATTTGAGCATGAATTGAGGTCATAAAGGTCCCCTAACTAAAGGACGAGGTGAAAGCTTTCCTATCGTTCGAGTTTGAGTGAGCTTCAAAACTTGGGTTAACTTCAATCGACTATAACTTTTTGTATATAATGAATCAGAGGGCATACTATATATCAAATGAAATCTCTTCAAATTATATTTCCAGCGATACCAATTTTACCGAAATCCGATACCCGAGCAAAAAGTTATGGCCATTTTCGTGACTGAGATAGTAGCATCACGTGAATAGTGTGTGACACACGCTCTATCGCACGCACCCAATCTCCAAGTCCTATTTTTGTATTTTAAGGGAAAAAGAGGTATTTTCCACCCCCTATTCTGCCATAATATAGGATTAAATCCCCCAAACACCAAAATAAGGTCATTCTCTCTCAAAATCACCAAGAATAGTTCTTAGGGTTTCAACCCAAAGATCAAAATATCTTAAGATTTCACCGTGGGTTTTAATTAATTCTTCGGGATTCGGAATCCCTATTGCGATGGCTATAAGAAGCACCCATCAATTATTCAAATAGCATCCCTAAAGCATGAGTTCATTCAAGTGTCATAAATTAAGGTACGTGGGGTTTTTCTAAAATTTCATGGGCAAAGAAACCATCTTTAATTCAAGCTAACGGTTTAGAAATCAGAATTTTTATGAAAGAAGTTTTGAATTTATGATTATTAGCATGTTTTAGAAGCCTTGATCAGTATTGTTTTTGTAATACCCCAGAAAAAAAATTTTGTTGAAATTTTGTGCGAAAATGTGTCGGGATCCTATCTTTGAGAATGATTTATAATTTTTTGTGTGTCATTTCTTGGATTTCGACCCACGATTTTGTAAAGCATCGAATAAGGTTTCCAACGATATGTGGATCACCCAAAATGGACACTCGAGCGATGAGTTACGACCATTCTGATCAAACTATGACCATTTCGATCAAACTGTGAACAGTAAAATGTGCAGGAAAAAAAATACTGCAGCCAGGCGATTTTTTTTGGACAACTTCAAACGATCATAACTCCTTGTACATAATAACTGTGTGAGCTACTATATATCAACGGAAAGCCCTGAGAGTCTTCTTTCCAATGAAATTAGCTTCATCCAATGTGGAAATCGGAGTAAAAAGTTATGGACAATTTACTTCAACCTATCGGATAGATCACTAAAGGGCAGATTTGACATTAATTGATTTTTGAAGGTATTTTGGTCATTTCCCATTATGGTAACCCTCTATATATACCCCCTTTGAGTTGAGAATTGTCATTCATTTTCTCTCATTTCTCTTAGATATATCTCTCAAAATATATGTATATATAGAGAGAGAGAGAAGAAGAGGAGTTAGGGTTAGGGTTCCAATTGGGGGAAAATCGATTCAAGGCTTCGCTTCGCGAATTGCTTCCGTCAATCTCTTCGGCTAAGAAATCTAAGGTATGCAAGTGTTTATCTATGGGCTCTTTTCGTCCATAGAGCCCACAAATCCTTTTTCAAAGGCTCAATGTTCATGTGTGTGTGTATATATATATATATATATATATATATATATATATATATATATATATGATTATACTTTCTAAATTTTTATTGTGTATGTGTGTAGTATTCACATGATGGTTGAGATATATGTGTGGGATGATTATGTGTGTTGGTTGAAGTATATGTGTGTAGTATTTGTGTGATGGTTGGTGATTATGTTGTTGAAGTTGATGATATCCAAGAAGGGATCTTTGTATGTTTGTGGAAACTATGGTGGTGTGTGATGTATAAATATATGAAATGGGTGATTGAATACTTGTAATCTTGATGAATCCACCTATGCCTAAGAAGTGCATGTAAGGTGTTTGTGAAAATACCTAAGAGACTAGAGATTTTATTTTTATAACATAGGTCCAAAATTAATTGATTATGAATATATGATGATTTAAATTGTTAAGCCTTGATTTATACTATTATTCAATTATTTACTTGTTATGACTTGATAATTGTTATTGGGAATTATATATCCCTACTATTGATTGATATGTCAAATATTTTCTAAATGTGAGTTGGATTGTGAATTGAGAAATATGGATGTTGAAGTTGAAGGTTGATGGTGTTGTGGTGCATGAAATTGAGCATTAAACCTATGCCCTAAATGGTGCATGTAAGTTGATTGCTAAAATGCCTATGTGAAGAACAATTTAAGTATTTGACATGTTTGTTATCCAAATTATGATTTCATGCCATATCCATATGCTTAACTTATGTCTACCATATGTTTTACAAAATATTTAAGAGAATAGGAAACTATGCATTGTGGTTCATTAGGTCTTAAAAGATAAATTCATGCTTTGTTCCTATGGATAATTGATTTCCTTGAATCTGTGGTACGTTGTGGGTGTATGATGGAATGCCATGATGAATTGTTGAGGTAACTATGATGTTTGTGCATAGTATTTGTTGTGGACCCAAAGAATGCTCCCAACGTGTTCGATTGGATGCTTATATGGAGAAATGAGTCCACTTGATTTGCTAAGAAGTCCTCAATTATGTGTTGCGTATGATGGCCTATGGGCATGTTGTATATGAGTTATCTATCTTGTGTTACTTTATACTATTGTGTGCTGGGGTATGTATGCCCGAAATAGTCTGCTGGTCTAGAACTGAGTCAGTTTTACGGTAATCCCAATCGAGCGATGAACAATGAACTCCCGATTTGTTTCAAAACTTGGGGAAAACTCAGTAATCTCGGAAATCATTCTTTATCAAATAATTGGGCCATGAAGATCTGAAATCTTACATATCAATTCACTCCATTACAGACCTCTGTACATTTTGTGAGATAGTAAGCTTATCTTAAAAGTAAGTGGCAATTAGAAATACTCCGTCAGAGAACGGAATCAAGCGAACTCTGTCATATTGATAAATTATCATAATGTGAGAACAGATTCAGTTCAGTTGAGTACAGTTAAGAACCGGTTAAATGTCTTTCCATTAGGAGTAGGATTCAGCACCGAGCAAGCAAAGGATGGGAATATTCCTGCGAGTAGAGGGTTTGATTCCTGGTAGCAATCCTTATGCTCCAGAACTACGTCGCCAGCGTAGGTTGAGATATCTATCCTATGAGTAGAGGGTTAGATGAGGTGGTTGTCCTGCGAGTAGAGGGTCCCACCGTTCTTGTTTGAGGTCATAATAGTAGAGGGTCCTATGCAGTTGTCTTTACTGGTGGCGCGATATTAACGCCCTTCCAGCTGGGGTACAGGTTGGATCCCACTTGTGGTAAGTGGGGCATTTCGGTTAAATGATCAGTCCCACAGTTTTAGTAACAGTCTCACAAAAGAACTCAGTTAATGTGCAGAAGTTGAGGCTGTCAGATACAGGCCTCCTAGAATTGCTATCATTATCATTGAGTAGAGAAACTTCCTGCGAAATGAGGGTTGCTCTCGAACTTATTTACCCATTATCATTATCGTTGAGTATAGAGATTACCTGCTAGATGAGGGTTGATCTCAGATTCAGTTGTTCAGTGTTGTAGAGACTTTTTGCTAGATGAGGGTTGATCTCAGATTCAGTTGTTCAGAGTTCCAGAGTTGGTGAATTTGAATATCAAATATCAGTAATATCAGTTATCCGATTTCTCAGTATGGATAAGTACAGATGTCAGCTCTAGTAGCTTCAGATACTCAGTATCTTATTGTCAGTATTATTATTTTTGGGTGTTAGCATTCAAAATGTAACATTCGGTGTCATGATGATTTCAGTTGTACTTTATGCATCCATGTGTGTATTGTTGATCAGACATGTTCCAAAATTGGTAACTGCAGA
>NC_061119.1:19994097-20008400 GCF_002878395.1 Capsicum annuum | reverse complement strand
TACTGAGAAATCGGATAACTGATATTACTGATATTTGATATTCAAATATCAGTAATATCAGTTATCCGATTTCTCAGTATGGATAAGTACAGATGTCAGCTCTAGTAGCTTCAGATACTCAGTATCTTATTGTCAGTATTATTATTTTTGGGTGTTAGCATTCAAAATGTAACATTCGGTGTCATGATGATTTCAGTTGTACTTTATGCATCCATGTGTGTATTGTTGATCAGACATGTTCCAAAATTGGTAACTGCAGAGTTTTTATATATGTTTATTCCAGAGAATACATATTATTCAGATTGTTATGTTTATGCATAAGCCTTATATTTTACCTTACCCTATCCTTGCATACTCGGTACATTCTTTGTACTGACGCATTTGTGCTATGGTGCTTTCCCCACCATAGGTTCAGAAGCGCGAGATTCAGAGTATATTTAGCTGTCAGATCTTGTAGCAGTGGGTGCTGCAGTGAGTCCTCATCATCCGAGGATATTTTATTTCAGTGTTTTGGTGATTTTAGTAGACTGAGTTAGTTGGGGAATTGTCCCTTCAACTCCACAGTTCAGACAGTGTAGAGGCTTTTTAGACAGATGTATTGATATTTAGTTTTCAGTACTGTATATTTAGATGTTTGAACCTTATGGCCAGATTTAGCTAGTTTCTGCATTTATCGTATTATATTATGCAGTGAACAGATACGGATATCAGTGAAGGGTTAGCTTGTAGTCCCTCGGGGTCACAAGCACCGTGTGGCGTTTCGGTTCATGGGAATCGGGGCGTTACAGTTTTGGTCTTTAAGCCTTCTTTCAAATTGATTTGAAACTCTATATATATGTATGCATGTGTTTAAGGATGAATATACAATTGAGAGTGTGAATCCTAAAGAATCCCTCTCTTGTTATGATTTTTCCCATCTTTTATATGATATGAATTGTGTTTGAAATGTCTTGATTATTGCTATGACTTTAATATGATTTTGAATCCTAAAGAGAGGATTGTGCATGCTGATAATTGTTGAATACACTTTTAATGAAAGAATTGTATGTTTTCCAAAAATGCATGACCACCACATGATTAATGAAAGAATGAGAATCTTAGCATAGTTTAGACTATGCTTTCGGAATATGAAATTTCATATACTATTTGCATGCTTGGGTGGTCTGAATTATGTTTTAATGAAAGAATCATGCATGGTAAAATATGGCTCAAAAGTAGGACTTGCAAGTCTTGATGTGACGACACCAACTCAGTTAAAGCCATTGTAATTCAGAACAGAATAGAACACATGTTTAAAATCAGATTTTGAGATTATGAATTCAGAAAGATGCATGTTTAGAAAAGGTTTAAAAATGGGCTTAAAGAGAGTTAAATGGTTACCCAAAGAAGGTACGAGTTGAAAGACTCTATGCAAGAAACCATGATTTATCGACACGGGATCATGGTACCATGCTTTGTGATCTTATATACCTTGATTTGTGTCGTCCCAAATTGGGACAATGGTTAGGAGCCCTGTTTTGTTATATTGTGCACTACCATGACATGTTGATTTGATTGGGGATTTTTGCATCCTGCTGTGTGATCTTGCGTGTTCCCTTTGTAGATAATCCAATCCTTGCAGCAAACTTGGATTGGGGGCTTAGTCATCGAGTCAAGGGAGGATTCCATATAGCCCATAAAATTACAGATTGTAGGGTGTACCATCTAGCTCAGAAGTAAGACAAAAAGTGAGTCATGGTTTCAAAGAAATGTTTCAAAGTCTTTAAAATGTGCCTATGTGTTTTCATATATTATTATGTAAAATGTTTTATGAATTGCTCTCACTTATGTTATATATAAATACATTATTTTGGATTTCTCTACATGGCAGTACATCTATATTGACCCCCCCTCCCTTTCAGGTTCTGAGCCTCAATCTAAGGGTCCTGATAAGCAGTAGGTTTTCTCCAGACAGAAGTGCAGAGTTTCGTGGTGAGCCTTCTATATTTCAGAAGGCCTAGATTACTTCTATAATTTATCATTATTATGCTTTGGTCTACTAGGGGCCTTGTCCCAGTTTTTAGACAGTTGGGTTTATGCATGTAGTAGAGATTTCACAGACTAAGTCAGATATAACTCAGATGTTTTGAATTACAGTTTTCATTAAGATTTGAATTTAGATTTAATGACCATAATTCTGTTTCATTATGTATTTTTGCATTATCTTTTTCATATGAGGAGAGTGTATGTGATTACAAGTTAGAAGGGCATCCAAGCCTTCATGGTTCGGGATGCTCATCACGGCTAGGGCCTCAGTTCAAATCATGACACATATCTTATCCTCGATGGATAAGGACTCACCACTACTGTTGTTGGGTAATGTTGAGTTGTCTAAGAACGATCGGGAAACTGAGCGTTCGAACCTATGTTATAAGACAACATGGCACAAAGAAAAGTATGCGATCAGTAATTTGAATATACTGGTATGTGAGATAAGAACTGACTGAAATGCATGAGATAACTGAGAACGAATGCATAAACATGTAATATCTGAGAATGCAAGACCAAGCATAAGTACGTTACTGAGATATTCTTAAATCTGAAAGAAAAAAATCTATGTAACTGATAAATCGGTACACTTGGTCAAGCAAACCTGAGTAGCGATACACTAACATACTGACTGAAATTGTTAGAGGTATCATATAACCGACATGCCCCAATCCAACCTATAACCCCAGTTGGAAGGGTGTCAGTACCATTCCAAGGGTACTAATACTAGCTCTGTGGATCCACTAATTTGTTGTCCCAAAGGACTAAGGAGTCAGTCCTAAACTGGCTAGTGACCCCTAAGAGAGTTTCAGTCCTAAACTGGAGGGTGACATCTCATTATCCTACATTGGCTACGTAGTTATAGAACTTAGGAACTACTACTAAGGACCCAGTCCTAACTGACAAGTGAGACCTCATCCCTAGGTTTGCTCGGTGCTAAATCCTACTCCCAATGAAACTCACACTTGTACTGAACTGAACTAATTTTAACTGAATTTGTTGGTGCTCATCAGGATTATATCAACTGATTAAAATAATAAGGATTAAGTCATCGACAGGCACTTAAAGTTGTCCTGAAAACTCACTTAGACCCTTCAACTAAGGCATGCACCTATCAGGCCTCTAACCCACCTAAAATTTGATCCAATTAGGTCTTTTTTGTCTACATGGCATACTGCATGTTTTTCACTCACTTAGGGTGCGTAAGGAGTACTTTTTTACTAAATTACTAATAAAAATGTGCCAAGTGACACTGAGGGCCCCAAAAAATTATTAATAAAATAAAATTTTAAAAAGGCTCAATCATATTTCCTCCCCCACCCACCCATCCAGCCCCACCTATCTGATACCCTCTTGATCTCCCAACCATCCTCGTGGTCGTCTTTGTCGTTGTTAGCCTCATCCATATGATACATAGTGACACTTTTGGGGTAGTGATAATGTTACATTGGTATAATCTCGTTTCTATGCCAAATTATCTTTATAAGACATTCCAATTAGGAGCTAGCTATACAACATATTAATTTCATTTATTAGTTGAGTTTTTGCTATACTTGGCAGTGTTGGCAGAAGAACTAGCACTATTGGATTTGGGAACAATGTTTAGAACGGTAGTTTCTTGATGAATCTGAATGGAGATTACCATTACCACTATTGTTGTCCTCCTTTATCATCGAAAAATATGGAGATTACCATTACAACTTTCAAATCTTATACTTTTTCTCACTCTTTCTATTCCTACTCTATTTTTTCAACCAATAGATTTGAGATTTTTTTTACATGCCAAACAAATCTGAAAAGAATATTGCAAAGAATTGGTGATATTTTGGTTTATTCAAATAAATTTTCATTGATTATGGTTAGGAATGGGTGAAGACAGTGGGATGGGTGGGGTGGGTGAAGACGATGGGATGGGTGGGATGGGGGGGTGACGACAATGACTCTGCGTGTGTGTGTGTGAAGTCGACGGGGGTGGGGGAGAGAGGGGTTGAACACGATGATTGGGGAGTTGTTGTTGTTTTTTTAATTGACTAATTATTATTAAATGATAATTAAATAGAAAAATGGACAAAATATGCAAATTATTATTAAAGGGACATATCATTATTTTTTTTCCACGTGCTTTTTTTTAATTGATTATTTTTGCCACATCAACGCGTGTGTGTTGCACATTAGCTTTTAGTTGACTGTCCGAGAAAGGTCTAATTGGATCAAATTACATGTGGGTTAGGGTACTGAAAGGTACAGGCCTTAGTTGAGGGGTTGAAGTGAATTTTCGAAACAACTTTAAGTGTCTGCCGATGCCTTTGGCCAAATAATAATAATATCCATGGTTTAAATGAATCATTACTTGAAAATCTAAAATCATTTAAAACATATACATACCGGGTATTCATAACCCGCCAACACTAAATAACCATAAAAATACGATACAAAGTTTTAAAACTATATTATGGGATCATGGTTCAAAGACCCATAACATAAACATTTCATCAAACATGTGAGAATCATGAACTTGAACATAGGAATGTGTTAAGTATGAGGAAGACAACATGATTACATGGATAAATTCATAAATTGGAGATTTAACATGAAATTCACTTGAATATGACATGGAAAACTAAAATTTAAAGAATGAAGCAACCTAAATTTTCATGGGATAATACATGAACATGAATTGAGTTTAAATTACTAGGGAATACATGAAATTAACCCATCTTGAACATATGAAATTTCATAATAAAGGAAAAGCTCCATATTTAAATTAAAAATTAGGTTTTTGGGCTCAATGGGTGAAAGAAACCCATTGATGAATACCCACATACCTTAGTAGCTAGTTTCTTGAGAATTTCTTGAACTTAAAAGCTTGAAATCTTGATTTATTGAGAAAGATCTTGGGTTTTGTTCTCGGGAGAAGAGGAAGGTTTCTTGAGAGCAATTTGAAGTGAAAGGGGAAAATAATTCCTTTTTGGAAGTCCCAAATCGTGTTAAGGATGAATTGGGTCGAGGGAAATGACTCAAATGCCCCTTGGGAACTTAGATCATATAAATGTGCGGGACAAATCCATGTGTCACACCTCTCTCTATGCGGGAGAAAGCAATGCGCCGTGTCACTTACTGCGAGGAAGAAAGTAACACGCCGCGGATCTCCTCACTACGGGAGAGACCAATGTGTCACGGACTTATCGTGTTGTCTCTATATTTTAGACATCCAAACAAGTCCCAAACCTCGCCCCAAAATCCCCAAGACTCTCCCGAATCATACTTTTAACCTCTCTAAATATGAACCAATATTTTGGGGTCGAAAAGGCCAAAATAAAAATCCGTGAAGTTTAGGGGTCTTGAAAATGACTAAGTACTCAACACTTAGTGAAATTTTCAAGCCTTGGACCCCTTAAGCATGAAACTAAGAGGTGAATCTCGATTAGAATATCATGGGGTATTACACTGGTTAAGGGTGACGACTTGGGTTGAAGGTTCGTATAACCTTAGTCATCACTTTCTGGCAGAGAGACACTCCTGAGTAAACTACTCCGATATAGGATTAAGGTGAAATAGAATGAGTTGGAAATAAGATTCAAAGATCTTTCATTTGATATGTAGTAGGACACCTAACTCATTATATTATAGGAGTGAAGATTGTTGGACGATGACACAAGTTGGAACGTCCACTAAAATTCAATCAGTAGAGAACTTCTCAACTTGACTTTGAATTAGGAGATTTTTATCATCTCAATTCATCTCCAAAAATGTTTTCACACTATAGAATTGATCATTACACTTATATGACACAGAATCATTTGGTTCGGGTCTATATACGTAGGAGCGAGGTTCGAATTCTAGACAGAAAATGCGGGGTGTTAGTATTAGTCTTGTCTTTTCATTTCTCCATTAGTTTCACACATTATTTTATCCAGAAATCCCGAAATCTCCTCTCAAATTCAAGCTTAAAAATAAATCCAAGAGAATTGGCTCAAGAATCAAGTTTAATTTCCTCCGTTTCAGTCACTAGTTTCTCAACATTTGGAGGTATATAAGGCTGCCTTGATTCATAAATATATTCACTTCTAATTCTCTCTACTGTCTCTATTTAGTTATTACCATACCAGTTATCCTTGTGACTAAACTAGAAACTTGTGGAATGAAATTCGAATTATCCTTCTTATTTGGGAATTTTCTGATTACACTATGGATTGGTGTTGAACTATAATTCTGGTACTACTTGGGCTTATATGTGAAATAAGTGTGAGGTGAAATTCAATTCTCTCCCAAAAATTCAAGTTTTGTTCATAGTGTCAAATGGAATATAATAGTGAAGTGAGGTTCAAATCAATTGGGTTTTCATTAATGGTGTTGAGAAATGGTTTGTGGTAGTGAGAAGAAAAATACGCTTGTGTGAGATAGATTACCAAAATTTTTAGTGAGGAAATTTTGAAACATGAAATCCCGTGATACATTTCGGATTTTCATAAATTGAACATAAGATAAAAGCTCTTTTCATCATCAGAAACAACAAGATTTTCGACCTCTTGCATTACCATAATGAAAATAAAAAAAATGAAAAAAAAAAAAAGAGATTGCTCTAGGATACAATGGTGAAATTGCCTACATTAGATATGTATCAAAAACAATTTTTAATTTGTGTTATTTTATATAATTTTTTAAATGATATGTGATATTATGTAACCCTAATATTTGGGGATTTGTCTAATTTATCTATTTTTAAAGGGTAAAAGAGTCGTTCAATAAATTTAAGGACTTTTTGATAATTCAACTTTTATATTAGGGTCTTCCCACTTAGAATAAGTATGATGTGTGTGCGCGAGTGTGTGTGTCATTTTTCAGAAAATCTTTTTTGAAGAACAACTTTCAGCTTATCAAACACAGTAGCTAGCCTTGCGACATTGCAAATTTAGATGAAAGCATTAACTGGATCTCAAAATATACTTCACCAACACACTATTATTTTTAGAGAAAACGTTCTATTTCCACCTTGAATTATATGCAAAAAGGCTGAGAAACACCCGAATTTTAGGAGGATCGTATTACCCTCTGGACTAATTAAAATCGTATTTTTGACAATATTAGTTCCTACGTGGCATGTACGTGGCATAACACATTGAAGGGTCCACGTAGGCACACGTGTGTGCCACGTATGTGTCACGTAGGAACTAAGATTGTCAAAAATATGATTTAAATTTGTCCAGGGAGTAATAGGACCCTCCTAAAGTTTGGGGGTGTCTTAGCCTTTTTGCGTATTGTTCAAGATGGAAATAAAGCATTTTTCATTATTTTTAAGAAATTTTGAACGAGAAACATATGAAGAAAAGCTACACAGAGCTTACTTAAAAGACAATATGGGTGTAATAATGAAATTTTTATCCCACACAAATATTATGCTAAAATTGAGATGCAATATAATTAGTGCCATAAATGATTAGTCCCATATTTAATATAGAAAAAAGGCTCAAATATGCCACTGAACTGTCTGAAATGGATCATTTATGCCATCCGTTAAAAGTTAGGCTCATTCATGTCATCGCCGTTATAAAATCGGTTCATCCATGCCATTACTTTTTAACTGTAATTTAAAAAAAATAACTTTGTCATATGGCCTCTTATTAGAGGTCCACATCATTAAATTGGACCCACTAAACATTTTTAATCCATTAAAAAGAATTCACTCACACCCAACCTATCATCTTAACCCACTTTAATATTACTCTTCTAATGGATCTAAGTCCACATATTTCTGGAAAAACATTCATATATACACATAAATAGTGTCTGCGTGAGTAGGTACCAAACAACACTCAAAACTTCACAAGATGAAGCCAAATAAAGGGTACCAAACAACACTCATAAAACTTTTTTTACTCATAGATCCAAGAGTGAAGGCTATTTTGCCACTCTGCAATACCTTTTGGAAACCAAAGCGTATTTCTTTCTTCTCGCTCTCAACAAAATCACTTCCATGAATAACGTTCCAGGACAATTACGAATGTCCTCAAACTTATGTTTTTTTAAGAACCATTAATTCCAGCAATTTGAAAAAAATATGAAAATTGCAGATGTTCTGTTTTTTGTTTGATATGTCCATTGTGTCAAATGTTTATAAGCAAGACTAGTTACAACCAAAAATAATCAAACAGGAACTAGAAATATCCTGAATGATATCACTTTATCGGATCACACTAGATATGTTGTTGATATTGTACAACGTAATGGTAGTCTTGTTCAACTTCCCATGGTGAGTTGACATAGTATCCCATACAGGAATCTTCCATTTTTAGATATACAAAATCATAACCATGCCTCGAATCCAACTTTATGACAAAGCTAGGCTTCCTCTAGTTGGCAAATCATTAGATTAACGCAACAACTAGTTTGTCGATTCTGTAAGAAGTAAATCGAAGTCATTATTGACACAGAGATTTAAAGCGTACGTTGCTAAGACTCCAAGGTTAATCTCTGAGTTGAATTTAGTATTAGAGGATTCAACCATTGTCTAACAGTGATTGAGTCCTCTGAATATTGAATCCACACAGGTAGTCCAAGAAGGTAAGGAAAGAGACGAGGAGCTCCGCCATGTCCTCAAACTTATGGTTACTAGGCTAATGACAAATAATATCAATACATAAGAGTGGAATCGAAAAGGATTCATATTTTTTTCAAGATAACATGTAGACCGAAGAACCTAAAATGGAATATAACATTTTCCACTCAATCTAACAAAGATGAGGATTGCTATCGGTTATGTTCTCTATATGTAGCTAGAGGTCTCGAGACAACAATAGACTGGACTACAAGGATGAGGATTGCTATCGACACAATAAAAGGAATTTGCTTTCTGCATACCAAAGAAAACATAATTCATGGGAAGGTTACATCAAGCAACATACTGCTTGATGAGCAAAACAACCCAAAGATTGCAGATGTGGGACTCTCCGGGCTTATGACTACTGTTGGAAACACCAACGTGATCATCACTGCAGGCACGCTAGGTTATCATGCACTAGAACTCCCCAAAATTAAGAATGCAAGTACCAAGACTGATGTCTATAGTCTTGGAGTGATCATTTTGGAGCTCTTAACTAGAAAATCCCCTAGCGAGGCTATGGATGGTCTTGATTTGCCACAGTGGGTAGCTTCCATCATGAAAGAGAAGTGGACTAATGAAGTGTCTAATGTTGAACTTATAAGGGATGCACCTAATATTGGTGATAAGTTGCTTAATACATTGAAACTGGCTTTGAACTGTGTCGATCCCACACTAACTGCTTGGCCAAAAGCTCCGCAAGTACTATAGAAATTGGAGGAGATACAACCAGAGCTGATGTTAGCGAAAATTGTTAAATCAAAATCAAAATTATGAAACCTTCATGACTATGTACTCCATTTATACAAATTATCTCCCACCAATCAAACTAAGTATGTATTAATTTGTAACCTTGAAATAGAGAACTAACTTTTTAACTTCTTAAACGAACATGAGAAATCCTTTTGTCTTCTTAAATTAAAGGTAAAAGGTTGAAGAAGATGAAGAGTTTCAGTAGTTGGACTAAGGGTTTTTGGAATTTTAGGTTATTTGATGATAATGTGGGAAGATAATGTGATATTAAATGGGTGTGGGTCAGATATTTAAAGGATCGGGTATTAAATGGGTCTCATGTCTTTTATTTTAATTAATATTAATTTATTTTACTTAATGAAGTGGACCTCTGATAAGAGGCCACATGGCAATGTTGTTTTTTAAAAATCACCATTAAAAACTAATGGCATTGATGACCCGGTTTTGTAACGGCAATAACATAAATGAGCCTAACTTTTAACTGATGACATAAATAAGTCATTTCAAATAGTTCAGTGACATATTTGAGCCTTTTCCCATTAATATATCATCATTAAACCAAAATGTTATATAATGGAGGGACACATGGATGATACTAAGAAAAACAACAATTCCAATTCAAGAAACTAATGATAGCTGTAATCTAACATCGGCCATTAATTCCAAATGAGAAAACAAAAACAAATCAACAATCCAAGCCATATCGTACAAAAATAGTCTCCCAAACATAAAAGGGAAAAGGCTATCAGAAATAACTCATTTATGTCATCCGTTAAAAATTGGGCTCATTCATGCCATCGCCGTTATAAAACCGGTCCATCCATGCCACTACTTTTTAACGGTGGTTTTCAAAAAAATGTTTTGCCACGTGGCCTCTTATTAGAGGCCCACGTCATTTTTTAATTTTATTTTTTTTAAGTTTTGATCCATTAAGAAGAATTCACCCACACTCAACCTATCACCTTAACCCACTTTAATATTACTCTTAATTTTGACCTTAGATTTAAACATATATATAATCATTTAGTCTTCGAACATGAAATTTACACACTTGAATACTATGTTTAAAATAATATAGATTAGAATAATTAATAATTTAAAATGATAAATGAATAAATTATGATTAAAATATAATTTATTTTGACTCTCGAAATTCGAACATCATCACATAATTTATGATGAAGAGAATACCACATACATGAAGGACCATAATTTTTAATTAGGAAGAATACCTAAAAAATTTCTTGTAAATTTGGATTATAAGTTGTATAATTGAATTATTGGTAGTCTTAATTATTTCGTGGACTTAGCTATTTGTTAGCCTTTATACTCTTTAACGTGGATGAGACGTAGAGCATAATTTATTTTTAGGCGTGTTAGAGCTTAAAAAAATATAAAATAAATAAAAGACCACCATCCAGGTATATAGGGTGTTTTCAGTCCACATATTTTTTAGTGTTATTTGGTACATACTCACGCAGACACTATTTATGTGTATATTAATGGATCTTTAATGTGTATATTAAAGAATCCACCCATACAGAAAAAAGTTATGCTCTACGTCTCGTCCACGTTAAAGAGTATAAAGGTTACCAAATAGCCAAATTCATGAAATAATTAAGACTACCAATAATACAATTATACAACTTATAATCCAAATTTAGAAGGAATTTTTAGGTATTCTTCCTAATTAAAAGTTGTGGTCCTTTATTTATGTGGTATTCTCTTCGTCCTAAATTATGTGATGATGTTCGGGTTTCGAGAGTCAAAAAAAAATAATTTTTAATCACAATTTATTCATTTGTCATTTTAAATTATTAATTATTCTAACCTATATTATTTTAAACGTAGTATTCAAGTGTGTAAACTTCATGTTCGAAGACTAAATGATTACATATATGTTTAAATCTAGGGTCAAAATTAAGAGTAATATTAAAGTGGGTTAAGGTAATAGGTTGGGTGTGGGTGAATTCTTCTTAATGGATCAAAACTAAAAAGAAAAAAAAATTGACGTGGACCTCTAATAAGAGACCACGTGGAAAAGCAGTTTTTTAGAAAACCACCGTTAAAAAGTAATGGCATGAATGAACCGATTTTATAACGGCGATGATATGAATGAGCCCAACTTTTAACGAATGGCATAAATAAGTCATTTCTGATAGTTTAGTGACATATTTGAGTCTTTCCTCTTCTGCTTTTTATATAAAATTAATATTCAGGTAGTTCTAGAAACAATAACTTCTCATAGAAGTGTTTAATGAAAAAAATCTTTTTAAGACAAATATTTTCTAGTAACCAAATACAAGAAAAAAAACTTCATAGAAAATATTTTTTTGGCAATAACTTCTCACGAACCAAATACACACAAATAATATAAAATTTGCCACTTAAATTATTTAAAGATATACCTGAAGATGACTCCCTACTTGCATCTAGTAAGACTAGGCAGACCCATCACCTCAAGAATGATTTTGGGATAACAATCTACATATTCCATAAGAATGTAACTTTAATTTAGTAACTATAATATTCTTAAATCAAGTTCATTACACGTAAATACTACAACCACTATGCCTTAATGAATTCACACTATTTATATCGCTCCATATAATGGAATTACCAATAAATGTAATTAATAGTGAAATAAACTTACTTCCTTCACCTAGTTGCCGCACAACTTTCATGAATTTTCCCGGAAGATACTCAGTCCATTCTATGCAAACCTTTTGCCTAACAGCCTTAATAACATTACTTCTTTGACTTTCTCCTACATTAGTCTCTATCAAGTTTTTTCTACCTCTCTTTCTCTTCAACTTGTATTTTCCATTCGGACATCATTTTCAGCCTCATGGATATAATTGTTACGAATATCTTCAACATGCATCGGACCTTCTCCCACTTTCTCTCGTCGCATTTTTTCTCTCAACACAAATTGCCATAAATACTTCAAAATACCCCCATCAAATGGCTTTTTAATGTAAAGATAAGCTCCGTTGTCCCAGGCCTTCTTTCCGAATAATTCATCATGTTTATCACATATTACTGCATAATTATTTTGAGAAGAATGAGATTAGAATTGAATATATTAACATTATATGGATAGTTAATTTTATACATATTCGCTAAACTTTATTTATTACAACAGTAATGTGACGAAATACTTGTTCATCATATACCAAAAGATATAGAAATTACCAGTCAATAATTTGTGTCACTAAACAACAAAAACTCATTGCTAATTCTATTTAATGATGAATTATAGAAAATTCATTTAGCTACAAATTATTTAACGATAGATTAATGGTAAATTTTATAGCTAACTTTTTTTGTAGTTTATTAATTAAAATAATTAACTATACCCATAGTAGACACATAAGTGGAAGAGTAGCACAAATACTTACCGAGTGAAATTATATCTAAGTTCATAGCTTGAGCTAAGAGTACAAAAGAAAACAGGTTCACTGAATTGACATTGATTATCATCACGTCAATTTTTTCCTTTCCTTTAGAAAGCATTGTCATTGCTGCTGAAGTCGTACCAATCATAGTAACTGTATAGCTCCCTTTGAAAGTCAGTAAAGAAAATCATTCACAAAATTATCATTAGGGTTTGTTTAACATATACAAATTCAGTGATAAATTATCAAATTATATAGCTACGATTTAGTTTATGCAATTGCACATATTCATCAACTTATATTACAACCATCTGCGAAATCTAAGATAAATTCACATAATTTACCCATATGAAGCATCATTTAGGATAAATTATTGGATTATATATAATATATAAGATCATGTAGGAAACATTATTAAAGAATCCAGAAAAAAAAAACTCAAATGTGCCATCAATATTTCAGAGATGGCTCGGATATGTCATCAACTAATAGTCGGGCTTATTACATTTTGTTCATTCGTGGAAATAACAACTAATGCAGTTCTAGTACAATGAGATTTTTCCACGTGGCCTTATCTAAACACTTCATTGCTTACCAGCCTCCACCCCTTTTACGAGTGGCATATTTGAATCGTCATTTCATTAAGTTCAATGATATATTTAAGTATTTTTGCTATTATGCCTTATACTACATGACTCTTTTGGATAACAAAACTAACTTATATTATTTTTAAATTTTATCAATTCAGTATCTTTTGTAATTTGTAGGAAAAATTGCTCAATGGACCCTTGTACTATGTCTGTTTTGTAATGTGGATACTCCTACTTACGTGTTTGTCATCTGAACCTTTGAATCCATTAAAAGCAGCATTTTAAACCCCTCTAACGGTGTGTGTAATACAACCTTCCCACGTCAGCTTCCACGTCATTTTTAGTATTACTTTAAATTCCATGCCCCACGTCAGCTCAATAATTTTTTTATAAATTGTGGAAAAATTTAAATAATCATGTTTTTATTTTTGCTCACAAATTAAACATCAAATTCATTCCAAATAATTAAAATTCTTCTCCAAGTAATTTAAATTTTTAAATATAAATTTATATATACAAACATAATGAATTGTTTATTTTAAATTTAAATATCTTTAACAAATTCACAAAAACTTTGAGTTTTTTCAAGCTTATTCATGAAATTCACTAATTTTTCAATATCCACTATCACTAACTTTTAATTCAAATTTAAATTTTAATCCAAAAAAATATGAAAAGATTTCAAATCTAAATATTAATCCAAAAAAAGTATGAAAAGATTTGAATTGAGAAGAAAAACTAAAAAGAAAAAAAGTGAATTGAAAGTTTTTTTGGTTTTCGGGAAGGGGGGGTTGGTGCTGAGGAATGGGGATGGGGGTTGGCTGATGTGAAGTAAAGGGGGTAGGGAAGGCTATAGGTAGGGTGAGGGCTGGTGCGTTGGGGTGGGGTTAAGGTTGGAGTTTGGGGGTGGCTGGACAGGCTGGGGGTGGGGGTGGG
>NC_061119.1:19822411-19993997 GCF_002878395.1 Capsicum annuum | reverse complement strand
TATATATATATATATATATATATTGGTATTAAATATTTATATTTGGTCCGATATTATTTTAACTCTTATTTTATTTTTAATACATTTTTAGTTAAAAAATAAATAACTAAATAGAGCTAATTTTGAGATATTTTATTTTTATTCTAATTTTAAAAAAAAAATTAAAAAATATTTTTTTTTTTATTTTAAATAAATAAGTTTGTAGTTTTAGTACTATCTTTAATTATATTTATTTTCGGCTATTTATAAATTTTTCTTGTATTTTCTTAAATATAAAAATTAATTAGTTATTATATTATTATTATTTTGATTATTATTATTTTATTTATTTATTCATTTATTATTTATATTTTTATTTTTTATTATTATTTTCTATAAAAAATAAAAAAAGAAAAATTCAAAATTTAAAATTTTCCTCCCCTTATCTGATTCTAACTACTCCCCACCAACCACAAACGGTGGGCTCCATCTACCGGAACCAACCAACCAACTTCGTCGGAGCCGTTACTGGAAAACTGACAGAGTCCTTTTTATTAGTTTTGAGTGAAAATTGCCGGAAAACCAGTCAAATATCGCTGGCAAAATTATTTAATCGACGAAGCCCAACTGGCGCCGCTTTCTTTCTCAAGTCAGTGAAAATATCGCGTCGATGATACTACATCTGCACTGATTTTGTCAAATTACTGAACCATTTTAAAATAGATTTTTTTAAAAAAATAGATGTGGGTAGTTTTACAGATATATTTATTTATTTTATTCTATTGTATTTTACGTATATATTTTGTTTATTTATCTTTAACGATAAATGTTGATGTTTATTTGTTAAATTGTTTAATTTCCTTAATTAAATATTATTCAAGAAAATTATTAAGATTAAGTAGCATTTTTGAAAAGATGAATTGTTACGAGTTTTTTTTTTTACAAATAAGATAAATCAATATTTTAGTGTTAGGCAAATTTTAGGCACATTTTAAAATATTCGTCTCAATTAAGAATGCGGCATACACATCTTTTCGAGACATTTTAAATTCAACGATGCAAAAATGCACCTTGACAAATATATTTTTAAATTAATTTTCACCAATTTATTTAACATAAGAGGTGTAGACAGACATTTTCGATATAATTAAAAATGAGTGATTTTAGGCCTTAACATAATTTATTAAAATAATTTAAGTCAAGATAAGTCAATAAAAGTGATCATGCTAGAACCACGGGACCGGGAGGGTGCCTCATACCTTCCCCTCGATTAACAGAATTCCTTACCCGATCTTCTATCTTCGCAGACCATAATAAAGAGTCATTTCCTTTTAACTAGGGATTCAAAATGGTGACTTGGAACACCAAAACTCAATTTCAAGTGGCGACTCTGTAAATAAATTAATCTTTTTTCAATATCATTACTTTAATTGGAAAAACCCTTCGACTTCGAACCTTCGGGTAAAAAAGAGGTGTGTCATCTCTGGTGACTCTGCTGGGGATATATAAGAAATCGAGTTTTTGATATTGACTTTTACTTGCTTTATTTATTTTTATATTGTGTTTGTTGGCCTTATGTGCTACTTGCCGCTCGTTTACTTCTTTGATATTGATGAACTGTTTTATAAATTGTCTTCTCTTGCGCACCCCCTCTGAGTCTCTGAAATTGGATAGAAGGAATACAACGTATGCATTCTACTTTCTTTTTGGGATATCCGGAGTGTCAAGACACCTGGTGAAGGATTATAGTCACACATGTTAGGCAGGGTTCGGATCGACAACGAAGGGGGAGTAGCACTGCTATCGAACAAGTTGTCCCTACTTGGCTCGAGTGTCCGCTCGGGTAAGTCAGTCTAGACATCTATCCCTTTTAGGCTAAACTTAGAAGAACTGAAACTCAGAATCTGGTTATCCTTATTAGGTTTCGCTTTATTTGCATCATGTGCATTTAACTTAACAGGACTCGGCACAGGGGCCGGGTCTATTTAAAACATGTGACCTACTTTATAATGAACCAACATGTGCATCCTATGTGCTATTTGACATTTGTTTGGAAGGCTATTTGATTGTTGACCAACTGACTTTTAGGTGACTTGTTAAAATGCAAGAGAATATACTGTCTTTAATAAATTATTTTTCGAAGAAATTAAAAATATACACATTTTTTTAAAAGGTCTTCATGAACTACGAGAGTCTAATTCTCACATCTTAGTGAGATACGTAGGAAGTCCTTCCCAGGATACGACCCTGTCTTTTGAAAAATTATTCATAGACTTATCAAGAAATATTTTTAAAATATGAGTACTTTCATAATTATTTTTTTTCTTTCTTATCCTTAGGTTTAATTTTTATATATATCTTAATAGTCCTGAATCTTTAGGGATCATGAGGTTAAGTTATTATAAAATAAATAAATAAATATATATATATATATATATATATATATATATATATATATATTAGGGATCATGAGGCTAAGTTTTTACAAAATAAAATATATATAAATCTTAACAGTCCTGAACCTTAAAGGGTCTTGACGCTGAGTTTTGTATGACATATATTTCAAGAACTACGCATACTTGATTCTCACATTGATTAGATACGTAGCCAGTTCTTCATGGATTTGGTGATTTTAAAGAAGGAAAAAAATATATTTGTTTTTCCTTCTAAACAAATAAAGAAGAGATTTTTTGATTGGTATATAAAAATAAATTAATTTAGTTTCGAAAATTAAAAAAAAAGGTTTTTTTATCATTATTAATTTAAAAAAAAAAATCTTTCTCATTCCTCAAATTAAAAGAAAAATGTGTTTCTTCATATCTCCAGTTTTGACGAACTACACACACCTGATTCTCATCTTAAAGAGATACGTAGACGCCATTCTACGGTTCGGTGATCTTTTCAAAAAGGAATATAAAAGAAAAGAGTTTTTTTTTAAAGTGTTGCATTCTAGCTCCTTTGTTAATTCATTATAGTTACTTTAAGGTGGTTAGTTTATGGCATGTTGGTTGGTCTGTCATATTACATCAAGTCTAGGAAAAGAGTCATGTCCAGAAAAAATATAGAGAGTGACATTATGGATTAGACAAAGAGTCGGGAAAATGAGATTTTAAAGCAAGAGATATTGAGTTTGAGGCAACAAATGATGGAAATGTATCGAGCTTGGGTCAGTGGGCTGCCCCCTCCTCCATTTTCTACTATTGACCCTACTAATACCTTGAGTTTTTCACCAAAATTGCAAGTTCAGTTTTCTGTTGTTGGTTATGCGCCACAACATGCCTCGAAATCTAATCCAAGTCAAAAGCATCCCAATATTTCCATCACTCATTCTCTAGATCTGCAGTATAAATCTACCACATTGATAGCACCACCTATAGTCTCTGCTTCTGTTGCTCAACCCTCTACTAAGGCTTCCACCTTGGATTTTCGTCTGCTGATTGTGCTTTTCTAATCTGCTAGTGAGTCGATGTTCAACACTCTTGATGATGACTATTATACTCCTGAGCCCACATCTATGTTAATTGGACCACCAAAATTTCTTACTAATAAGTCTGACATGACAGAAGAGCAAGAGAAAATGGATAGGAAAATGAAGAGCACACAAATGGCTATGAAAAATTCTCAGGGAATCGCGAATTACGAATTACGAAGATGTTGTATATAAAGACTGAGGCATGTCTTCAAGTGTTAACCTTCCTCCAAGCCTTGAGGTATCGAAATTTGAGGAATATGATGAGTATGAGGATTCTATAAAACCTTTGGGACGATATTGTCATCAATTGGGAGAGACTGAAGGTAAGAAGAAGGAAAATGTACCCATTGTTATTACAGGGGAAAAGTAGAGCTCAAAAGTTCCAACTCGGCAATATTGTCAGTCTCAATTTCGAGCTTGCACATCAAATCCATATGCTTACCTACAATAAGGTTCGTCTTTGCTAAATCCAAGATATTTCATTCCACTTCCTCAGTATCCTTTGAACAATGCACAATTGTATGCTCATTCATTTTCTTATCCCCAATAGCATGCACCGGTTCTTTAACATCATCTTCGATTCCCATATATTTATTAAGGAACTTCTAAGTCTAAGTTTCAATCGAGGACAGAGTTTGCAAAGAGTAGAAAGCCAAAGAATAATTTTACACCAATTGAGGAGTCGTATGCCAGTTTATTCCAGAGATTGAAAAAGTTGGGTATAATCGCTCCTCTCCTTGAGTTTACTCCTGATCCACATTCAAGAAATTTTGATCCTGATGTATGATGTGCATACCATTCTGATATTCAGGGTCATAGTATTGAGGATTTTCGTGCTTTGAAAAGAGAAATAGAAAGGATAATTCAAGAAAAATTGATTGTAGTGCAAAACATTGACACTATGAGATCACATGAAATACTTCATCAACACACGGTAATGTACAATACGTGGAAAACAATGAGTTAAGCATGGGGATCCATAATTTATTTGTTGAAGAAAATATGTTGGACAGTAGTGGAGGCTTAGTCATGTTGAAATGCAAACTAGTGGCTAAGATGTCAAGCTCTACCAAAAATCTCTATGTCTCTCTCTAAAAAAAAGCCAAGAAAAAGAAAAAGAAAAAGAGAGCCAAGGTTAGAGAAAAAATCAAACAAAAGAATAAGATGCCTGAACTATGTTTGACCTGATTCTTGCTATGACAAGATACGTAGGCAGCCCTACTCTGGGGTTTGGTCCAACCAAAAGAAAATTCAAATTACCCAGAATGAAATGAAACTGGGGTAAAAGTTTATTTCCTTAAAAGAGTCGATTCCAAAAGTTGTAAGTCTCATCTCACTTCAAGTGACGTTTGAGCTTCATGCCATCCTTTCTTTCTAACCTTATCCAAAAGTCAAGTTACAACCAAAGAAAGACCTTTAGATCAATTTTTGAGAATGTTAAGGCTACGCATGCAATGCATATGAAGACGCATTTTGGGAACCACTTGTCTTCCTCAGTATAAGGAGTCACGAGAGAAATAAAAATGAGAGAGTCTTATTGGTTAAAACCCTCACGGACACCATAAGACAATGGTGAGTTGAGAGAAATAAAATGAGAGAGTCTTGTTGGTGAAAACTCTCACGGTCACCGTAAGATGATTGTGAGTTGAAAAATGAGAATAAGAGTCTCATTGGTGAAAATCCTCACAAACACCATAGGGTAATAGTGAACTGAGAGAAAGAAAATGAGAAAGGTTTATTGGCGAAAACCCTTCAAGATGTCAATAGCTGAATGGGATCTATAAGGGCAATTGACCTAAGGAATAACTCAGTTTTAGGGTTATTAACTCAAAAATTGGTGGAAAGTTTGGATGAAAAGATCAGACAGCTTAATCCAAAAATGCATGGCATAATCATTAGAGTTCACTGTCATTTTTTTAATGAATTTTTTGTTTCTTTATTTCAAATGGGGACATTTATTTTCCTTTTATTTCTTATTTATATCTTTGTTTTCTTGAGTCAGTTATTCAAAAAAATATCATCATTGTCATTTTTCTTATGTCTTTGAGTTGAATTTGTGTCATAACAAGTAAGAAAAGATTTCAAAACTGGCTACTAGCTTCTTCAATTGCACAAAGCAAGACAAAAATCCAACATATGAAAGAGACATGATTGTGAGCTGAAATAAGGCATGCAGAAAGTTTTGTCAACAGACGAGATTGGGAACTCATAAAAATACCAAGGTTCAAAGGGTTTATTTGAGTAGCATGGCAAAGCAGAGATACAATGTTTGTTTCAGAATCACTTCTAATAATCTGAGTTTGGGTCAATGATGCATCAAGTCGGTGACAGATGCTAATGATTGGAAGCAAGGTTAAATGTGACAAGAGCAAGAGTGATTGCCATGAAAGCTAAAGCCACAAACCTGCCACCATGTTTTTGAACTCACAAGTGTTCTTTGATGAAACATGAAATATGTTACCTTCAAATTAGGGACTTCAGAGCATAAATATCAAGGGCTGTAATGCCTCATTTCCACAAAAGCAATGTTGCTGCACAGGTTTGATAATTAAATTATAGTTAAAATTTATCATCCTATATCCCTCGGAGACTACCTTTTAGTCGAGTCATTCCCCTTGATTCCTATAAGACGTGCCTTTTAGTCAAGTCATTCCCCTTGATTCCTATAAGGCGTACCCTTTAGTCGAGTCATTCTCCTTGATTCCTATAAGACGTACCTTTTAGTCGAGTCACTCCCCTTGAGTCCTATAAGACGTACCTTTTAGTTTGTCATTCTCCTTGATTTCTATAAGACGTACCTTTTAGTCGAGTTATTCTCCTTGATTCCTATAAGATGTACCTTTTACTCGAGTCATTTCCTGTGATACCTATAAGACATACCTTCTAGTCAAGTCATTCCCCGTGATTCCTATAAGACATACCTTTTAGTCGAGTCACTCCCCTTGATTCCTAGAAGATGTACTTCCTGGTTGAGTCATTCCCCTTGATTCCTAGAAGATGTACTTTCTAGTCGAGTCATTTCTTTTGATTCTTAGAAAATGTACCTTATAGTCAAGTCATTCTCTTTGACGTTTAAAAAATGCACTTTCTAGTCGAATCATTCCAATTAACCAATAGAAGATGCATTTGTTTGTTCGGGTTTTTCAAGTAGTTATGATGTGACTTTCACAAAAGTTCTCTGACGATAAACTAGGGCAAAAATTTAATTCCTGTTCTTTGGAACTTTACTTTTCCAAAAAATGGAATATCACTTTATAATAATCTTTGTTTGGATGATTTTCTTTTTAGTTTTAATGTGATTTCAGAAGTGTAACGCCCCAAATCTGTTACCCGAAACACTACACGGTACTTATGATCCCGAAGGACCACAAGCTAACCTATGACTGATATCTGTACCTGTATACTGCATAATATACCATAAAATGTGGAAACATGAACTGAATGGCCATAAGGTTCAAAACTGAATGAACATCTGATAAATAATGTTTGAAAATGGTATAACAATACGAAAGCAAATCTAAAATAACTGTCTAACATGCTATAGTATAAAAGCCTCTAAACTGTATGAATAAGGAGTTGATGGGACATGTTCCCAAATAACTCTGACTACTGAAATAAACCAAAAACTAAATTAGTAATGAAATTATCATATCCTCGAAGGATGAGAACTTACTGCTAACTCTGATCGCTGAACTGGGATGCTACTGGTTCTCTAGAGCTCGTGCTTCTAAATCTATGATATAAGACACCATAGTGCAAATGCATCAGTACTTTAAATGTACTGGTATGCAAGTGAGGTAGGCTGAATGTAATAGGTTCATATGCATGAACAATACTAACTGATTGACTAACATGAACGTGAGAATACATGCATACAAACATAACTATAACTGAGATCGTGCTAGGACTGAATACTGAGTTTTGACTACTGAGTTTTACTAATAACATAGAATTACTGATATCTGAGGGACTGATACTATGTTACCAATACATAAATAACTGTGTCTAACAGTTCTGATTATGAAAAACTGGTCTGGTAGACTGTATCTGACAGTCCTGAAGATAAATATTGATGACATAAGTTTTGATAACTGATATAATTGATAATATGAATGATTGTATCTGATAGTCCTGAATCTGATGGAACTATCTGAGTTCCGTTTTATATCTGAGTTGACTGTATCTGACAGTCCTGAAATTTGAAGAACTATCTGAGTTCTTTTACTGAGGCTAAGACTAAGACTAAAACTGTAACTGTGGAAAGTAATCATCTAACTGACATACCCCAGAACTGAACTGGTGGGGTTCAACCTGTAACCCCAACTAGAAGGGTGTTAGTGTCGCGCCACTGGTAAAGACCTGCTGTGAGTATACCCTCTCTGACAGGGAGCTCTTCCGTCAACCCCTCCTGGTAGGTAACCTAAATGAGACGTATATATGTCTCTAAATGCGTAGGGTGTATCTCAACCTACGCTAGCTACGTAGTTTTGGAACTTAGGAATTACTTCTAGGGATCTCAGGCCTATCTAGCGGGTGAGTCCCCATCTCTAGGCACGCTCGGTGCTGAATTCTACTTCCATCTAAAAAAAATGAACTGATTAACTGAGCTGAACTGATACTAGTGGTATTATTTAGCGAAGCTAAACTAAACTGAATTTACTGTGTTCCATTGACTGACAGAATGTACTGAGTTCTGAGGACTAACTGATAATACTAAAGTTACTGAGATTGATTGGGAATATTGAGGTTATTGAGATCACTGAGATTACTGAACTACTGAGATTACTGAGATTTCTGAGATTTCTGGATTTTTCTGAGTCATATGACTGACTGAGTTCTATGGATCATAGTTTGACTGAGAGTATCGCGAAAACATGTCATGGCTCTAGGCACACAGATAAATTATTGGGTACAAGTACCCCTAGGACTCGATGGAAAGAAACTGACATGGCATGACTTACGTGAACACATGACCAACAACACAATTCATAATTCATATATTAAAGCACTTTATCAAACATGTGATATACATAAACTTGTACAAACATGGGGATTTCATAATATCATGCTTGTTGGGCACTTTTCCTTCATATCGGCATTTAATCAAACACATGATAGGCATAATATATGTAGAAAACATTATACAACAATTACACATCATGATTCAACATCTAATTTCATCATCCTAGGGTTTAATCATAGGTTCACATGAATATACATCTATACAAATCAATTCCACATAACATTAATCACCCAATATGGATTTGAATTCAATTGATCATTATCAACATAAACAAAATAAACCCAACATGAAGTTCATAAAGAAAATCTAAAATCTTTACTTTAGAAAAGAGATTCTTGGGCTTCATGGACGAAAAGAGTCCGTTAATGAACACTATGCATACCTTAGTTCATGATTTCGTGAAGATTGACGGTGACACCTTCTTGAATTTGAATCCCCAATAGAAACCCCAGCTTGTTCTTGAGAGAAACTAGTATATTTTGGGTGAAGAATGGGTAAATCACGTGTTATTGAGTTTAAATAGAGGTAGGAAATTGACCCTTTTAACCCTTGGAAGCGTCTTGTAATTTCAGTAAAATTTTCCCAAGATGGGTCCCTAGCGCGATGCGGTGCTATCGCTTCGTGTTACTGGAATTTGACAATTGGAAAACTAAGGGATGGCGCGACGCGGAGCCATCGTGTTGCCCCTTCCTTCCTGACCTAAAACTTTGGCGCGACGCGGGGGAAACTGCGCTGAGACACTAGAAAAGGACAATTGCCATTTTATCTTGTCGTGCGGCGTGCTACTGACCAATATGGCATTGTTTTACGATGGGAACTTGAAATAGGCATAACTTCTTACTTGGTTATCGAATTTAAGAGAATCTTATATCGATGGAAATCTTATTGAATATCCTACATGACAAAAAGTGAAAATCTTGAAAATTCCAGATGGAAAAATCATCATTCAATTTAGAAGCTAATACTAGGCATTCTTGGAACGAAATTAGCTAGGAAACTTCGGGTATTACAAGAAGCCGTCCTAAGGAACAGTGTGAAGAAAAAGAAAGTCCAAGAGCCCACCTGAAGAATAGGGTGAAAAAGTAATAACAAGTCAGGAGCCCGCCTGAAGAACAGGGTGAAGAAGTAACAAATCAGAAGCCCGACTGAAGAACAGGGTGAAAAGAATAAAAAAGCAAGCCAGGAGCCCGCCTGAAGAATAGGGTGAAATTTCAAGTTCAAGTCATGAAGATTCAAATCAAGATTCTAAAGAAATTGCATCTTTCATTTGTATTTTTCATTTTTTATTTTTGTTAGTCATTTGGATGTAAAAAACAGAAGTCGTGAATCGAAAACTTGACGAAACCTCACTCGACCTTTAACTCTTTCTCTCACCATTTTACCATTGAACTACACGTCACTTGATTTTCTTATAACTCGTGGTATGTAGGCAGTCCAAAATCAGAACTCGGTCACATCTTTTATTTTATTTTATTTTATTTTATTTTATTTTATCTTCACTTTTTGAATAATCGGAGGGTCAAAAATCATCTCTTTGTCTACTTCTTTGCATGAAAACTTTTTGAGATTCAAACAAAGAGGGAAAAATGTATACACTTGATTTTGACCCTCCCCGAGTTTAATATATGTATATTTTTTGGTATTAAATATTTATATTTGATCCGATATTATTTTAACTATTATTTTATTTTAAATACATTTTTAGCTAAAAAATAAATATCGAAATAAAGCTAATTTTGAGATATTTTATTTTTATTCTAATTTGGAAAAAAAATTAAAAAATATTTTTTTTTAAATTTTAAATAAATAAGTTTGTAGTTTTAGTACTATCTTTAATTATATTTATTTTAGGCTATTTATAAATTTTTATTGTATTTTCTTAAATATAAAAAGCAACTAGTTATTATTATTTTATTATTATTATTATTATTATTATTATTATTATTATTATGTCTATTGATTATTTTTATTTTTATTTGTTATTATTATTTTCTATAAAAAATAAAAAAAGAAAAAAGAAAAATTTAAAATTTAAAATTTCCCCCCCTTTATCTGATTCTAACTACTCCCCACCAACCATAAACGGCGGGCTCCAGCCTCCGGAACCAACCAATGTCGTCGGATCCGTTACTGGAAAACGGGTAGACTCCGTTTTATTATTTTGACCAATTTATTTAACATAAGAGGTGTAGACAGACATTTTCAGTATAATTAAAAATGAGCGATTTACAAGGTCTTAACATAATTTATTTAAATAATTTAAGGCATGATTAGTCAATAAAAGGGACCGTGCTAGAACCACGGGACTCGAGGGGTGCCTTACACCTTTCCCTCGGTCAACCGAATTCTTACTCGATCTTCTGTTTTCGCAAACCATAATGAAGAGTTATTTCCTTTTGACTAGGGATTCAAAATGATGAATTGGAACACCAAAACTCAATTTCAAGTGGCGACTCTGTAAATAAATTAATTCATATTCAATATCATCACTTTAATTGGAAAAATCCTTCGACTTCAAATCTTCGGGTGAAAAAGAGGTGTGACAGTGGGGGTGCTGGACGGGGCTGGGGGTGGGGTGGGGTTGCTGGATCATGGTGAGAGATGGGGTGGGGTGCAGGACATGGAGAGGGGGGCTGGGGGTGGGGGATGCTGGACGGGGCTGGGGTGAGGTGCGGTGCTGGACGGAGGGGGTAGGCTGGGGTGGGGGTGGCTGGACTAGGGGACGGGGTTGGAGAAGAGTTTTTTTTTTAATTTTTTTAAAAATTTATTATTTTTTAATTTTTAAATCAAAAAAGATGGAGGGAAAAAGGCCCTTTTTTAAATTTTAATATTATTTTAATATAAATATATTGCTTTCACTCGATTATAAATATTGAGTCTTATTGAGTTGAAGGGTTCAGATAAGAAACAGTTAAGTAGGAGTATCCATATTACAAAACGGATATAGTACAAGGGTCCATCAAGCCATTTTGTCTAATTTGTATAATAAACTTATAATTTTATGTAACAAACTTACAAGGATAAGTTTGCCCCTTATACTAATAACATTATTATTTTATGTGGAAAATTTTTGTGCTCTCATTTAATTGAATATTGAATCTGGTTTAATCTCGTATTAGTACAAGGTGGATGAAATGAAGACTCATATCTGGATTCTTATCTGATAAGAAAGTGTCACCTAAACTCAAAGGCAACTCCTCCAGGTGGTAGTTAAACTGGCTATATTGTATGGGACGAAGTGTTGGCCAGTCAAGAACTCTAACATTCAGAAGATGAAAGTGGTAGAAATGATGAGGATGCTATGATAGATCTATTGGTATACTAAGAGAAATAGAATTAAAAATAAAGATATTCAAGACGAGTGGGAATGACTTCAGTGAAAAACATGATGCAGGAAGGGAAGTTAAGTTGCTTCAGACATATGACGAGGAGATGCATAGATGCCTTGGTGCAGAGGTGTGAGAAGTTGGTTATGGATGGATTTAGGTAAATTAAAGGTAGACAAAAGAAGTATGGGGGTGATTAGACGGGTCATGATGCAGTTACAGCTTACCAAAGACATGACCTTAGATAGGAAGGTGCGGAGGACATAAATTAGGATAGAAGGTTAGTAGGTACGAGTGTGCCCATACTAGTAGATATGAGTGTGTTGTGTTGTTTCCTTTTCTAGTAGTCGTAGGACTACTTTTCTAATTTTGTGTTCTTCAATTTCTGTTACTACCTATTGTTTTCGTGCAGTTCGAATAGAGTATTATTTTGTTATAGTATTGGTCTTTTGCTATTTGTCATTTTTGATGCTACCTACTGTCTTTTGTACTCCCGGCCATGACATTTTTTCATTGTTTTTATCTTGAGTTGGGGTCTATAGGGAAAAGCCTCTCTACCTTATCTCTAAGGTATAGGTACGATCTGTGCACATTCTACCCTCTCCAAACCCTACTTTATGAGAGTACATTGGATATGTTGTTGAATCTAATCTTATATGATATCATTCACAATTTCCACATATTTTATGGATCTTTGAAAAGATTTACAAAACATATAAAAAACAATTAAGAAAAATTGATAGGTTTAAAAGAAAGTACACTAATGAAAATGTGTTGCATGTGAAAAGTACATTTGAGGGTATCCAAGTACATTTTAGTAGGCTGCTAAAATCTTTGGGATACGTTACAGACTTTAAATAACATCAAAGATGTGGCAGGTTAAAAATAGTGCAATTGGGCTTTGCAGATGACCTTCTATTGTTCTGTAGAGGGGATCCACAATCTGTAGCTCATATGTTTAATTTCTTTAAGCAGTTCTCTGCAGCATCAGGGCTAGTAGCTAAACCCAGCAAGAGCTTCATTTATTTTAGAGGTGTGTCACAGGCCAACCAAGAAATTTTTTTGGAGATTTTGGGTTTCAGAAGGATTCTCTTCCTTTTAAGTACTTAGGAGTCCCACTAAGTACTAAAAGGTTAACTATTATGCAATGCCAACCACTCCTCGATAAGATGTTAAGTAGAGTAACTAGCTGGACCGCAAGATTTCTCTCCTATGCAGGAAGAGTCCAGTTAATTAGGAGTGCTTTGTTGGCTGTACTTTCTGGTCGCAAATTTTTGTGCTTCCTAAGCAGGTGAGTACTATGATCATATCAATATGTAGAAGGTTTTTATGGACCGGAAAAGATGAAGTAAGTAAGAAAGTTTTTATCACTTGGGAGCAGCTTTGCATGCCAAATTCAGCAGGGGGGCTAAATTTACTGGGTATTGAGATTTGGAACAAAGTAGCGATAGCAAAATTATTGTGGTGTTTGAGTCATAAAAAATACGAACTATGGGTAAGGTGGGTGCACAGTTACTACATAAAAGGTGGATCATTGTGGGATACTGAACCAAAACAAGTATCATAGATTATGAAGAAGATTCTAAGAGGGAAGAAGTATTTTATAGCTGCAGGATATTGCTATAATAAGTGTCTAAACATGTCAAAATTCTCAGTACAAAAGCTATATAGAGAGCTGCAAGGATCATTTCACAAAGTGCAATGGAAGAGAGTAATTTGTAACAACTTGGGGGCTCCTAAATGCTTGTTCATTTTCAGAGTTGCTGCCTGAGAAAGACTTGCAACAATGGATATATTAGGGAGGTAGGGACTGAATATTGGCCCGGAATGCCCGTTGTGTACTACTTGGTATGGAAAGTGTTGAACATTTATTTTTGTGTGTCCATATTCAGCCTATATATGGAAAATGGTCTTAAAGTGGCAGGGGATTACTTATCACCCTAGAGGTTGGTCACATGAACTAACGTGGATGAGTACTTGGAAAGGAAAGCATTCCAATGCAGCAATATTGCAGATGTCCGCAACGTAACAACTTGTATATATCATTTATGGAAGGAAAGGAATCGTAGAGTAGTTCAAAGAATTTTTCGAGGTGCAGTGCCAGTGATTAAGACTATTATACAGGAGGTGTGTCACAGTGGGAGCAACAATACTAAAATAGCTATGAGATTAAAGGACTTAAATTTCTACCCAGTATAATAGCTTGCATCGGTCTGTTTTAGGATCATGGTGTTACTGATCTGGGCTAGATGTAGTCCACGATTGTTTTTCTTTATTTTGGAATTCCTATTGGTAATAAATTAAATTTATTTACCAAAAGAATTAAGAGTATTATATGTTTTGAGTATTTATGTGTTTTCAAGGTGAAATTTGGGTTATTACAACGAATGGAATGTGGTAATTGCTTAGGAAAATGCCACAAAATATTGTTCAAGAAATGAAAAGACAGAATAAAAAGAGAACAATGAGGTACAGTTGGACCAGTAAAGTACATATGAAGTTTGTGAATTAAGAGTATGTATGTTTCTTCGTAGTGGGATTTGGGGTTGGGACGTGATAATGTCCGGGGAAAATGACAAAATTTTCTTAAGAAAAAAATGGGTTTAAATGGGAGTACATTAATGAGGTGTAGTTGGATGTGAAAGTGCATATGCGTAAGCAAATTAAGAGTATGAATGTCTTTTCACAGTAAAATTTGGGGTGTTAATAGTGGTTAGAACGTGATAAGGTATGAAATAGATCACATATTTCATTTGTAAAATAGGTAGGAGCTAATAAATAATGAAGGGCTTAAATAATGTCACGTGAAAAAATTTGCTAGTAGTAGGACTTTGTTAGTGATTAATGGCACGAATGAACCAAATGTGTCACGATAATAACATAATAAGGTCAACTATTAAGGAATGACATGATTGAGCTATTTATAAAAGTTCAATAATGTATTTCAGATTTCCTTCAAGAATTTATTTCAATTATCCAGCAACAACATTTAAGTTGGAGGGATTAACACACTTTGGACAGAGAAAAATCAATGAATACTGACAAAATGATTGAAAAACCAAACAAAAGAAATAAGAAAAAAGCCATAAAGCTCAGCTAAGTTATACTGAAAGCGTCAGTTATATTCCTTTTTTGGTAGAATGAAATAGTTCAAGAGAACCATTATTGTAATATAGTTTTGGGGTAAGATAATTGTGGCATTTACTTATTTATTTTAAATATTCTGAAAATTGTCTATTACCTTAACAAATTAAAGTAGCAGAAGTAAAATTAATAACCACTAATGCTGAGTCAAATTTTATTTTATTTTTTTGTAAAAAAATGGCTAGTAGCCATTAAAGTAGATCCAAATGTTTTTTCTTTTCATATTAAGGAAAAATTTAATAAAATCAAAATATTTTGAAATTTAGGACATTTTCTAAATGATCAAACTAACATAAAAGAAAATATTTTTATTCTACGAAAGTCATATCCCCTCACTTTTTTTTCTACATCCAATAAAAGATTAAAAAAAATTATCTCAAAGTCAATAATACTAATTGTCAGATTAGTTTTTATCTTGTCTTTCTCTTGTCCTTTCTCTTCCCTCTCATTACCCTATTCTTGTGTCTTCGTCCCTCCACCATCCAAACAAAATTAGTTTTTAAAATGATAGATAGATTAGTAAAAATCAAATATCGATCTACATCTTCAAAAATTATTTTTGAGGGATTTAATTGACTTTCTCATCCATATCAATTGATAAAGAAGATTTTTTCAAATGTGAGTTGATTAAATAATTAAAACACATAAAATTGTCTCCCTCCAGGGACATTTGATAATTGCAATAATATGAATATTAATATAAAATTATCAAATTCCTTTGAAAAGTCATATAATCTTTATAGAGAAAGGTAAAGTGTGTGACATACTTATACCAAGAATCAAAAATAGAAAATCTAATTTGGTTCTTCTTAACCACACAACTAAACTATTAACTGTGAAAATAATATATAAAAACAGAGGAATAGCGTTATGACAATCAGAAAAAAAAAATTTAAGATTTACATGATGTATAGATGAATCTAAAAAGAGATCAACGTTAATATCACAAATGCAACAACAAGCATCATATCAATAAAATATGTTATATAAAGGAAATCACACTAAATTTAGTTATAAAAGAATGAAAGGCTATAAGTTCTATATATATTTGTAGATATGTCACCTTTATAGTCATAAGATTTTAGAAAATCTATCATCTTAGTATCAGAAGTTGTATCACTATCAATTAGCATCACACCAACTTCTTCAATCATACCATAGTAAGGAGCTGTCATTTCTATTCCTCCAACAATTTAACCTCTTCGGAGATATAAGAATTTTTCTCTGTGGTCATAACTCTTTTGGTCGACACTTATATAGTACCTTTAGCGGCTAGGAGGCATGACTACTGTTGACTATATATATAATTTTTATTTGACCTATTTGATTGTTTTTTTCTTTCTTGAGTCAAGATAAGAGTATATATGTTGTTGTAGTCAAGATAAGGGTAAACTTTTATCTTTTTCTTTTCCATTTATAGATTTAGTATGGAGAGAAACCTTTTTTTCTTGATAAAATCATTTTTCACTTTTCTAACTTTAAGTGGTTAAATCCTGATTTACAGTCAAATTTACTAAAGTAGTTATATCCTTGTATTTGTTTTAATTTTAATATTTTATTTGGTATTGGATAATTGTATGTCTTAATTTTTGCATTAAATTTCTATAGGCTCTGATACCAATTGTAGGGGGTGCGGCTAACTTCAGTAACTTAAATAAATCTATTATAGCTCTAATAGGTCTATTTTTATTTGTGTGTGGATATTTCTTAACTTCTCTAAACATTTTTATTTTTAGTTTATTTATTTTAATTTTATTAATGTTCATATCTTGAGGGTTGATTGGATGATATTTGATTAAATGCTTTACTGTAATATTCTTTAGTTTTTTTCTCTTAGTCTTTGCAATTCTTGTATATTATTTTGAAGGTATTTTAAATATTCTATATCCTTTGTTCTGAAATATTCAATTAAATTCTCTTTCATAAGTATTTCTGTTAATCTTATTTCTTCCATATCTTGTCTCCAATATTTTAAATACTCATAGTCTATCATTTTATCCTAAAATAGTTGTAATACTGCAAATTTCTTTGTAATAATTTATTCTAATTGTACAATATCTGATATTAAATTCTATGTTATCTATTTCGTTAATTATCCTGTCTTTTTCTTCTATGAATAACTCTATGTCTAAATCATATTCTAAATTGTCTTTTAATTCTAGTTGTTTTATGGTTTTATTTATCAAAATTAATCTTTCTTTCAATTGTTTCCTTTCTCTTCTAAGCTGGTTTCTATAATTAATTTCTTCGTATAGCCAATTTTGTTTCTTTCTAACTCTTTGAATATATTCTAGCAATTTTAATCTGTATAATACACATCTAAATAATAACTATCTGAATTATTTCTACCATAGAAATCTATATTTTCTAATTCATCTTCTATCCAATTAGTACTTAGTAACTCATCTTCAAAATCAAATATTTTTTCCCATATTATTTTCTTTATATCTTCTAATTCTAAGTCTTTTATGATATATAAAACAAGTATCTTAGTTTCATCAGATATAAAGTTTGTTTATAGAGTTATCTTAGTATCTTACTTATATAGTATCTAATGATACTAAGATACTTGTTTTATATATCATAAAAAACTTAGAATTAGAAGACATAAAGAAAATAATATGGGAAAAAATATTTGATTTTAAAGATGAGTTACTAAGTACTAATTGGATAGAAGATGAATTAGAAAATATAGATTTCTATGGTAGAAATAATTCAGATAGTTATTATTCAGATGGATATTATATAGATTGAAAATGTTAGAATCTATTCAGATTGAAAATGTTGAAAAGAGTTAGAGAGAAACAAAGTTGGCTATACGAATAAATTAATTATAGAAACCAGCTTAGAAGAGGAAGGGAGCATTTGAAAGAAAGATTAATTTGGATAAATAAAATCATAAAAACAACTAGAATTAAAAGACAGTTTAGAATATGATTTAGACATAGAATTATTTATAGAAGAAAAAGACAGGATAATTAACGAAATAGATAACCTAGAATTTAATATCAGATATAGTACAATTAGAATAAATTATTACAAAGAAATTTGCAGTATTACAACCACTTTAGGATAAAATGATAGACTATGAGTATTTAAAATATTGGAGACAAGATATGGAAGAAATAAGATTAACAAAAATACTTATGAAAGAGAATTTAATTGAATTTTTTAGAACAAAGGATATAGAATATTTAAAATACCTTCAAAATAATATACAAGAATTGCAAAGACTAAGAGTAAAAACTAAAGAATATTACAATAAAACATTTAATCAAATACCATCCAATCACCCCCAAAGATATGAACATTAATAAAATTAAAATAAATAAACTAAAAATAAAAATGTTTAGAGAAGTTAAGAAATATCCACACACAAATAAAAATAGATCCATTAGAGCTATAATAGATCTATTTAAGTTACCCAAATTATCCGCACTCCCCTACAATTGGTATCAAAGCCTATGTTGATACCCAAGTTACCAAGTAATCCTATAATAGATCTATTTAAGTTACACAAATTATCCGCACCCCCTACAATTTATTTGTTATTATTTTTATATCTTCTTCAGTTATTTGGCTCATTTTTATATCTTCTTCAGTCATTTGATTCATCTAATTCACTATCTATTTTATTATCTGTTTCATTCTCCGAAATTTCATATTTACTATCTTCACTTTCTAACTCATAATCTATATAATCTATCTGGATATATTCTGTATTTTCTATTTTTATTTCTGATATTTGTTTCTTTTTTGGATTTTTTGGTAATTTACAATCTCTAGCTAAATGTCCTAGTTTTCCACAATTATAACAAGTAATTCTTTTATAGATTTCTTTTTCCTAATGGTCTTTTATGTTTATAATTTTTTACATAGTATCTTTTTCTAGGTTTCTGATACTTATATTTTGACTTCTTGTATTTTTTATATTTCTTATGTCTTTTTCTTTTTTTATAATATCTTTCTTCACATCCAAATTGAAGTGTTATTTTATCTTTGCAATATGCTAAATTTCTTATTAATGTTTTTTTCATTTTTATTTCTTCTCTATATTTTTCACATAGATTCCTATACCATTGTTGTAAAAATTTTATCCTTACTCACTATTTTTGCTTTATCCCAACTCTTTATTATTTTTGAACTAAATGGTTCAGGTAATTTACTAAAATATAATCTTCTTATTTCTTTAGTTTCTTCTGTATTATATGTTCCTTTATAATAATATTCTTTAAATGCGCACATATACTCATCTATATAGCACATATTACATATTGCTAGTTTTAACATTAAATTTCTATTTGTATCTTTTTTCTTTATTTTGCTCTTCTTCTTCTGTTGTTACACTGTTAAATTCATCTCTTATAGCTATTTCATATTTTTTCAATATTTCTGTTGGTAGTATTTTAGTAGTTGTTGATGTTCTTTCTGTTTTGTTATCAGATCTTAATACTTTTTTACTTGCTTCGGCTAAGTTTGAAAACCATAATTTTACTGTTCCTATTAATGTCTTTTCTATATATTCTAGTGTGTTTGTTGTATCTATTTTATTATCTAATAATTATTTTGATATGTATCCTACCCATAGTTGTATTATTTTATTTGTGTCTATTACACGGTCTAAATCTAAAAAGTTGTAATTAAGTATTTGTTTTGGTGGCCATTTATTATATTCATCCTTTGGATTCTATCTTTTAAACTTACTTTTGTAATTATATGTTGGTTTTCTTATTTTTGATGTACTAGGTATTATATTTTTATCTAGAGTATTTACTTTTGAATTTATTAGTTCTAGATTTTCTTTATTAATTACTTCTTGTTCTTCATTAATTTCTAGTTTTCCTATGTTTTCTAGAATTTCTGTATATGTTTCACTATCTTTCGAATCATAATTATCTGTTTCTTTAGCATCTATTGTATTTATTTCTAATTCACTGGTTTCTGATTCTTTATTTTTTATTTCTAATTTTTCTTTAAATTGATTTTTCTCATTTAATAATTTTTGTTCTTTATCTTTTTCTTCTTTTTCTTTCTATTTTTTTTCATACAAATCTTTTAGCATTTGTAGTTCTTTTTCTAATTCAGCAATCCTACTATTTTTAGTTTCTTCTATTTTTTGTATTTCTTCTGTGGTTTGTTGTTTTATTTTATCTATTTCCTTTTTTCTATCTATTTCTTCATTTTCTCTTTCTATTCTTACTATGACTGCCAACTTATCTTCTAATTTTAATTTTTTTTTCTAACATTAAATATAAATGTTCACCTATTTTCTTATATCATCTTCCTAAATTAGATAATACTATTTTTATTTTTAATCCTTCATGATTTTCATATGTTTTTTCATCTATTATAAATTCTTCTTTGTTCATTTTATTTAAACGTATATAGGTTATGTTGATATATATATATATATATATATATTCTAGACTATCTATTGTTGATTCTAAATTTGATATTTCTTCTTTTTGTGCATTTATCGAGTTTTTACTAACTTCGACAACTATGTTATAATGTAGTCTTTCTATCCTTATTTTTAATTCTTTACGTTTTTCAGATATTATTTGTTTTAATTCTTTATATTTTTGTAATTTTTATGTGTTATTCATCTAAGCAATATTTATGATATTTTGGTTGATATCTAAATTTAATTTTATCATAGATCTAATAAATTAATCAAATAAATCCAAATACATACTACTTCCGTAACTTTAAACAACATAGTCTCTGATACCAATTGTAGGGGGTGCGGATAACTTGGATAATTTAAATAGATCTATTATAGTTGCAACCTATACCTTAAGAAAAATGAGACCTCAACATCAGGATTGATAATTAATTTTACAAAAAATTACACAAATACATGACTTATGTTTTTAATATTACAAAAATCTCAACTCCCTAAACATATTATAAAAATCTCACATATACATAGAATTCTATGTATATGTCGGCTATGTTATGTATATTAATAGGGAGAGAGAGTAAAGTAATTAAAAAAGTAGGAGAGAGTGTAATTACTTTTAAAAGGTTGGTATTTATGTTATTTATATATTATTTTATTTATCACCTTCCTTTAGACGTATAAATTTTGTTGGATTAAATTCATATAAAATTTGGGCTTAATTCATGTTCGTTTGGGTTGATTAATTAATTTGGGCTTTACAAATTAATTAGTCATTGTATTAAATTCAAGACCAAGGTCCATTACCCCTTCAACTCCAAATCCATGCCACGTGTCAGGGTGACTTGGCGTCCACATCAAATGCAAGGCCAACAAGATGACGCCATGTGTCCAGCTGATGTGGAAATCTCATTCAAATTCAAAAACAAGTCAAAGCCTCAAGTATCAAAATGACATATTTCAGCCAATCACAAGTCACCTGACCTACTCCCAACAATTATAAATAAGGAAGTTACATAATATTTTAAGGGGATTCAAAAAACACTTTGACAAGCATTGGAGCAATGTTGGTATCGGTTACTAAGTTCTTCAGAGGAACAATCAATGAAGTTCCTCTCGGAGTTTTTTTGAATTAACAAAACACTTTTCAACGTTCTGATGATTGAAATACATCACTAGGAATTCAAATCATCCAAAGATTTGAGAAACACACTACTGAAGGACTTCAGATTATTTCTAAGTTTAGAATAGAAAAATCAAGAGTTACGAAATTATAGTCACAAGTTTCATTAAAAAAAATTACTTTTTCTTTTATTTATCTTTGGTTGCAGTTAATTTTCGATACCTTTAAAAATTTGTTGCGAGCACTCCTACTTACAAATAGGCAGCGCTATTAATAAATAATTGAACATTTAAATTAACTGCTTAGGTATTCAATTATATACTTGTAAACTTCATACATTACTGTTAAATCAACATATATCTATAAAATTTCTTACATATATTTTACTATGCTAATGAGGACAAGCATTAAAGAAGTATTAGTTATTGCTGGAACTTTAATATAAAAAATTTTAAAGTTCATATATGACTTAGTTAAGATGATAAATATTTGTTATTTGTGACGAAGAAAATCTTAATAAAATTTGAGGAATACAAACTCGATTAATATATTAAATCAACCATGAGAAATTCTTGGATTGATAGGAGAATTACGAGTTGTACATGTAGTATTTTAATTTGGTTGTTAAATTCTCATTGTAACACCCTACAAACTTCTGGCTAAGTTTCTAACCATTCGTCATATGTTTAAAGGCCAAAAGCGATTCTTTTAAACCATAGGTAAGTATTATGATCATTCACCCAGTGCGTAAAGTTCTTTCGATATGAATCATGGTCATAGGAAGCATTTAGAGCAAAGTCAAGCTGAGAGCATTTGTTATCTACTGAGTTTTGATATTTTATCCTACAAGGATCAACTTTAAATGAGTATAACTTCTAGAATATAAAGAGTTTTGGAGCTCAAGACCCACCAAATGAAAGATCTTTGAGTCTTCTTTTTAATGCATCTAATTTCACCTTAATTCGATATCGAAGTAAAAATTTATGCTTCTATTACCTAAGGGTGTCTATCTGCCAGAGATTGATGACCTGGTTGACGAGCCGTCAACTCAAGTCGTCAATCTTAGTCAATAAAACTTAAAATCGACCAGAGATTGATGACCTGAGTTGATGAGAGGTCAACTAGTTGACGGGCCATCAACTGAAATCATCAGTCTTAATTAGTAAAAATTAAAAATGGCTAGAGATTAATGTCGAAAGTTGACGAACCATTAACGAGTTGACGGGTCGTCAACCAAAGTCGTCAAATGAGAAATTCCTATAATTTTTTTAGTTTCTTTAGAGGTAGCTTGGTCTTTTCCTCACCTCAAAGTCCTCCCCCATGACTTAAATCACTCAATAAATATTATTGACTTAGCATTAGTAAGTTTTCATTGCTCTTTCTCCTTTGCATCTCAAGAGAAAAAAAAATTAGGGTTTCTTCCTAAAATTCAACTTCCAAAACTCCAAACTCAAGTTTTCCTTCAAAAAATTGAGAAGTTCATGTATGTGGGGTTTAAACAAGGATTAACTTTCGTCCTTGTGCCCAAAAACTTAGTTTTTACATGAATTTTAATGGATTTGATGTTTAGGGTTCATACCTATTTCCATGCTTTTGAAATCATGATGCTTCCCCATGATTTAAAGTTCATTTAGTACAAAATTTCATATTTACTCATATTTTTACTCACGTGGTTGATCTTATGAATTGAGTTTTTAGCATTTTGACATAAAATTTCATGAGTTAGAATTGTACATGATTGTAGTATGATTCGTTCAGTTTACAAGCAATTCAGACTTACTATGTTAGATTTTAGACTATCACATCATGATTACGATCTCAATTTTGATCTTATGACTTCAGACATGATATGAAATTCACATAGTTATGTATGAACATGATTTAGGAATAAAAGCATGATTGACTTTCAGACTTATAAACCTATATGCTTACTTTATGGCGAATTTCATATATAATAAGAGCACTAGTATGTTTTGGGAGTAGTATTTAGCACCGAGGGTGTGTGACTTCAGCATACCCAATTTCTTAGAAACTACATACCGCAATAGGCTAAAAAGGTCCTCGCCAAAGAGTGTCTCCCTTGCCCAAATGGGCTTAGTTTAGTGATTACTCCAGTTAAAGGTTCTATACCGATGAAAAGGTATGGAGCAGCCCTCCTTAATATGGGTCAGATGTTGGACTTCATATTGCTCACATGATTTATGTCGGTTGTGAAAATCTCTCATAGAAATATTAATTTCAGAAATATATTAATTTCAGAAACTAAGTGTAATTACTCACTAGCCTTACTAGATTATGCTTTATAATATTTTAGATTTCAGTTTTATTCATGAACATGGTGAGTCTATCTACACTTATGTATATTTTAAGCTTATGATTTATATCAATTTTTACTTATTGCATTAACCCATATATACTCAGTACATTCTAGAAATACTGATTATATATATGTTTATGCGTCTACATTATATCATATTGTAGGTATTAGTTGTAGCTCACAACACCATCATCAGGCAGTTCACAGCTTTCTGTCAGAAGGTGACGAGTTCTATTTATTCGAGGACTTGAGTCAGTTATAGTTCTAGTATTTTAGGTTGAATCATTTGAATTGATTAGGGATAGTGGGGGTCATATCCTTGCTACCTATAGTCAGTATTAGTAGAAGCTTTATAGAAAGTCAAACAGAGTTGATAAATTTAGTTTAAGTTTCCTTTTGTATAACTAATGTTGTAAATATTTTTAAATAGTATTGTATTGAACAAGTTCAGCTAATGATATTTTTCCTGTGTAGTATTTTCAGTATCATGTATTTGTATTTGGTTTCTCACAAATTATGTCAGTATCATGGATTAACTTGAAATTACTTATAGTTTTATGCACCGTGTGACATCCAGGGGTAGTCTCGGGGGCATTACATGACTATGACTAAAATTGTGCTAATAGAAGTATCAATTTGAAATCCTATTGATATGTATATTTACATATTATATACTATTTTTAATTTGCATCCAAAAATCAAAATACACCACTAATCATATCTAGTGTCACGATCCTAAAATTAAAATTGTGATATCACCTACCCTATTACCCTGGTAGGTAAGCCAAACCTTCATAACTTAAACTACACTAATATAATAGAATGATAAATACAATAATCAGAATCCAAATACCACCTTCATAAAAAGTATAACTAAGTATAAACAAAATCAACTCAAGATTCAGTGTCATATGTACAAGATCAATACATGAACAAGTGTCAAATTTGATATACAAGTCGCCAATGAAGTAAGACAAAAGTAGAATGAGTTGGATCAAGGTGTCCGAATGTAAGGAGCTCATATCTTTGGATGGTGTACAACTCCTGGAGATCAAGAACCATACTGCAAATTGATACCAAAATCTACATCAAAAAGAAAAGTAGGGTGAGTACAAAGTATTAAATAGCCACCATAGGCCAATCGAGCTTAAATAGTCACTATATCAAATAAAAAGTATTAAATAAACTCTGCATGTGGAAAAGTCTCAATAATTCAATATTAACAATTAACATGAAACATAACAAGGTATAACAGTGATAAAAAGTGTAATGTAATGCAATGGCCAATGCCTTCCAGTATACACCCTATTCACAATGACATGATGTAAGATGGGACTCATGGGAGAATCATGAGGTTTATATATCCTCATGGAACTATTTTCCATGGGCCACCATCAAATCACTTGTCCAAGATCATTTCCCAGCGGACATTTAAAAAAGAGAGTATTTTCTTCAAAATTGGTATTTTCAATAGTACCAATTCTGGTGATTCATGAAATGAATGAATGTGTATGCTCAAAACAACATAGTGAATTCAAATTCAATAGCTATATAAATGTAGTAAAATTCTCAACTCACAATTGTAGGCTACAAACCTCATTTTAAATAAAATCTTCAAACTTGCTAGAAGGTCATACTTTTTTATTAATCTCATTTACTTTCCATATGGTACTGATTATGGAAAATCAACCCTCTATATGTACAATAATACATGAGTCACCCCAAAACATAATATATGAAATAGTCCGTTTAAATCTCATGTCATACATTGGCAAAAAAGAAACACATTTTGAACATTATAATTTCAATTCATCATAATAACAAATTCAACCCAACATTTCATCAAACCTATAACATGTTTTACACGACAAGTTCCTATAACATGTTTTACGTGACAAGTTTTCATCCAAGCTAAGTTTGAAGAAGAGTAAATCATAACTACATCTAAGTCGAATCACAATTTAACACAATCACATAATAGTCTTTCCCTTTTGAAAGGACTTGACACATTCCTAGTCTATCAAAAATATATTTTATAAGTATTCATGTGTAAATTGATATCCATATTATGATACAAAATATTGGGTCAAAAATCAACCCTCGAGGTTTGATAATAAATTAAAAAATTCTTTCAAATCACTTTACCATAAGATAAGGAACTCAGATATGAAACTTCATCAAAAATAAAGAACAAATCAATCTGAAATCATCAAAAATCGATTGAAGAACCTTGGGATAAAACAATCCAACTTCAAACCCCTAAAACACCGTGTTAAGTCCAAAATCCAAGATAAAATAGTAGGAAATCATTCCATTAGAAATTAAGAACCTACCCTCTTTCAATAACCAAGAAATTTCACCTAAAATTGAATAAATCCAAACACTAGAAGTCTAACAATGATGGAAAAAAATGTCAAATCACCAAAAATCACTGTTTAAGTTGTTGTAACTCATTTGTCGCAATCATCCTCCCTTAGAGATATTGTATGAAAAATGGGACTGAATATTTAGTGGGATCATGATCCTACAATGCCAATGACACAGACTAATTCTATCCTCGAGCGTGATCGCTCACAGATGGTGCTAAAAGCTTGCCCTGACTTCCTGCACGATTATTCTCTAGCAATATCATAAGCGTTGACCAACTAATCTATTCAATGTAATTACACTTTAAGTGGGAAATATAATAAAGATCAAAAGATATCTTTAACACTCAAAAATTCATCTAGAATCCTCCATACATAAACTAATATTGCAGATTAATCATAAAACACATCCTGGACCAGTTGGAATCTTCAAAATGTCACTCCAAGATCATCTTGTAATGACCCTCAAGGTCATTTTCTGCATTTTCACACTATTTCACAATTTAGAGCTTTCTCAAGTTATTTATGACTTGCTGGAGCTGACAGTTTGATTACCGAGCGGCTCATTTGATTTGTAGACCCAATTCTCTATTTTGAAGTTCAGTTGTTGAGAATTGGGTATTGGGATTGAACTTCAGATTAAAGGCCTCATATTCTAATTATGAGTGTTTTGTTAGATCTAGAACATCAATTTTAGGCTAGAAAGATCTTTGATTCGGGTCCTAAAACTTTTGAACTTATTTTGGGTTGTAGGATGGATTTAGGTTAAAAGGATCATTAGGTGTGGGATCCACATTTTATCGAAATTACCATGGATGGAAATTTTGATGGCACTATTGAGTCCATAATGTCAAATTTAATAGGATAGAATAGTTTGTTTGCATTTACGGGATTTTGAATGAATCTTAAGAGTTCGATAAAAAACTTAGCAAATGCCAAGTTTAGCTGGTACAACATCAGCTGATGCAGACCAAGAATGGCATTCACGTTCGTAAGGCCTTGATCGTGTTTGGAAAGGGCAAGGCAATTTGTCTATTGCGATGGCCTTGACCGCATTCCCCAAGGCCAAGTTCACTGGCGATCACATTTGTAAGCTTATCTTCATGTTTGCGAAGAGTATCCACTGGGCTAAACCAGGCTTCCTTCATTACAATCATGATAGACCAGTCACATTCGCTAAGGGTAAGCCGAGTTGAGGCTCTCATTCGTGATAGGGTCCCAGTGATGAAGGGACCCCCGACATTATATATAGATGTCAAACCCAATTTTCTCTTATTTTTACAAGTCTCAATTTCCACTAAAATCCCTAGAGAGCTAAGAGAGTGAGAGGATCGATACGTGGGTGTTTGGGGTGAGCTGGAGAGTTCATGGGGATGTTTTCTAATTAATAATTATTGTAAGTTTTCTTTGATTTCTTATTTAAGTCTCTGTATTAATCTCAAAATCTCTAATACTTTGCAGGCTAATTGAGAAAGTAATTGCTCTCAGATTTCACCCATTTTTGGGGATAAATAATCCTTGATCCTAGAGGGATGTTTTGACGATTTCAAAGTTGTGATTCCACACGGAATTTTTATCTTAATTTTAGAACGAAGCTTTTATATATAATATGGATATTGTTATTCTCGTATTAATGTGTAGAACACTATTTTAATATTATGGCTTCGTACGGAGGCTTCTCAAAAGGAAAATCTCTAATTTAGTGGACTTTCTCAGGAAATCATCGGGTTCTAGGTAGGCTAGGCTTACTTTCCTTATAGATTGAGCTATATTATGGTAGTGGTATGGTATATGCTAGATTTGGGTTGGGATTTACGAATTGATTGTATGTTTAGTGAAATTTGGAATATGTATAGTCGATTAGTGAGTTGTTTTTTTAGGTAGAATTAACCTATTTATCCTTTACTTGGATTAAACTGTGACCTTAGAAATTGTTAGACTTATTTGACACTTGATAGTTAAAGCGGGCCCCGTCAGTCCTCTTTAAGACCATATATCTTAATTAGATCTTTGTAGATCAAGTATGCCTTCTTTCATCATTATATACATATTCCTGGACCCAAGGATAATTTAGATATCTTTTTGATTCTCGGCTAGATTTGGTAATCCTATATATACTTTAACGAGTGGTTCAAGTTTACTATTTAATTATGATATTTAAAGACCGATTAGATTCTGCCACTTACCATTCATTTATGATACTTAAAGACTAGTTCGAGTCCGACATGACTATTCACTTATGACATGAGAGTTCGGTTCGAGTCTGATTTTATGGTTCACTTATTATATTAAGGATTCAATTTGAGCCCGGTATTTATGGTAAGAAGGGATTCACATAGATGGTTTTGTTGGCCGGTTACTTTATAATTATTGTTGTTGGTATTTTTCTCTTGATTGCATCCATCGGGTTTATGGGGTTCGGTTGATTATCATTCTCATGTTTGCTCCTTCTAGGCTTATAGGGACCCATTTACATTGTAGTTAGCTTATATACATTTTTATATTATTTACCTTATTAGCTAAAGCATTATTTTAGGTTTTTCCTTTTATCCCTGATTTTAGTTTACATTATCACATCATATTATGCTTTTATTATGATTTAGCTCAGTCGACCGATGATTCCTACTAAGTATCCATTGTTTTAGTACTCATACTACACGTCTGCATCTTTTTCTAATGCAAATTTGAGTACTAGATATTGTCGCTAGCATTCTATCCTACACATTCTAGAGTTCAGAGATAGGGTGAGCTTTTGAAATCAGAATTGATTCTCTCTCATTTTGCTACTTTTGGGATAGTCTTTTCTTTCGAAGCTATTTTTATATTAATACTATTAGTACTCTTATTCTTTTGGTTAGTGGCTCTTATATCTACCTTACTACGTCATGGGATACGTTTTTGCTCTTTCTCTCTCTTATTAGATAACAGTCTTATCTTACGTGCCCCGTGCGTATACCTCACTTCAAGGAGTTTAGTTTACAAAATAACATCGATATTGTAAAAGAAAATATGCTTAATCAATTTATTATATTCGAAAAACACTTTAATATAAAATGAATATATTCATACAAAACATATTAAAGACATAAGAGAGTGTCACGTTAAATTAATAATAATTGTATATGAAAAATAAATTCTTGTGTGTACGTTATATTATTAAGTACAAACTTTAAAGAACTGGTGTAAATTATTAACCTTATTTGCAGTAAATTTGCAAATTTAGTTTATTGGGTTTAGTATTTAAATCAAATTGAATTGTATTAAATATAGTCAATTTAGGCAAATTTTGATAGTTGTTTGTATAGTATCCCTATTTAATTATATTTAGTTTTTAAAGTAGCAACTTTTAGATTAAATCTTTAGTTATTTTTTGGTTTGCAGAAATTATGTTCTATATAAAGTAAAATTCTACTTTCTTTCCTAGATCAATAAAAACTTTAATTAATTTCAAATTCTTAAATATTTGATATAACAATTAAACAATAATTATTTTAGGAAAAAAAGCAAAAAGACAATGTTGTTTATTGTAAAATTATTTAATGAGTGACAAAATATTCGAATCACTTTTCTAAGAGTAGGTTTACATGCTTTGCATATGTCTCTATCGTCAATTAAAAAGTTCATTATATCTATATATCTTGTACCAATCAATCAAAAGAGCCTATTGTTAAAAATAATGGTGATATGTCAAATCCCATATTTTTTTACAATTGAAACAGTTGCATATAATTAAATTTTAAAAGTGAATTCATATAGAATCAAAATGACTAATTAATTTCTTGTGACGGGATGTAATGATCCAAAGAATTTGTTCAAATTTGTGACTAAGTCACTCAAATTATTAATTGTACATGCATCATTATTAACAAAAATCAAAAAAAAAAAAATCTCAATTAACAATTATCTATCAAGAATACATAATAATTTATTATTTTAAACTTTAAGAACACACTAAAATCACAAAAGAAAACTTCTCTATTAGTAATTATCTATTAAAAATACATGATAGTTTATTTTTGTAAACATAAAGAAATATATATATCAAAATTTTAGAAATCTTACCTTAAATCACAACCAAATTTTTCTCTTCAATCATATATACCATCAACATTTAAAACAAAATAGAAAAAGAAACTTCTCAGTAAGCAATTATCGATCAACAATACATGATAGTTTATTATTGTAAACTTCAAGAACGTACTAGAATTTTAGAAAACTTACCTCAAATCACAAACAAATTCATCTCTTTAATATTATACTGCCAAGATTGTAATCATCAAGTATGTACTAAAATATTAGAAAACTTAGCTCAAATTACAAGTAAATTTGTCTCTTCAATCATAAGATATATCAAGATTTTACAAAACACTTATCAATTAACAATTGTCTCTCAAAATACATGATAATTATTTGTTATAAATTTCAAGAATATACTAAAATTTTAGAAAACTTATCTCAAATCACAAGAAAATTTATCTCTTCAATCAAACAGAAGAAACAATAAACTAAACCAAGAAAAATTATCATATGCTATAAAACAATATGAATATAGATTAAAAAAACTCATCTGATTAGCAACAATCAATTGTATGGAGAACCAAACAAGGAGATATTAATAATAAAGTTTTAGGCTTTTTAAAAATAGATACTAAACTAATACGTTTCATACTTATTTTATTATTGTTTTTTCCTTTTATACCTTTGTTAATTGGGTTTCTTCTTCAGTACGAATACTAAAATATTAGTAAAGATTCTTACTCCTAAAATTGTTACTAATATTTATAGTGAGTTTAGTTACAATAAGATACAATTTTTATATAAGGTAAAATTATAATTGATTCAAATTATCTCTTATCATATATTTTAGGACTTTTACTTTAAGAAAAAGTCTTACCATATATTTTAAACTTTTAATCCCATATATTTTAGGAGATGATATTATCAATATAATTAAATAATAATTTGAGAAAATAGTGAAAAAATAATTTGAAGCAAAAACTCTCTCTTGTCCACAACAAATATTTTGCTTAATTATTAAAAAATAGGTATATTTCAATGGAAAAAGCTATGAGGAACAAACCTTAGAAATATCAAACCTACCCGAACAGGTATATTTATTTATGATTATGAATAGCTAAATTCATAATTCCCAACAATCATGGTATGATAAAATAAATTCATATTAGTTACTTTATAGTAGAATTATTCGAAGAATAATATGTTAAGAAGTTTATTAGCAAAGTGGAAAAGGAGAAAAATCCCTAAGAACTATGCCATCCTAAAAGTGAAACCAATAAGGCAAGAAGCCATGGAGGGGAGTAACCAGAGTAGAGGCGCTGTTTAAGGGAAAAATATCCAGATTACCATGCTAATAGTGACCGAAGAACATGTTATTTAAGAATAATCTAGTATATAGTAATCTAAGATGACCATATTTTGTTATGTACATGATTGAAGGGAATATTTTGAAAAGAGCAATTTTATGAAAATGAATAATTATTTATCTGATGTACTGGTAGATAAATTTAAAATACTTATTTTGTATGTGATTAAGGATATAGGAATAATAGATATAAGGAAAATCATATTAGAAAAAATATTTGGTAAAGATTATATAGCTAGAATAAATTACATACCACACTTACCTAATTACTCTTATAAATACCTATATACACATTAACTATGATAAACTATGTATATTTAGAATTTTGGAAAATAGATATAAAATATATACAATTTCTTAGTAAAAATATAAAAGAGTTAATAAGATTAAAACAAACAACTACAAAATATTATAATAAAATATTTAGTCAATTTTAAATGATAGATAATTTTAAAGTCTTAATCTTATATATACTTAGAGATATAGAAATTATAGATATTAAGAGAATAATATTAGAAAAAGTATTAGACTATGAAATTGAAACTATTAATTGGATAGCACAGTTATACCTGGATAATTACCCAGATGGATATTATTCAGATTAAGAGATGTTAGAATATATTAGAAAAACTAGAGAAAATCAAGATAATCTAAATGAAGAAATTAATTATAGAAACCGAATTAGAAAAATAATAGAGAATCTAAAAGAAAAATTAATATGGATAGAAGAAACCTTAGAAAATTTAGGAAAAAGTACATGCGATAGTTTATATAATTTAAAAAACTCGCTACGAGAAGAACAACATAAGATAATAAATAACATTGAAAATCTAGAATTAGATATACATTACAGTACAATTAGGATAAATTATTATACAGAAATCTGTAACTCTGCAATTACTATAGGATAAAATGATAGACTAAGAATATTTAAAATATTGGAGACAAAATATAGATGAAATAATATTATTAGAAAAACTTACGAAAGATAATCTAATTGGATATTTATCACCCCTAGGATATGAATATCGATAAAACTAACATAAACAGACTTAAAATAAAAATATATAGAGAGGTTAAGAAATATCCACGCACAAAGAAAACTAGATCCATTATACATATAATAGATCTATTTCACAATAGATCTATTTCACAAGTTATCCGCACCCCCTACAAATGGTATCAGAGCACCAGTTATTTTAAAAATATAGCAGAAGCATATATGTTTGAATTTAGATTGGATTGGATTAATTATGAGAAGACCATTTAAAAACAGAGAAGCTTTTAGAAAAATGAAAGAATCTTTAATTAGTAATTATTCTGAATATATAAGTCTAAATAAAACAATAGAAAACCCACAAAGATTAGCCTACCTAATTACCTTAATATCTATTATTGAAGTAAAATTAATAATCTATTTAAAATCTAGAAGAATGAGACACATACCACCTAATTATGATAAAATCAGATTTAGATATCCACCAAAATATTATAAATATGGTTTAAATGAATAAAATACAAAAATACAAAGAACTAAAACAAATTATTTCTGAAAAACGTAAAGAATTAAAAATAAGAATAGAAAGACTACATTATAATATATTTGCCGGAGTTAGTGAAAACTCAATAAATGCACAAAAAGATGAAATATCAAAATTAGAATCACAAATAGATAGTTTAGAATATATATATCAACATGAACTATTTACAATAAAATGAACAAAAAAAAATTTATAGTAGATGAAAACATATATGAAAATCACGAAGGATTAAAAATAAAAATTGTATTTTCTAATCTAGGATGAAGATATAAGAAAATAGGTGAACATTTATATTTAATGTTAGAAAAAAAAGAATTAAAATTAGAAGATAAATTGACAACTATGGTAAGAATAGAAAGAGAAAATGAAGAAATAGATAGGAAAAAGGAAATAGAAAAAATAAAACAACAAACTACAGAAGAAATACAAAAAATAGAAGAAACTAAAAATAGTAGGATTGCTGAATTAGAAAAAGAACTACAAATGTTAAATGATTTGTATGAAGAAAGACAAAAAGAAAAGGAAGAAAAATATAAAGAACAAAAATTTCTAAACGAGATAAATCAATTTAAAGAAAAATTAGAAATAAACAATAAAGAAATAAAAAACAAGGAATTAGAAATAAATAATATAGATGTTGAAGAGACAGATAATTATGATTCAGAAGATCGTGAAACATAAACAGAAATATTAACAAATACAAAAAATTTAGAAATCAATGAAAAACAAGAAGTAATTAATGAAGAAAACTTAGAAAATATCAACACAGAAATAAGTACTCTTGATAAAAAAGAAGATGAAAATATAATACCTAGAACATCAGAAATAAGAAAACCTACATATTATAAGAATAAGTTTAAAAGATATAATCTAAAGAATGAATATGACAAATGGACACCAAAACAAATAGTTAATAAAAATTATAACTTTTAGACTTAGACTGTGTAATAGATACAGAAAAAACAATACAATTATGGATAGGATATATGACAAAACAATTATTAGATAATAATATAAACATAACAGATGCACTAGAATATATAAAAAGAACACTAATAGGAACAGTGAAATTATGGTTTTCAAATTTAACTGAAAATAGCAAGAAGGTATTAAGAACTAATAAACCTACAGAAGGAATATCATCAACAACAACTAAACTAACACCTATAGAATTATTAAAAAAATATGAAATAGCTATAAAAGATGAATTTGGTAGTATGACAACAATAGAAGAAGAACAAAATGAAGAAAAAGGTACAAATAGGAATTTAAAGTTAAAATTAGCAATATGTAATATGTGTTATATAGATGAATATACTTGCGCTTTTAAAGAATATTATTATAAAGGAGCATATAATATAGAAGAAAGTAAAGAAATAAGAAAATTATATTTTAATAAATTACCTGAACCATTTAGTTCAAAGATAATAAAGAGTTGGGAAGAAGCAAAAATAGTAGATACTCTCGGAGCAAGAATAAAATTTTTGCAACAATGGTATAGAAACTTATGTGAAAAATATAGAGAAAAATTAAAAATGGGAAAAACATTTATAAGAAATTTAACATGTTGCAAAGATAAAATAGCACCCCAATTCGGATGCGAAGAAAGATATTATAAGAAAAGAAAAAGACATAAGAAGTATAAGAAATATAAAAAATCAAAATATAAATACAAGAAACCAAGAAAAAGATATTATGTAAAAAATTATAAATACAAAAGACCATATAGAAAAAAGAAATCTATAAAAGAATGTACTTATTATAATTGTGGAAAATTAGGACATTTAGCTAGAGATTGTAAATTATCTAAAAATCTAAAAAATAAAAAAATATCAAAAATAAAAATAGAAAATACAAAATATATGCAGATAGATTATATAGATTATGAATTAGAAAGTGAGGATAGTATATATGAAATTTTAGAAAATGAAACAGATAATGAATAGATAGTGAAATAGATGAATCAAATGACTGAAGAAGATATAAAAATAATAACAAAGGAAGAATATTTAAATGATGAAGGAACAGACCAAAAAAATAATATTTGACAGTAACATATTTGATGAAATAAAAGGAAAAGAATTAGACTTAAGTGTAGAAAAAATATTTAAATACCAACAATAAAAAATATGTTTACTAGGAAAAAAGAAGAATATTATGTAGTAAGCCAAAAGGAACATGTAATAGACTATAGATATGCAAAAGGTAAAGCTAGTATACCACTAGTAACAAAAAGAATAATCAATAAAGAGATAAACGATATAAAAAGTAGAGACCCAATAAAATATGTACACCTTGGAGGTACAGAGATATAATAAAAGCATGTTTCAGAGAAGGAATAGATACACCAATAGAATTATATTTAGCAAATGATAGAATTATAAAACCTATAGAAAAAAGCATAATAATTGCCATAAAAGGAAATTTAATATACCAAAAATTTAAATTTATAATAAGTGAAAATTATTCAGTAGCGTTAACAGATAAAAATATAGATAAATCGTTAGTATTAAATTGGAAAATATCAGGAATAAAATTAACCCCAGGAAGTAAAATATTTACAGCAAGATGCAAAAATTTATATGTATTAACAACAAAACATAAAATAACTGGAAAAAATAAGATTAACAAAATACGAATAGAAAGTCCATTCGAACAAATTGTAAAAACAATAGATTATAATGATTATAGCTATAGAGACATAGATATAGAAGAAAATTTAGAAATAATAAATGATAGAATAAGTACAACGAAAAGAATAGCTGATGAAAAACCAGAATCATCAAGCTCATAAAAAAGAACAAGTTATGAAACAAATTCAACAAATAATTTAAACCAATATTACATAATAGGAAAAGTAAATGAAAAAGAATATTTAATACTCTTAAATACAGGACAAGAAAAAAATTATATAGCAAAATATCTAGTAAAAAATGAAGAAATAAAAACTAATAATGATATATGCCCAGATCTACCAAGAAGTTTAATAAATAGTAAAAATATAGCTGAAAAAGAAATAATAATAGGAATTAGAAAAATAAAAATAGAATTTGAAGTAAAGGAAGAAATGCAAAAAACAGATATAATATTAGGAATAAAATAACTAGAACAAGTAAAACCATATAATATAGAACATACACAATTAACCTTAACATATAACAGAGAGAAATTATTCTTAAAAAGAGCCTTAACATAAAATGAAAATATATGTATTAATGAAGATAGTAGTAGAAGGATATTACAGTAGATATTATACGCCTATGATAGATACAGGAGCAGAAGCTAATCTATGTAGATATAATTGCTTACCAGAAAGCAAATAAGATAAATTAAAAACACCAATTATAGTTAAAAGATTTAATAATAAAGGAAGCTTAATTACTTATAAAGTTAGGAAGTAAAAATACAAGTATGTGATAAGATATTAACAATATAAAAAATTTATAATTATGAACTAACATCAAAAGATATACTTTTAGAAATGTCGTTTTTAGATAAATTATAACCACATAAAATAACTAGAACAGATTGGTGGTTTACAACACCATGTAAACAGAAAGTAAGACCAAAAAGATAATAAAATAAGAAAGAAAACTAATTGGATAAAAGGAAATGAAAAAATTACACAAAAGTTTAAAAATATAAAAAATACTGAAGATACAATAGAATTAGTCGTATTTTCGATAAATAAAACAGAAATAACTATATTTTCAATAAATAAGATAGAAATAATTAAGAAAAAATTAGAACAATTATATAGTGAAGATCCATTAAAAGGATGGGAAAAACATAAAACTACTATAAAAATTGAATTAATAAATAAAAATAGCATAATAACCCAGAAACCATTAACATATAATTTTGACGATTTAAAAGAATTTAAAATTCATATAGATGAATTATTAGAAAAAAAATATATACAAAAAAGTAATAGTAAACATAATTGTCCAGCATTTATAGTAAATAAACATAGTGAACAAAAAAGAGGAAAAAGTAGAATGATTATTGACTATAGAAATTTAAATGCAAAGACTATGACATATATTATCCAATACCAAATAAGATATTAAAAATAAGACAAATACAGGAATATAATTATTTTAGTAAATTTGATTGTAAATTAGGATTTTACCATTTAAAGTTTGAAGAAGAATCTAAAGAATTAACCGCATTTACGGTACCACAAGGATTTTATGAATGGAACGTATTACCATTTGGATATAAAAATGCACCAGGTAGATATCAACATTTTATGGATAGTTATTTTAAACAATTATGTAATTGTATAGTATACATAGATGATATATTATTATATACAAAAACTAAAGAAGAACATTTAAAATTATTAGGCCAATTTACAGATATAATAAAAAAATCGGAAATAAGTCTAAGTGAAAAGAAAGCTGAAATTATGAAAAATCAGATAGAATTTTTAGGAATACAAATAGATAAGAGTGGAGTAAAAATGCAACAACATATAGTACAAAAAATAATAAATTCGAAACAAGAATTAGATACAAAAAAGAAATTACAATCATTTTTAGGATTAGTAAATCAAGTAAGAGAATATATTCCAAAATTAGCAGAAACTTTAAAACCACTACAGAAAAAATTAAAAAAGGATGTAGAATACAACTATAATGAAGAAGATAAAAAACAAGTTCAGAAAATAAAATTACTTTGTAAAGAATTACCAAAACTACAATTTCCAGATGAAAATAGAAAATTTATATATATAGTAGAAGCATATGCTAGTGAATGTAGTTATGGAGGAGTACTTAAATACAGATATGAAGCAGAAAAATTAGAGCACCATTGTAGATACTACTCAGGTACATTCAATGAAATAGAAATAAAATGGGAAATAAATAGGAAAGAATTATGTTCATTATATAAATGTTTGTTAGCATTTGAGCCATATATTGTATATAACAAGTTTATTGTACGAACGGATAATACACAGGTACGCTGGTGGTTATCAAAGAAAATACAAAATTCAGTTACGACAAAAGAGATTCGGAGACTAGTCTTGAATATATTAAATTTCACATTTATAATTGAACTAATTAGTACTAACAAAAATGTTATTGCAGATTACATATCAAGACAAAGCTACACAGACTGATATAATAGAAGAGGATACTCTAGAAAAATATTCAACACCCTAACTACGCTTTCAATGAAAGTGGACAGTATGGGTAATGAAATAGAAAAGCTAAAGACTAATGAATTTAAACTGAAGTCTATAGTTACAAATCAGCTAACTCAGCAGTGTGCAGAGCTATGTCGATCGGAAGACTTTAAAGTTCCAGAGCTAGAAGGAGACGATGGGACACTCCATAAAACCCATAACATTTATCAATCTAGTTCTGCAGGTACAAGCAAAGGAGTTAGGAAAAACACAAATATGAACCTAAACAAGCTATTTGATAAACCATATATACCAAATACATCAAAAGATCCTATGTTTATACCCCCACAAATTACCACATACTGAGATAGCTTAAACCAAGACAAAAAGACTTATACCTACACAGCCCGGACATATATAGAAAATATCTATAATGTACAAACCTTTTTAAATACTAACCCCAGAGCTATAAACATCCAAGAACCAGATACAAACTCTATAACCCAAAGATTGACCGGATATAATAAGCTAATTGCTTTACCTAAAACCAAACCAAGTCTAGTTAAAACTTGCTATGAATATGGACTACTCAGTACTGTATATACCTCTGACAGAAATGAGATATCCACTATACCAGAAATATATTAAGCATTTAGCATTTTTAAAAGAATCACCAAAGTTACCCTATTTTTTATAAAAATTTACACGGCACCAGCAGAGATATTATATGACAAAGTTAAAAAACCCATACAAGTTGTAAAGATAGGAATAACATGAGATATGATTATACTACAAGATATTATTCCACAACCAGAAATACCTAGAATTGAGATACAAAAATTTTATGCGAATAAGAGGATTATCGGACTATCTACAATTTTGCAAGAGCTAGCAAACACATACCGCAACCAAAATCCCATATGGAGTTATTATTCAAGAAATCATGTACTAATATATTCAAATTCAAAGGAATTACAAGAAAAAGATATGGAAACTATTAGGCAATGGATTCTGACATTACTCAAACCAGAGACGGAACCTATCGCCAGAGCTATCAGAGAAAAATTTATTTCAGAAGAATTATTAACCAGATATTGCAAGACAATTGGACATAAATATCCAGATCATAAATGTTCAAAATGTAATGGAGGAGATAATGATATCCCAGAAGTTCAGCTAGAATAGAAGAAAAATCAACCAAGTAGATAAGAACGCCAGCTGGAAGATACAAGATAAGAAGCAATAATGGAGATATGGAAAAGCAGCAGATACGACAACGTGAAGATATCAGCGGAGTAATAATAGAAGACAAGTTATTAAATTGTGAAAGCGACATGTAAACTTTCACAATTTGCTTTACGTAAAATATTGAAACTTTTTGTATAGGCTTTTGACTATTATTAGTCTAGGCATTAATAATTTTTGTCTTATTAGGAGACTTTTTGTAAAGTAGACTAGGTAGATAATTTTAGAAACATGAATACTCTTGTAAAGATTTTAGAAACGTGAATACTCTTGTAAAGTTTCAGTTTATAAATAAGATGAACCGAAGGCATTGCAAAGCAAGCCTTCATGTGTTGAAGCAAAAACTCTCTCTTGTCCACAACAAATATTTTGCTTAATTATTAAAAAATAGGTATATTTCAATGGAAAAACTATGGAGGAACAAACCTTAGAAATATCAAACCTACCCGAACAGGCATATTTATTTATGATTATGAATAGCTAAATTCATAATTCCCAACAATCATGGTATGATAAAATAAATTCATGTTAGTTACTTTATAGTAGAATTATTCGAAGAATAATATGTTAAGAAGTTTATTAGCAAAGTGAAAAAGGAGAAAAATCCCTAAGAACTATGTCATCCTAAAGGTGAAACCAATAAGGCAAGAAGCCATGGAGGGGAGTAACCAGAGTAGAGGCGCTGTTTAAGGGAAAAATATCCAGATTACCATGCTAATAGTGACCGAAGAATATGTTACTTAAGAATAATCTAGCATATAGTAATCTAAGATGACCATATTTTGTTATGTACATGATTGAAGGGAATATTTTGAAAAGAGCAATTTTATGAAAATGAATAATTATTTATCTGATGTAATGGTAGATAAATTTAAAATACTTATTTTGTATGTGATTAAGGATATAGGAATAATAGATATAAGGAAAATCATATTAGAAAAAATATTTGGTAAAGATTATATAGCTAGAATAAATTACATACCACACTTACCTAATTACTCTTATAAATACCTATATACACATTAACTATGATAAACTATGTATATTTAGAATTTTGGAAAATAGATATAAAATATGTACAATTTCTTAGTAAAAATATAAAAGAGTTAATAAGATTAAAACAAACAACTACAAAATATTATAATAAAATATTTAGTCAATTTTAAATGATAGATAATCTTAAAGTCTTAATCTTATATATACTTAGAGATATAGAAATTATAGATATTAAGAGAATAATATTAAAAAAATTATTAGACTATGAAATTGAAACTATAAATTGGATAACACAGTTATACCTGGATAATTACCCAGATGGATATTATTCAGATTAAGAGATGTTAGAATATATTAGAAAAACTAGAGAAAATCAAGATAATCTAAATGAAGAAATTAATTATAAAACCGAATTAGAAAAATAATGGAGAATCTAAAAGAAAAATTAATATGGATAGAAGAAACCTTAGAAAATTTAGAAAAAAGTACATGCGATAGTTTATATAATTTAAAAAACTCGCTACGAGAAGAACAACACAAGATAGTAAATAACATTGAAAATCTAGAATTAGATATACTAATCAGTACAATTAGAATAAATTATTATACAAAAATCTGTAACTCTGCAATTACTACAGGATAAAATGATAGACCACGAATATTTAAAATATTGGAAACAAAATATGGATGAAATAATATTATTAGAAAAACTTACGAAAGATAATCTAATTGGATATTTATCACCCCCCAAGATATGAATATCGATAAACTAACATAAACAGACTTAAAATAAAAATATATAGAGAAGTTAAGAAATATCCACACACAAAGAAAACTAGATCCATTATACATATAATAGATCTATTTCACAATAGATCTATTTCACAAGTTATCCGCACCCCCTATAAAAAAGTTTGAATCACTTTTCTAAGGATCTTCACATTTATAATGTATTATGAGCCCTTTGGATAGGATTTAAAAAATACCTTTTTAACTTATGTGCTTAAAAACTGAAAATAAGGGCCTACAACTTAAGCAGATAAGTGTTTGGATAGAAGTGACAAAAATGAAAAAAGTTTGTTGATGTGTTTGGTAAACAAGTGTGGCTAAGCACTTTTTTGTTGTCAAAATAACTTAAATGTCTTTAAAGCTTTTAATACCATAATAAGTTGAATTATATATAATTTTTAATTCTAATAATTCAAAAACAAAGGAGAAAGATAAAGAGAAAACTGGAGCGAAGGGACGGAGAGAAACAGCAAAGAGAAAAAAGAAAGAAAAATAATATATTTAAGGGTTACAAATTTGGGGTATTATTGGAATTGAAGGAAAATATAAAAAATAAAAAGGTAAATGCCGTGGTTAAACTTAAAAGAATTTTAATCTAAAAATTAAAAAGTTGGTTTACCCAGCTTCTCACTTTTTGCCCTTTTCAATAAGTTTTTAGCTTCTTTTTTTAAAATATTTTCTTATTTTACCAAACACTACAAAAAGCTAAAAAAGAGATTAAAAGTAAAACACCCTGAACTTTGGCCCTTGAAAAATTTCCTGAGTCTTGGACTTTTGTGCACCATACGACTCACCGTACTACTCGTATGGTGAAGGTATAGGTCAAGGACCTAGTTGTATGATGGTAAATGTCACACTGATAAAGTTCTGTTCTTGGTACGAGAAGGCATCATACGACTCGTATGATCATGATACGAGAAGTATAGTGCCAAAAGGTATGTTGTTCAATGTCTAGCCTTGACATTCCACATAGAATATGATTTTAATGGGTACTAGTCATATGGTAGGGTAAGACTCATGCTAAGGAGTCGTATGTTGGACAGATTATGGTGCACAACATTTTTATCAAGGTACGAGTGGAAGGTACCACTCGTATGATGGGGTACGAGTGGAGAGGCCTAACTATACCCTCCTGCGAGTCTTCTACAGCTAGCTGAGGATATTTTAGACATTTTTCACCCCAAGCCTTTAAGACGCCACATCCTATAATACTATTTGGTCCCTTATTCCTCACTTTGGAAGATCAAAACACTCTCAAAAACTCTCTAGAAACCTCTCCAGGAGATTGGGCTAATATTTCATCAAGTTGACCATCTATAGGCTTAAAGATCAAAATCTCTCTGTAAATCTTCATAATTCAAGCATGTGACTCTTTCTTCATTGTTAGTTCATAAAAATCATATGTTTTAAACATTGTTCTTGAATCATAAATGGTGGTTTTAAAATCCATGATTGGGAGTTTGAATGTCTAATATTGAGTATTGTTCTCTCATTACTTCACTTGTGTTTATACATGTTTTTGGTAATGGTTTTGCACATGTGGGTGTATGGAAATTGTGATTTAATGAATAGGTCATGGTTAACCCTAACTTAATGATTTTGTCTTGAATAATGGTTTGATAATGGTATGTTATCAGCTAGTTTGTGAAAATGCCCATGGGCAGAATATTGTCACATAATGAGTTGGATTTTAAACTAATGCTTGGTATAAGAATGTTAATGAAGGATGAATGATTGTAAAGGTCTTGACAACCATAAATTGAATTGAAATATGTTTTGAACTAAGGCATTGGCCTAATATTCTAAATGGTTTCATGAAAGACCTTGTTAGTCATAAGTTTAAATGAAATTTAACCTTGGTGGTTTAAATGGATAAATGGTTTGAGTCCCTAAAAGTTGAATTGAAGCGATGTCTTTGTATAGTCAACGGGTTTGAATCCCAAATGTTGAATGATAATGGTTATGGCATGTTGTACTCTTGCAAGTGGGGTTAGTATGACGATACCAATGGGATGCCTTTAGTAAGTAACTGGATAAATGTTTGTGTATGTGTGATGAATATTTTAATTGGGCTTTAAATAAGGCTATGTAGGTGAGTTGTGAAGGAGGAGATCCCAAAGAATCAATACTGGAAGCTGTGTTTGTCAGCGTGGGGGTCAAAATGGCTGTGGTTCGAGTTCTCTATATTAAGACGACCGTGAAGTTCGAATCTCTGTACTACATGATGTGGGAGGTTTGAGTCCCCCATGTCATACTAAATGATTGGGTGCTTAAATCTCTTCAGAATATGAATGGAAAGTTTTAGTCTCCCAAGCGTATATGTAAGATCATTCTCCAGTTTATGTGGCTACACAGACTGGGGCCTAACCAGGGGGTAAGAGCTGAAGCCCATATAGCCCGTAGGTATTATTAATATGATAGTTAAGCTACACAACCCAGGATAAGATTTTAAAAATGCATGCTAAACCTTGATCCCTATCCCGACATTATATATATATATATGTATATATATGTGTGTGTGTGTGTATACATGTGATTGCATATGATAATTTGACTTGGCTTTAATGATGACATTATTTTATTCCTCTATCCCTGGGTTACATGCTAGCACTCCAACCTCTAACCATCTCTAAATGCTGTATCCCCACATGATACAATGACCAAAACTTCTTCTTCTTTTCTTGTGCGATGACCTGATGTTCGAGCAGTTCGTGAGTTGACACTAAAGTGGTGAGATTCCATACTTTGGAAGGCATTCATTTTATAGTCTTTTTACTCTATTTCATAGACTTTGTTAGACTTGGATTTTGGCTATTGTCAGGGGCATGTCCTGATATTTTATTAACTTTGAATTGTAGAGGCTTTGTGGATTGCTATGGGCTTGGATGTGTTGGTTTAGTGTGTTGTGGTGATGAATGGTTGTAATGCCCCAAGTCTGTACCCCGGATGCTACACGGTGCTCATAATCTCGAAGGACCACAAGCTAACCCATGACTGGTACCTGCTGCAATAACTTTATAATAATAATGCTATAATCATAAAATAACTGAGATAAATATGGAAAACTACCATGAGGTCCAAATCTGGAAACAATACTGAGTATGGTATAATAATACCAAAACTGAATATAAGTACAAAAAAAAACTAAAAAACTGTCTGAAAATACTCTATTCTGAAAAACCTCTAAAACTGTCTAAACTATGGAGTTGATGGGAAAAGCCCCAACTAACTCTGGCTACTGATACTAAAATTGACATACTGTAAATAATATGCATGTCCTCGAACTATGAGGACTCACCACTACTCTGACTGCTGAAAGTCGGATCTGCTAAGGATGCTCATGATCTCGTGCGTCAAACCTATGATATAAGACATCGTAGCGCAAAAAAAAGCATGTGTTAGTACTTTGAATATATTGGTATGCTCAGTGAGGTAGGATAAAATGCATGGGTTCACATGCATGAACAATACTAACTGAATAACATGAGTATCACTGAATAAGAGTACATGCATGAATACGTATACTGTAATTGAGATCGTGATACACTGAATACTGAGTCTAGATACTGATTAACTGATTACTGAGTCTACTAATAATGCATTACTGATATCTGAATAACTGTATCTGAAAGTCATGAACTCTGTGGAACTGTAATGAGTTCCATACTGAGCTGAGAGATTATATTCGATAGTCATGAATCTGTAGAACTGAACTGAGTTCTATTCTGATACTGAATCTAAAACTGAGATTGTGAGAGGTAATCATCTAACCTACATACCCCTCTCTAAACTAATTCAAGTCCAACCTATAACCCTAGATGGAAGGGTGTCAATACCATGCCATGGGTAAAGACAAGCTGTGAGTTAACCCTCTCTGATAGGAAGCTCTTCCATCAACCCTCGCTAATAGAAAAAACTCAAACGAGATATATCAACCCCATTAATATTTGGAAGGAATATATCTCAACCTACGCTAGCTACGTAGTTCTGGAACAGAAGGATTTCTTCTAAGGATCACACTCTCTACTAGCAGGTGAGCCTCCATCCTTAGGTTCACTCGGTGACAAATCCTGCTCCCAACTGAATAGACACTGTACTGAGTTCTAAACTGTACTAGGCTAGATTAAGTTATTACTGATATTACTATTTGACCGAACTGAACTAAGTTTAGTACATTTCGTGGACTGATGAAAACTACTAAATTCTATTAACTGACTGAGTACTACTAAGTACTACTGAGGTCTGAACCGAGTACTGTGACTAAATTACGTTCACTACTGAGATTTCTTGAGTTTCTGTAATTACTGAGAATACTAATGATCGTGACGTGACTGATACTGTTCTATAACTGACCATAGCTCTAGGTAATCAGCTAAATTGTCTGGTACAAGTACCCCCAGGACTCGATTGCATAAATTAAGAGACATGGCACAACTTGAAGCATGTAAGCTAAATACTTGATCATCATTCATTCATTGGGAAATTTTGACAAACACTTGCAAAATATAACTTGGACATAAGCTAACTTGACATGATTTCATTCTCTTAATAGTTCACATGGATAATTTATTAAGAACTTGGTGAGCACAATATATGCACATAGTATTGAACAACAAGTGAGCATCATAATTCAACTCTAATTTCACAATTCCAGGATTTATCATGGATTGACATGAATCTACACACATAATGATCAATTTCACATGAAATATATATATATATATATATATATATATATATATATATATATATATATATATAAAATCATAAATTAGGAATTAATCCAAATAGCAATCATGGATACACTTCAATTCCAAACATGAAAATCATGAAATTAATTACTTGAAGTTCAAAAGAGATTCTTGGACTCCAAAAGTGGAAGGAACCCTTGGATGAACACTTTACATACCTTGATGCTTGATTTTTAGAAGATTGATGGTAGAATTCTTAAGATTTAAATCTTGAATTGAAAATTGTAAGGCTTGTTCTTGAGAGATTTTGAGAGAAAGTGAGTATACATTTGTGAATTAAGGCTGAATTTTGTGTTTTTGGGGGCTGAAGGTTGGGAAAAAAGACCAAAATACCCCCAAGGTTTTGGTCTTTTAATGACTGAAAATTGTACCATCGATGCACAGACTAACGCGTCGTGTCTTTGGCATCAATGTGATGGCCAACACGTCGCATCGAGTCCACATCGACTCACTGAAAATTGATACTGGGAGTTGGGGAAAACATGTATCAACGTGATAGTTGACATGGCGCACCAATATCACATTGATTCACTATTTTAGGTTTCCAAAGGAGCTTCAAACAAAGTTTGAAAAATCTGCAACTCGTCCAGAAACACCTACGGACATTCCTGATCATGAATTAACTAAAATATCAACATTTGGATAACACGAAGGTCGTAAAATAAGATTTCCAACTTTTCTAGGCTAAAATGGCACCAAATCTGAATACTTAGCTAAAATATTCTCAGTCTGGGACCCCTAGACAAGCTTAAAGGACTGAATTAATCTAAGGATTTTGTGGGGTCTTACAATGGTTTAGACATTTCATAAGCTATTGCTAGTCTCATTTTTCATATCTTGTTATATGTTCTGAATTTATCCAATAGTTGTGATTGATATGTTGGTTAAGTTAGGTGAGGGGGTGATCTCTGATCCACGTGGGACTTGAGATACCCATCACGGTCAGGCCCTAGTTTGGATCATGACAAATTTTTTATCAAATCCAAGGTTCATGGTCAATTAGGTGTCCATAAAGCTGTGTTAAGTAGAGTCTCTTTTATGGGTGTGTAGCGTGCCGCACTTATAAGAGAGAGGCTATGAGGCATTTAGGAATGTTTCCCTTTTTTATTGTTCTTTTTCTAGCTATAGAGTCTAAGGTCTCAAATTTTCTTAATCTCTATTTGTTATCCTTTCAATTTATGTCTCATAAGAGATATGAAACTCATGGATTCTTTTGTCCCACTGGAGGACAACGTGGTCGGAGCTCATTCTACCTATAGGATATAGACCTGATCTAGGGTCGCTGCTTCTGATTGCCTTCATAAAGTCCCACTGGTCCCTGCTGATCTTTATCCAAGTGGTGACACCTCTACTCAGTCACCTCAAGGAGATATTTCTAATGCAAAGTTCCGTCATTCTATTCAGTTGTTGACACAAATAGTGATTTCTCTATCACACCAGTCCGATCTTATTGGTAAGAGGAGTCAGATAAGGATGGGGGAAAGGCAAAACAAGAATTTTAGATATTTAGAGAAGGGTAGGGGCTGGTACAATAGCAGTAGTCACGGGAGAAAATAGACTAAGGAAGTTTGGCAAAATCTGGTTCTTACCACTCGGCTAAAAACCCTTACCATAGGCCATCCGAAGGATGTCAACTTTATAATAGTAGTGGTACTAGGGCATGGGGTTCCCAATACCAGTCTAATAAAGCCTATTTAGTTCCACTCTATCCTCTTTTCCGGTTCTGTGGCTGGGGACATCGCGGGTTCTGTCATGAAGGGAAAAAAGATGCTTCAATTATGGTTAGATTGGTCATATGTAGTGGAATTGTCCTTTTTGGATTTCTTCTTAGGCTAATAAGGTCCCTAATGCTATTTTGTCAGGACCAGCACCAAAGGGTCCTACCTCTAATGTTGGCATTGACCAAAATTATCTCGATGCTCTTTTCGACCGCTGGGAGTTTGAAGAGTCTCCTGATGTTTCCCTTGGAATGTCAAAAATCTTTACCCTTGATGAGTACTACTTACTTGATTTAGTGATCTCTCTCTCTTTTATGTGACCCCATTTATGGCTATTCATTTTATTTTGGTCCCGAGTGTCTGTCGAATCCATTTTCTGTTTCTACCCTGGTAGGAGACTCTTTGGCTGTTAGAATATTCTATAGGGTATGTGTGGTATCTATTGGTAGTAGAGAAACTTTGGTAGACTTGATAGAGCTGGATATGGTTGACTTTGATGTTACTTTGGGAATGGACTAGTTTCACTCGTGCTATACTTCTTTAGATTGTCTAACCCAAAAGGTCATGTTTAAATTCTCTAATGAGCTAATTGTGTGTGGAAGGGTGGATCCTTAGCACCTAAGGGAAGGTTTATATCATATCTTAGAGCTCAGAGATTAATCTCCAAGGGGTGTCTCTATCATCTGGTCTAGGTTAGAGATTTTAACTTAGAAGGTCCTTCTTTACATTCAGTTCTTGTGGTAAGTGAGTTTTCCAAGGTCTTCCCTGATTACCTTCCCGGTATCCTTCTCGATAGAAAGATTGATTTCGGTATTAATCTTGTTCCGGATATTCGTCCAATTTTTATTCCCCCATATAGAATGGATCCGTCGAGTCAAAAGAACTCAGGGAGCAACTAAAGGACCTCTTAGACAAAGGTTTCATCCATGCTAGTGTGTCCCCGCGGGGAGCACCGATGTTATTTATGCGTAAGGAGGGTGGGTTTCTTCGGATATGTATAGGACGTTGGCGATGAGAAAGGAAATTTAGAGTAATCTACTTATTGGGTAGATTAGTCTGATTTGTGTGATATTTCGTGGGTGGTGCATGATTATTGTTAGATGCTAAGTTTGAAATTTTGATTCTAAGTTTGGTGATAAAGATGTTAACTCAAGGATAGCGATGCACGATTTGTGGGGGTGAATTAGTAGGGTAATGCTATATGTGATAGATCTTGGGTTGATGCCCTATGAAATAGTGGATTATGTAATAGTGGTATAGATATGGGTCCTTTGTGTTGAAATGGAAGAGGCGGATAAATCATTAGATGGATAAAAGTTTTAGGTTACAAGAGAAAAGTATGCTTAGTTTTGAGTTAGGGGTACCTTGTATGCGTAGCTTACGTTTCTAAAGATTCTGAGCATAGAGAAGTCTAGGGTGTTGCTATATGGTGTTATGTGGATCCAAACTAAGGGAGGAGTACATAAACTATGTGAACTCTTGGTATAGATTTAGAATCTATTGAGATACGGGGATATGATGTTAGAGGAGAAATGCTAGTATTCTGAGGACTTAAAAAGAGATCGAGGAGTGTGTAGAAGCATAGATGTCCAAACCCCTAATTGGTAGTTGCGAGGCTATGATTTTAGAGGTTTTCGGATCATTGGTGGGTTTGACTGTACAATGGATATAGTAAAGGTAGGCTTGAACGTTGTGATAGGTAGTTAGGAATCCTGATAGGACAGGATGGTTGATTGTTATGGTGGGATCGAGTAGTCTTTTGGATGGATGTAAGGAATAGAGCCCTGTGGCCTAAGTTAACCTCTTTTACCTTTGAATAGGCTTAAACTTGGGAGCAGTATATATATAGATAGATAGACTCAAGCTCTTTTAGTGATGTGTATGGGAAATTGTAAGATCAAATTCATTGAGACGTGGTATTCATTAATGATTTCATAGGGTGAGGACTAAAGGTGGAGTCTTTGTAGAGGTCCCTTCAGATAAGCATAAGGTAGAAGGAGATACTTAGGAAGCTGATGAGGACATGAAGTCCAAGTATTCATTCCTATTCCCAATTTTGGAAAATCGTGCTTGAGGTATGTGTTGTTTTTGACACCTTTGTTTCATATCTTGTTGATGATAGATTGTAAATCTCTTGGTGTATGTTTTTAGTCATAAAGGTAAGAGTAGAGATGTTTGGGGTTTAATCGTGCTTGTAGTGCCTCTTCCCATCATTTTTGGATGAATGATCCTAAGGGGGAGACTGAAATACCCCAAACTTTGGCGCTTGCAAAATTTCCTAAGTCTTGGACATTTTGTGCATCATATGACTCACCAGACTACTCGTATGGTGGGGGTATAGGTAAAGGACCCTAGTTGTATGATGGTTAGTGTCACAATGGAAAAGTTTTGCTCTTTGTACGAGAAGGCATCATACGACTTGAATGATCATGAAACGAGAAGTATAGAATTAAATTGTATATTGTTTAGGGTATAGCCTTGACATTCCGCTTAGGGTACGATTTGAATGGGTACTAGTCATATGGTTGGGTACAACTCATGCTAAGGAGTCGTATGTTGGACAGATTATAGTGCCCAACATTTTGATTAAGGTATGAGTGAAAGGTACCAATCATATGATGGGGCATGAGTGTAGAGGCCAAACTGTACCCTCCTGCGAGTCACTACATCTTTTTAGCTGGGGGTATTTTAGACATTTCCCACCCCAAGCCCTTAAGACCCACGGCCTATAACACTATTTGGTCCCTTATTCCTCACTTTGGAAAATAAAAATGCTCTCAAAAAATCTCTAGAAACCTCTAAAAGAGATTGGTCTAGGGTTTCATAAATGTGACCATCTAGAGGCTTAAAGATCAAAATACCTCCGTAAATCTTCGTAATTTAGGGATGTGACTCTTCTTTCATTGTTAGTTCATAAAAATCTTGTGTTCTTGTAATGCCCCCAGATCCCATCTTGAGATGTTACACGGTTCTTATTGACCTGAAGGACCACAAGCTAACTCTTTTTTTATATCTGTACCTATACACTGCATAATATCTGAAAAAATATGGAAACTTACCATAAGGTTCAACAAATCTATACATACTCAAAGCTGAAAACTGAATACTAATACATCCGTCTGAAAAGCCTCTAACTGCCTAAACTGTGGAGTTGATAGGACATGTCCCTAACTAACTTTGCCAACAGAAAATAAACAAAGTCTGAAACAATAGTAGTAAACTGAGACTCGTCCTTGAAAGAAGAGGACTCACTGCTACTGCTGCTGACTGGGACCAAACTGCTGAGGATAAACTAGATCCTGTGCCTCTGAACCTATGGCGTCAAATAAAATACCATAGCGCAAATGTGTCAGTACAAAAATATACCGAGTATGTAGACGGGGTAGGCTAATGCAAGGGTTCATGCATCCGCAATATCTAAACTGAATAATCATGAAAATGCCGCATGAGAACACATACATGAATGCACAGAACATGAACATAATTATCGCAACTCTAGATACTGAAACTCAGATACCACTTTACTACAGACTGAACTCACTACTGACACTAAGATACTGAATCATTGACTCATTTGATACTGATAACTGAGGATCTAGATGTGCTTACATCAATGACTGAATTGTTAGACTTACTGCTTTCGACTGACAGGATTAGAGATCAACCTTTCTAACAGATGATTTTGGAAGCTTTATCAATGATAATAAATATGATTATATCTGAATCTGACAACCAGAATACTCAACAGAAATTTGATACTGTGATCAAGCCTATCTGATGATATATCTCTAAATATGATATCAAACAACTATATGTGAGACCAAGTCTATCTAATGGGATGGTCCATAAATCAATAGAACTATCTGAGTTCCTCACAATGATAGATGACTGTATCTAACAGTCTTGATTTTTGAAGACTGATTTTGAAACTGAAACTAAATCTAAAACTAAAACTGTGGGAAGTAGTCACTTAACCGACATGCCCTGACCTACCACAGGTGGGGTCTAACGTGTGCCCCAGTTGGAAGGGTGTCATTATCGCACTACTGGTAAAGACAACTCTATATGACCCTCATCTAGCAGGTCCTCAAACGAGAACGGTGGAGCCCTCATATAGCAGGTCAAGCTACCTCATCTACCCTCATCTAGAAGCTATGGTGTCTCTCATCCTCCCTCAACTAACAGGTGTGATGTCTCAACCTACGCTGGCTACGTAGTTCTGAAGCATAAGGATTGCTTCTAAGAATCATACCCTCTACTAGTAGGTGAGATCCCATCCTTGAACTCGCTCGGTGCTAGTTTCTACTCCCAACTGAAAGACTCAGAACTGAATTCTCAACTGAACACTGGCTGAACTGAATCTGACACTGATCATATTAATCAAAAGGTCTGACTGAGTTACGCTGAGATCACTTGGTTTCATATCTAACGGAAAAGATATCAAATTATGGTATCTGACTGACGATATAAAGCTTGAATAGATTACTCGCATCGCTTCTAAGATTAGGATTGAGTGACTTGAATACTATTAGAACTGAGCTGATTACAGGTCTGAGGCTATATTACTAGCGATACAGAGATTACAGAGATAACTGAGATTACTGAGCTTTATTAAGCTTCGCACTTGTCTGAGGATACAGAGTTCTATAGTTTATTGAGTTCTGAGAATCATGGCTCGATTGGAATTATCGAGAAATTGACACGGCTCTAGAAAACAGCTCTATTTTCGGGTATAAATACCCCCAGGACTCGACAACATAAAAGTAAGACATAATTATTCTTCATCACAAGTCATTCATGCATCATCACGGTCATCTATTCATCACTACAATCATTTATTCATCATTACAAGCATTCATTCATCATTACAATCATTCATGTATTATCACAATCATTAAAGAATCACTTCAAGTAGTTGGGCATCATAACATACTTTCCCTCTCAAGATCCTTAGGACATTGCATTAAGCATTTAGGAAACATAGACCTCTATTCATCATCACAACCACCAAAGGGTCACTCCAAACCTTTAAGGATCATCAACAGTTCACTATCATATACTAGCCTAGGGAAGACATGCTATTAGACTATACCCCATTCAACGAGATCTTACATCAAGTAGTTCATACCTATATCGATCTTGTCATGTATTTGGATATCACTTGATTTGGGAGAAACTTCATATTAACACATCACTATTTACTTTCTAACCACTTGACATGTGTTGAAAGCTTAGCATATATCAAAGAGCACAAAATTGGGGAATTTACAACCATCATATCTCGACTTGTTCACTAAGGTCTTTCAATAACCATTAGACACGACCGATTTTACACCTACTTGGGGATTTCATGCTATCTTGGCACATTTCACTCACTAAGGCATGCATGGACTAGCTCACAATTTGGGGTTACCTATTCAACATACAATAGTGGCCCTTATGCTTCACCTAAGCTCTTTATCAAACCTATGGGAAATGTTCTTCACTTATTCAACCATTTCTACACCCAAAAGTCATGAACACATCACATGGAAAAACAACTTCAAGAGGGTCTATCACAAACATGACATGAATTCCACATACTAAGGTCAAAGCTCATAAATTTTGTAAGGAAACATAAATCAAAACTCAAAAACACATTAAACATCCATTTCAACTCATACAAATCATTAACAACTCATAAACATAAAAATCTTTTAGTTTTAAAAAAGGTCCTTGAACTTCTAGGATGAAAGGGACCCAAGAATCAATATCTACATACCTTAACATTTGAAATTGGATGAACTTTAGTGCTTGAAACTTTATCCACACTTGAAATAAATAAATTCTTGAAGCCTACACTATGAGGGACTTGATTCTTGAAGAAAGATTGAAGATTTATGGATGAATTTTTGGAGGATTAAGGTTCTTGAATTGAAACCCTAGATATTCTCTCTTTAGAGAATTGGAAGAGAAATGGAGAAATTAGGATTTGAATGAGGGTTCCTCATATTTATAGAGGCTCAAAAAAAGTGGGAAATGACCAAAATACCCTTGCAAAAATGCCCTTGAATTACTGGAAAAAATGTTCTTGACGCCATTCATGACAGGCCGTCAGGTCCGTGATAGGACGTCACGAATGGTCATCACAAAAGGGGTCCAATTCTTGATTTTCTGCCCAGGGCTGACGACATCGTCATAAATGTCGTCAAAATATGACGACTTCGTCAAAAAGGTCGTCAGAAACGTGATAGCCCATCAGAAATGTCATCACTATTTTCCAGCTTGACATGCTGGAGTAAAATAGGCATAACTCTTTGCTCCTATATCGGATTTAGGCGAAATTGGTATAGTTGGAAAGCTAATTCAAAGATATTTCATTTGATATATAGAAAGCCACCCATTTATTCATATACAATGAGTTATGGTCAATTGAAGTTGATCCAAATTTTGACGGTCACTAAAACTTAAATGATAGGAAAGTTTTCAACTCGTCCATAAGTTAGGGGACCTCTATGATTTTAATTCATGCTCAAATAGATTCCCACATGATTCAAAGTATTTCATACTTGGGAGGATATTTTTGAAACATTTTGACTCAAATTTTTGCTTTACCAATACGCTCTAAGGCTCAGACTGGAATAGGATTATGCGGGGCATTACAGTTCTAAACATTGTTCTTGAATCATAAATGGTGGCTTAGAAATCCATGGTTGGTGGTTTTGTAACACCCCAAAATCTAGTTCCTAGGATGCCACACAGTGCTCTGAACTACAAGTAGTCCTGAGTTAACCCTGGCTACCTTCTCTAAATCTGAACCTCAAAATAGGGGAAAATACAATTGAAAAATCAAAATATATGTGAAAAGTTGTTTGAATCATCTGGATATATCTGAATCATACTAATCTCAAAAGTCTGATAAAGCAAATGCTAAGACTCTATGTACTAAAATAGAAATCTGAATACTAAATCTGGTAGTCTGGCAAGCCTCTACTATCTGAATCTAGAGAGCCACTAGGACATGCCCCAGCTGACTCAATTATCTGAAATGAATGATGGAACATATACTAATAAACTAAAAGTGTGAACATCTAAGTCCCCAAACTATGAGGACTCACCAACTGCAGGAATATAGAAGAGAGGCTCGAAGATCACTCACGCTGCTGAGACTGAGCACCTGAACCTACATTATGAGACAATATAGGACATAGACATATATGTGGATCTATACTTTAAGGATGTACTGAATATATGAGGGTGTAATGCATAAGTAAACATCATCATAATTAGAAAGTAAATGCATATGGATATATATGACTCACATAAGCTTGAATATCTAAAATATCAAAATACAAAATCGTGTATAACAAATCATAATTGTAAATCTAGTTAGCCATAACACTTAGTCTTATAAAAGCTTTTCTATCATTCTTTTCTTTTAAAACTTAGAAGTTTTGGGAGCTTTGGAAATCTTGAAATTTTGGGACATAAGGACTTTGGGAATCAGGGAGCTTCTTCTAACCAACATAAACCATGTGAGCTGACATGGAGTCCAAAGTCTTGCCCATGTTGGGAAGAGCTATTCTACCCTTGCCATCAGAATAGAACCTTAATTTAATTGATCACTATCTTAGACCACTATGGTCAAATTAGAAACCTACGGTGGCACGTAGTTCTGGGGCATGAGACTTTGGAATCATACCCAACTCGGTGCTAAATACTACTCCCATACTTATTGCTTAGAACTTTTAGGAAATCCACCTTAAAACAGCATAAGAGTTTATAATGAAAACCAATTATACTTCTCTTTGCTTTAAATCATAAACTGTATGAATAATGTGGATTCCTATCTTTACTTAGATCAATAGATTAACTTTCTTTATCAAAATCTGAAAATAGCTAATCATGGGATGCTTAAAACATAGTCATTCTTGAAATTTCAACATACAAAACTAGGGCTTAATGACCCATGATTCAATTCATGTCAAACACCATAAGATTCATGCTTGATAATACAAATATTCATAATTCAACTTAAAATCTTGAAAATATGATCATACGCATTAATTTTTGAAAAGTAGACATGTAATTCAATACCCAAATAACTTAAAATCTCAAAATCATGCAATTAGCAACGTTAGGTATAAACCATAACTTAAATTTCATGGGAAATCATACAAAAGTCAGCAATTTGTAATTTAAATTATGTTTTTGGGCACAAGGATGAAAGATTTATCCTTATTCAAAACCCCACATGCATTGTTGGATAATCTAGATGCTAGAACTTGACTCTTGGATCTTTATTGATGTTTTGGAGATGACTTCTTAAAGTTATTGAAGTGGGAATTCTCAATCTTAAATTTTCTTGGAGGATTAATTGTGAAATTTTGAATTTCTTAGGGAGGAAGTTTGATGCACTAGGGTTTGCTTTTTTAGAGAAAAGCGATGAAATAAGCATAAAGTGCCTTAGTATATGATTAATGAGGTGTTTTGGACGGATTGGGGTCTTGGGAATTGACCAAATTACCCCCTTTAAACTTTTATACGAAATTTGAAAACATATATTTTCCCGATTTGGGTGGCCACCGCGATGCGCCACTATCGCGGTGGCTCACTGGAAATCGACGAATGGAAAATGAGAAGACTCCGCGACGTGGAGACATCATGGTGCCCCTTTGGAATGCCATTTTTTCACATGGCATGACGCGCCATTATCGCGTTGGACCTCTAAAAATTGGCAAACGGGAAATTGACCCTCTCCGCGATGCGCTTATTGCGGAGGGCTACTTGAATGGGACTATTAGAAATTTGGATCTCTCCACGATGCACCAATATCGCGGAGAGCCACTAGAAATTGACAATCATCATTTAAACCTTCTACGTGATGCGCTATTGACCAAAATGACAGTGTTTTATGACTGGGACTAAAAATAGCCATAACTTCTTACCTGGTTATCAGATTTATGCGAATCTTATATCGTTTGAAAGCTAATTCAATTTATTATGCAATGGAAAGTTGAAATATAAGGAATTCCATCCAAAATAAATAGTATTAATTTTGGGAACCTATCCCTTAACAATCTAGGGTCAAATTTAAGCTACAAAAATTGTGGGGTATTATAATGTCTCCCCTTGGAAACATTCGTCCTCGAATGTGGCTAGTTAAGCTGAAATTTTTGACGAATCTGAAAACATAAGGTAGTATGCATAACTGAAATAAACTGCGAGTCTGAATCTAAATCATTCTGAACTTCTGTGTAATCTATGAGTGGATGAACCTACATGAGGACAACTATATAGCTGATTATATAAGTAGAAAAGAATTGAATCAAGGAAGAGTGTTACCTTCAGCTATATCTGATTTTGTGGAAAAAAGGTGAGGATACTTGGATCGCATATCTGCTTCTGCTTCCCAAGTAGCTCCCTCAACACACTGATTCCGCCAAAGAACTTTAACCAAGGGAACTTTTTTGTTCCTTAGTCTACGAATCTGATGATCTAAAATCTCAATTGGAATCTCTTCATAAGAAAGATTGTTCCGAATATCTGAGCTTTCTAAAGGAACTACAATAGTGGAGTCACCGATACTCTTCTTAAGTAGAGAGACATGGAATACAGGATGAACGGTTGACAAGTCTGCAAGCAACTCAAGCTCATAAGATACTCTCCCAACACGACTCAAAATTCTATAGGGGCCAACATACGGGGGCTAAGCTTTCCCTTATTTCCAAACCTCTTCATCCCTTTCATAGGTTAAATTTTTAGATACACTAAATCACCAACCTCCAACTCGAAGTCCCTTCTTCTCACATCTGCATAGGATTTCTGATGACTCTGGGATATTTTCAATCTTTCTCTAATCAACTTAACTTTCTCCATTGCTTCAAACACTGCATCAAGCCCAATCAAAGTGGCCTCACCCATTTCAAACCAACCTATGGGTGATCTACATCTCCTTCCATAAAGAGCCTCAAACGGGGCCATCTAAATGCTAGAATAATAACTGTTATTATACGCGAACTCAATCAATGGCAAATGCTCATCCCAACTACCCTTGAAATCAAGAGCACATGCCCTCAACATATCTTCTAGATTTTAGATGGTCTTCTATACTTGACCATCTGTCTGAGGGTGGAAAGCTGAACTAAGATGGACTTGGGTGCCAAGACCCTTCTAAAAAGCTCTCCAAAACTGGGAAGTAAATTAAGTACCCCTATCCGAGATGATAAATAAGGGAACTCCATGCAATATGACTAACTCTTGGATATACAACTTAGCATAATCCTCAGCTATATAGGATGTATGAACTGGCAAAAAATGAGTTGACTTAGTCAATCTATCTACAATAACCCAAATTGAATCATGATGATGACGCGAATGGGGTAAACCAGTCAAAAAATCCATGTTTACCTCGTCCCACTTCCAAGTTGGGATATCAAACTCTTGCAACGTACCACTAGGTCTTTGGTGTTCTACCTTAAATTGTTGACAAATTGCACACTTTGCTATGAACTCTGTTATATCTCTCTTTATACCACTCCACCAATAGATTTCCCGTAAGTTGCGGTATATCTTGGTAGCACCTGGATGAATAGAATAAAGCGCACCATGCACTTCGGCCATAATTCTCTGTCTCAACTCATCTACACAAGGCACATACAATCTATTTTGATATCTCAACATGCCATCTCCCCATTGCGAGAAAACCTCTACCCTTTGGTCTTTAACTGACTCTTTTAGTTTGACCAAACTAGAATCCATATCTTGCTTCTCCTTCACTTCCAAAACTAGGGAAGATTCAGAACTACTCTGAACCCAAACATTGCCTTCAGCTAAATCAACAAACCTAACACCTGATCTAGCCAAACAATGAACTTCTTGAGATAATTCTTTCTTATCATTCTCCACATGAGTAACACTGCCCATAGACAACCTACTAAGGGCATCTGCCACTACATTAGCCTTGCCCAGATGATACAACATACTCATATCATAGTCCTTCAACAACTCCAACCACCTTCTCTGACGGAGATTCAACTCCCTTTGAGAAAACACCTACTGCAAGCTTTTGTGGTCTGTGAAAACACTAACATGTACACCATACAAATAATCTCTCCAGATTTTCAAAGCAAATACCATAATAGCTAATTCAAGATCATGGGTTGGGTAATTATTTTCATGAGGCTTCAACTTTCTAGAGGAATAGGCTATGACTTTACCACTCAACATCAACACACAACCCAAACCAATTCTAAAGGCATTGCAATAAACAACAAAGTGATCTGTACCATTAGGTAATGCTAGGACTGGGGTTGAAATAAGTCGAGTCTTCAACTCCTGAAAACTCTTCTTGCAAGAATCTGACCACAGGAACTTAACTTTATTTTGGGTCAATCTAGACATAGGAGACGTGATAGAAGATAAACTTTCAACAAAAAGGCAGTAATAACTAGCTAGACCCAAGAAACTCCTAATGTTTGACGGAGAGATAGGTCTAGGACAATTCCTTATGGATTTTTTCTTTTGGGGATTGACTTTAATACCATCAATGGAGATAATATGACCGAGAAAGGCTATTGATCTTAGCCAAAATTCACACTTGCTGAATTTGGTGAACAATCGATGATCTCTAAGAGTTTCCAAGACAACTTTAAGATGATCTACATGGTCATCCTCACTACGGGAGTACACAAGGATGTCACCTATGAATACTATGACAAACATGATGCTTGATTCATGAGGTCCATGAAAGCTGTTGGGGTATTGGTTAGCCCAAAATACGTGACTAGAAACTCAAAATGACCATAACGGGGTCTAAAAGTTGTCTTTAGAATATGGCATTCCCTTACTTTAAGTTGATGATAGCCGGATCTAAGGTCTATCTTTGAGAAATAACTTGCACCTTCCAATTGATCAAACAGGTCATCAATTCTAGGAAGAGGATATTTGTTCTTGACTATAACTTTATTCAACTGATGATCGTCGATGCACATGCGCAATGAATATCATTCTTTCATATGAATAGGACAGAGAGCCCCATAGAGAAACACTAGGCCTTATTAAGCCTTTATCTAGAAGATCTTTGAGTTTATCCTTTAACTTCTTAAGCTTTATGGGAGCCATACGATAAGGAGGTATAGAAATAGGTTGAGTATCTGGGAGAAAGTCAATATCAAATTCTATTTCCCTATCGGGAGGTACCCCTTAGAGATCTTCTAAAAAAACATCAAGAAACTCATTGACCACTCGGACTGACTAAATTATTGGAGTCTCGAACTTAGTGTCTTTAACTCGAACTAGATAGTAAATGCAACCTTTGGATATCAACTTTATGGCCTTAAGGTAAGATATGAAATAACTCTTGGGAGACACTGAATTACTTGACCACTCAAAGACTGGCTGATTTGGAAATTGAAACTTTACCACTCGGGTGTGGCAATCTATAGAAGCATAACAGGAATGAAGCCAATCCATACCCAGAATAAGGTTAAAATCAACCATGTCTAACTCTATCAGGTCTAATAACATGACTTTATGAAGAATAGTGATAGGATAATTTTTATAAATCTATTTGGCAACAACTGACTCACCTACTAGAGTAGACACTAAGAAGGGTTTAGGGATCTTTTTAGAACTTATCTAAAAATTTACAGCAACTAACGGGTTCACATTTGAAAAACTCAACCCAAGATCTAAAAACACATAAATATCAAAATGAAAGACACGAAGCATACCAGTCACAACATCAGTTGAATCCTCCTACTTCTGATGGAATGGTAAAGCATAAAATTGATTCTGGTGCTGACCACCATCGGTACTAGATGATGCGCCCTAATGAGGAGCTGGGCGACCTAAAAGAGCTAGTGCATCATTAGTTTTAGTTTGAGTATAAACATCTCTATTTCCCTAATTAGCATACGGGCACTCTCTAATTTTATGACCTAACTTGCCACAACCAAAACAACCCTTTTGTCTAGCGAAGCACTCACCAGGGTGAGCTCTACCACACTTAGCACATGAAGGATAATTGGGCTTACCACTCACACTATTTTGAGATCTGGATATGGATGACTTACCCCACTGTTCTTGCCTATTTCTGAGTGCAGGAGCACTGGCTGAAGAAAGTGCAGGCATAGAAGAACGATTTTGAAACTGTGAATGATTTCCTTCTCTAGACCTATTCTGACCATGATCAAACTACCCTTTCTAGCCCTCTTATTTGCTCTCTCTCTTTCCTTCCCCTTTTCTTCCTCAATTTGTTAAGCATGCATCATCAATCTAAGAAGATCTATGTCTCTGATAAGCATATAAGTCCTACACTTCTTAACTAACAACCCAAATACACCGGTCACAAACTTACTTATACTTGACCTAGGGTCAGTTATCAGATCAGGGGCATACTTAGACAACTGGTTGAACTTGAGGCAATACTTCTTCACAGTCATTAAGCCATGCCTCAGGTTCATGAACTTTTCTATCTTAGCTTCATTCATCTAACGTGGGAAGAACTTATCTATGAACATATTCTGAAATATCTAGAAAGTCATGAGAGCTGCATTCTCCCCTCTACTTTTCTTCCAAATCACCACCCAATAATACGCAGCATCCTTCATCCTATAAGATGTCAATTCTATACTTTCTTCTTCAAAAATATCCATAATTTGAGTGATCTTTTTCACCTCATCTAGATACAACTGTGGGTCCTCACCTGCCTTTGACCCATAGAATTATAGCGGATTCATCCTCATAAAAACTTAGATTCTGGCTGTGACCATGTCCCCATCCTATTAATATGGGACTGTAGCCTGATGATTGCCCTACACATTAGCTGTCATAGCTTGACTAGCACCTAAAAGGCAGCCCAAAACTCTGTATGTGACATATTTTTATTCAAAGGATCTGTGAGCTAAGGTGGTTGGTTATCATTTCTGGGGGCGTTATCTTGATGAGAAGCTATTTTTTGTCATGTGAAAGCACGAATTAGAAGCATATAGAGACAATGAATGCATGATATATCATGAAATAAGAGATAATTTCCTAAAATGCTTCATAGCCTCGTTCTCATAGATGTAGCGTGCTTCACACCAATGATCAAGACTTTATGTAACGTGCCTTGTCTGACTCCCTAAGACTCTCTAAACCTTAGGCTCTGATACCAAGTTTGTAATGCCATGAAATCTAGTTCTTGGGATGCCACACGGTGCTCCAAACTATAAGTAGTCCTGAGCTAACCCTGGCTGCCTTTACTAAATCTGAACCTCAAAATAGGGGATAATATAAATGAAAAATCATAATATATGCAAAAAGTTATCTGAATCATCTGGATATATCTAAATCATACTAACCTCAAAAGTCTGATAAAGCAAATGCTGAAACTCTGTGTACTAACATAGAAATCTTAATACTAAATCTGGTAGTCTAATAATCCTCTACTATCTAAATCTAGAGATCCACTGGGATATGCCCCAGCTAACTCAACTATCTTAAATGAATGATGGAACATATACTATTAAACTAAAAGTGTGAACATCTAAGTTCCTGAACTTTGAGGATTCACCCACTGTAGGAATACAGAAGAGATGCTCGAAGATCACTCACACTGCTGAGACTGAGCACCTGAACCTTTATTATGAGATAATGTAGCACATAGACATATATGTGGATCAATACTTTGAGGATGTACTAAGTATATAGGGGTGTAATGCATAAGTAAATATCATCATAATTAGAAAGTAAATGCATATGGATGTATATGACTCACATAAGCTTGAATATCTAAAATATCAAAATACAAAATCATGTATAACAAATCATACTTGTAAATCTAGCGATCCATAACACTTAGTCTTATGAAAGCTTTTCTATCACTCTTTTCTTTTGAAACTTAGAAGTTTTGGGAGCTTTGGAAATCTTTGAACTTTGGGACATAGGGACTTTGGGACTCAGGGAGTTTATTCTAACAAACATAAACTATGTGAGCTGACTTGGAGTCCAACGTCTTGCCCATGTTGGGGAGAGCTGTTCTACCCTTGCCATTGGAATAGAACCTTAATTTAAGTGATCACTATCTTATCCCGCTATGGGTAAATTAAAAAACTATGGCATCACATAGTTCTAGGGTATGACACCTTGAAATCATACCCAACTCGGTGCTAAATACTACTCCCATAATTATTGCTCAGAACTTTTAGGAAATCCACCTTAAAACAGCACAAGGGTTTACAATGATAACCAATTATACTTTTCTTTACTTTAAATCATAAACTTTTTGAATAATGTGGATTCTTATCTTTACTTGGATCAATAAATCAACTTTATTAATCAAAATCTAAAAATAGCTAATCATGAGATGCTTAAAATATAGTCATTCTTAAAATGTCAACATACAAACTAGGGCTTAATGACCCAAGCTTCAATTTAGGTCAAACACCATAAGGTTCATGCTTGATAATACAAATATTCATAACTCAACTTAAAATCTGGAAAATATGATCATACGCATTAATTTTTTAAAAGTAGACATGTAATTCAATACCCAAATCACTTAAAATCTCAAAATCATGCAATTAGCAACATTGGGTATAAACCTAACTTAAATTTCATGCACAATTTGTAATTTAAAGTAAGTTTTTGGGTATAAGGATGAAAGATTTATCCTTGTTCAAAACCCCACATACCTTGTTGGATGATCTAGATGCTAGAACTTGAATCTTGAATCTTTATTGATGTTTTGGAGATGAATTCTTGAAGTTCTTGAAGTGGGAATTATCAATCTTGAATTGTCTTAGAGGATTAATGGAGAAATTTTGGATTTCTTGGGAAGGAAGTTTGATGAACTAGGGTTTGCTTTTTTAGAAAAAGGTGATAAAATAAGTATAAAGTGCCTTAGTAAATGATTAATGAGGCGTTTTGGATGGATTGGGCCCCTGTGGATTGACCAAAATACCACCTTTAAACTTTTATACGAAACTGGAAAACATATATTTTCTCGATCTGGGTGGCCACTATGATGCGCCACTATTGCGGTAGCTCACTGGAAATCGATGAATGGAAAATGGGCAGACTCCGTGACACAAAGACATTGCGGTGCTTCTTTGAAATGAAATTTTGGCATATGGCATGACGTGCCATTATCGATCTGGACCTCTGGATATTGACAAACGGGAAATTGACCCTCTCCGTGATGCGCCATTATCTCGGAGGGACACTTGAATAGGACAATTGGAAATTTGGCTCTCTCCACGATGCACAAATATCGTGGAGGGCCACTGGAAATTGAAAATCGTCATTTAAACCTACTACGCGACGTGCTATTAACCGAAATGATGGTGTTTTATGACTGGGACTTAAAATAGCCATAACTTCTTACTCCGTTATCGAATTTGTACGAATCTTATATCGTTGAAAATCTAATTCAAATTATTACGCAATGAAAAGTTAAAATCTAAGTAATTCCACCTGAAATAAATAGTATTTATTTTGGGAAGCTATCCCTTAACATTCTAGGGACTAATTTAAGCTAGGGCAATCATGAGGTATTACAGGTTTGAATGTCTAATGTTGACTATTGTTTTCTCATGACTTCACTTGTGTTTATATATATTTTTGGTAATGGTTTTGCACATCTGGGTGCATGGAAATTGTGGTTTAATGAATGGGTCATGGTTAACCCTAACTTGATGATTTTTGGTTTGAATAATAATCTGATAATGGTATGTCATCAACCAGTTTATGAAAATGCCTATAAGAAGAAGCTTGTCACATGATGAATTGGGTTTGAACTAATGCTTGGTATAAGAATGTTAATAAAGGATGAATAATTTATAAAGTTCTTGATGACCATAAATTGAATTAAAATATGTTTTGAACTAAGGCATTGACCTAATAATGTAAATAGTTAGTAAATGGTTTCATGAAAAACCTTGTTGGTCATAAGTTTAAATGAATTGTAACCTTGGTGGTTTAAATGGATAAATGGGTTTGAGTCCCTAAAATTTGAATTGAAGAGATGTTTTCTTATAGACAATGGGTTCGAGTCCTAAATGTTAAATGATAATGGTTATGGCATGTTGTACGCTTGCAAGTGGGGTTGGTATGATAATACCAATAGGATACCTTTGGTAAGTAACTGGATAAATGTTTGTTTATATGTGATGAATGTTTTAATTGGGATTTAAATAGGGTTGTGTAGCCGAGTTGTGAAGATGGAGATCCCGAGAGATCAACACTGGAAATCGTAGTTGCCAGTGCAGGGGTTAAAACGGCTTGAGATTTGAGTCCTCTTTCCTAGTATGACTGGGAAATTTAAATCTTCATACTACATGATATGGGAGGTTCGAGTCCCCCTATCATACTATATGATCTGGTGCTTAAGTCACTTTAGACTATGAGTGGAAGTTTGAGTCTCCCAAGTGTGTATGTAAGATCATTCTCCGATTTGTATGATTACTTGGATTGGGGCCTGACCAGGTGGTGAGAGATAGAGCCCATATAGTCCATGGGTGTTATTAACATGACAGCTAAGATAACCCAGGCTAAGATTTCAAAAATTCATGCTAAACCTTGATCCCTATCCTGGCATGATTTATATATATATATATATATATATATATATATATATATATATATATATATATATGTATATGTATGTGTACATGTGATTGCATATAATGATTTTGACTTAGCTTTAATGATGGCATTATTTTATTCCTATATCCCTGAGTTGTATGCTAGCGCTCCAACCGCTAATCGTCCCCGAATACTGTATTACCACGTGATATAGGGACCAGAATTTCTTCTTCTTTTCCTACACAGTGACCAGGTGTTCGAGTAGTACATGAGTTGACATTGAAGTGGTGAACTTCCATACTTCGAAAGGCATTCATTTCACAGTCTTTTTACTGACTTTGAATTAAAGAGGCTTTGTAGATTACTGTGGACTTGGGTGTGTTGGTTTAGTGTGTTGTGGTGATGAATGGTTTAGACATTTCATAAGCTATTCCTAGTCTCATTTTGCATATCTTATTATATGTTGGAAACTCACCTGACACTTGTTGTTGATATGTTGATTAAGTTAGGTGAAGGGGCTGATCTCCAGTCCATGTGGGACTTGAGATATTCGTCACGGCCAGGCCCTAGTTTGGGTCATGACAAAAAGATGGTTTGACTGGATTTTAATACTATCCAAACAGACTACAGATATAGATTATATATTATAGATATATGTTATCATTTTTATATTGTATATCACCTACTATCTATTTGTATGCTAAATTTTTAGTATTATATTCACCAGTTACTTGTCATTTCAGACTATGGTTTGGCCTACCTACTAGTGGGTTAAACTAGGCGTCATCATGACCTGAAAAATTGGACCGTGACACTTTTTGACCAAATGTTGACTTTGGCCAATTCAAAACTTAAGAAACTCAATATTTCCAACCAAGTATCCAAATAACCCCTAAGTGCCTTAGGACCCTTACATACTATCCACCTAAGTCACAAAATACCCTTAGACTTAGTAGAATCATTAAAACATGAAAACAGTCTTTTTAGCCTCGACTATTGATTTTGGTTAACTCTTTCAAGTTTCATACTTCAAAAAACTCACAAACTTATTCAAAACATATCTGAACACCTCAGATTTCATATCACCCATTACTATAAGTTGTAAACATTTCAAAGTTATGGGAGCGGTCAAATAAGTAAAAATAATTAAAAATCACAAAACAAATATAAGGGTTGTTGAATCTAATTATCTTAAATTTAGTGTTATAATTCCTCTAGAACAGTGTAGAAACAAACTAAACAAAAAAGAGACCAGTCCAATAAAGATAGTGGTAAGGGTGAAACTTAAACAAAAAAACTGGTTCCAAAGTGGTTTACAGTATCCAGTTTTTTTAAAAAAAGAAAAATTTCACAAATCCATAACTTAGGATATCTAAATTACTAAAAATTCCTTCACTTAGTAAGAATTATAAATATTTCTTATTTACATTCTCTCTTTAAATTTTCAGATACATAACTTCTACCCTAAAAATTAGGTTATATTTATTGTCTCCTAAAAGTGTGCCTTAATATCTTCTCTTCATCAATTTAATACCACTAAACTAAGCTCCTCATCCTTTTTCAAAGTACTTTTTAGAACTCTTTATCCTCCCACCCCCCTCTCTCTCTCCCACTATTCTTCCATCATCTCTCTCACCCTTTCTCCATAGTTCACCCTTCTTTCTCCTCCTTAACATTTTTAGTAGTTCTTTTGTTAATTTTTTGTATAGATGCATATGATTGTCTTTGTTATTTTTTTTATCTCAACCTTAAACAATGTCAAGAATTTTATTATTTTTTATTCTATTTCAACCTTAAATAATGTCGAGGATTTTATTTTTTTCTGTTGTTTCAATCACAGAAAAATGAAGTTGTGCACATGAAAAAGAATGTTAGGATTGATATTTTGTAGTGATCAATCTATAACCAAACAAATTTATGGATGTTGTTTTGGGTTGAATTAAAGTTGAAATCTTTTGTTAGAAATTATGTTCTTTTAAGATGTATTCTAATTGCTTCCTTTTAAGAAGTATTCCAATTACAGTACATATTGATTATTAATTATAAGTATTCCATTTGAAGTATTCCAGTTGAATAGTACAAGTGTTCTGTTAGAAGTATTACAAGTATAGTACATATTGATTATCTATAAGAAGTATTTGAGTTAAAGTATTGTACAAGAATATGGTCATTTTATTAGATACACGTTGATTTCAAATGTACACATATGTCAATTCTATATATTTCAATTAAAACATCCTGGGTTTCGACCCTTAGAAAATTTTCTAGAATTTTCATTCTTTGGACCCAATACGACTCATGCGTATGAGTTGTATGTTGGGGTACGAGTGGTATAATCCTATTGTACGTTGACCAGTGTTAGTTGGTCGGATAGTTTTGGTCACTGGAATGGGTACAACCTAGGGTTATGAGTCATAGGGCTTGGTACAAGTCATATCAAGGACTCGTATTGTGGGCAGTGTTTGATCCTCCTGGTATTTCATTCTGCTAGGGATACGGGTTATAGGTTCAGATCGTATGCTGGGGTTATGACTTGGTTGGATGATTCGTATACAAGACAGTATCTGATCTATGGGTAAGGCTTGGATACGAGTGGTGGGTACCAATCGTATTGGGTGGGTATGACTCATATTAGTCAGTCGTATCCCTGTGATGAGATTTTGTGCAACTTAAGTAGGGGTATTCAGGATATTTTCCTAGTTACCCTAATTAGGACCAATGCCTTCTAATATACTTAGGAGTTTATTTACCCTATTATTCTATTCATAACACATAGAAACTACTCCAACATACTCCATAAGTCTCTCAAGAGCTTTTGGGGCAAAAAAGCTAGGGTCTTAACTAAAGGATTTCTTTGGGACTTGTATTGGTGATTTCCTTCCATTATCTTCTTGGTTTAAGGCATGATTATCTTCCCTCATTGTAATGTCAACTAAAGTCATAGTTTATATGATTGATTTCATAGTTTTACTATTTCATGATTATGGTTTTCAACTATTATTTTGGGGGTTTTGATAGTAAATGCTTGGTTATGGTTTCCTATGGTCTTAATTATGATTTTATAATCATTAATAGTGATTTTGGATAATTGGATTGTATAGTGATGGTTTAATGATCTTTGGAATTGGTTTTGGTTATATAATGCCCCCAATGTGTTTGATAAAATGCTTATAAAGGTATATTCATTGCTTTGACTTTTTTTAATGGAGCTCTTGCTTGTTTTCAGCTTATGTAATAAAGCTTTAAATGTTTTGAAAAGTCTAAATGGTTATGCTTGTGGGGAACATGAAAGTTTCCTTAACCTAAATAATTTGGCTATGGATATTTCTTGCAAGTAAGGAGTGGTATGATGATACCACTAATATTTTCCTTGGTTAATAAAATGGTAAATGGATTGGTTGGTCATTTGGAAATGATATTCATTAGGCATTAATGGCGGGGTGTGTAGAAAAGCCGTGGAAGGTGGCGGTCCCAGAGGGACCAAAACTGGAAACTCGTATTTGCCGATATGAGGATTGTTCTTAGTGGACCATGTGCATGATGTCACACTATTGGGGGATGTAATATTCAACCTATGGGATACTTTCTAGGTCATGCAGCTACACGCACTAGGGCCCTTTCAGCAGGGGGATCTGAACCCATATAGCCCGTAGGTGGTTTAGGATAGCCAAGCTACACAGCTCAAGTAAAGGTATATACACACATATATATACATATATATAAATATTATATATATATATATGTGTGTGTGTGTATGGTTGGTTGGTTGGTTGCATTGGGTGGTTTTACTTGGTTTTATAACTGGCATTATTTTATCCTTATTGTGAGATTCATACTAGCAGCCACTTGCTAACCCGTCTATTGGCGGATGTACACCCAGGCTATGCAGGAATTGGTCGTCCAACTCCTCCTACATAGTGATTGACTCGGGGACAATATTTGGACTAAAGTGGTGAGCTTCCATCCTTTTGGAAGGCATCATTTTATGTTATGGATTGTTAGACGTTTTGACTTTATTTTTGATATTGGTTTTGTCCATGGTGAGTGCATATCCCAATCAAATTTATTTACTCTTTTGGATAAAGGCTTTGTGGTACTTCTGGGGGTTGTTATGGGTGGGATCGGTATTAGTGTCGGCCTTGGCATTGAAATAAGCTGGCAGACAGGTATCATCAGACATGATTTCTCACTATTCTATCTGTTACATTTTGGGATTGATTAACATATTATGTTTTGATATTCTCTTTGTTTATGGCCTGGTTTATAGCCTATGGTTTGACTTGGTATGATTGGATGGTTGATTTGGTATGGGTGGACTCGGTTGGGTCGATCACTGTTGTGACCCTATCCCAGAGTCTTCATGAGAGCATTTACATTATCTTGATATATTCTTGAAATTTAACCCATCTAATGTTGGATATAGGTGGTTGGGTTAGGTAATAGGGGGCGGTACCCGATCCTGTTTGGACTTGGGATGCCCATTACGACAAGGAACGGGGTCAGGTCGGGTCAAATTGGTATCAGAGCCTAGGTTCATGGTCACTTGGTAGTCCACAAAGCCATGTTGAGTAGAGTCACTTTTAGGGGTGTAAAGCACGCTACAGTCATAAGGGAGAGGCTACAAGGCATTTAGGAATGTTTCACTTTCTTAATCCTAGAATTTTCTCTAATCCTTGTTTGCTCGTCTTTCAGATTATGCCTCCTAGATCTGGAACAAAAGAAAATTCTTCTGTCCCATCTGCGGATAATGCTGAGGGGGTACGTCCTACGTCTGGAGTACATCTTCAATCCCATGGTCCTATTCTTGATGGTGTTGGAGTTTCTCCTATTCTGGCTAGTTCTCCTCAGGTCCCTTAGGGCAAACATGATGAATGTAGAATTTCATTAGTCTATTCATGTTATTGCCCAACTGGTTGCTGCTTAAGCAGAGCGGGGTGCGGCTGGTGCTTTGTTTGCTGAGGCCACAAGGGTTAGTCAATTTATGAAGATGGTTCATCCAACTTTTACTGGAGTAAAGGCGGAGGAGGATCCACAAGGCTTCTTGGATGATATGAAAAAAATCTTTTGGGTGATGCAGGCTACTAATGTAGAGGGGGTTAACCTTGCAGCCTATTAGCTCTAGGATGTTTCTTATTAGTAGTATGAGGAGTAGGACAGGGATAGAGCTGATATAGAAGAGGAAGGGTTATGAGAGGCCTTTTCTAACTCCTTCTTGGATCGGTTTTTTCCTCAAGAGTTAAGGAAAGCTAATATGGAGGAGTTTGTGAACCTCAGGCAAGGGGGGTGTCGGTAAACAAATATGCTTTGAATTTCCATCAGTTATCAAGGTATGCTCCTGACTTAGTGGCTGATTTGATGTTGAGAATGAGGAACTTCGCTTCTAGGTTAAATAGATATTTGATTCTGGAAAGAAAGACTACCTTGCTGATTAAAGATATGGACATCTCGAGGTTGACTATTCATACGCAGCAGGTTGAGGATGAGAAGAAGAGGCAGGAAGAGTGTGGGGATAGGTATGGAAAGAGGACCAGGTTTTTTGATCAGGGAGGTGCTCAGTCTAAAGGTGGTAGAGATGGTGGCAAATGGCAGAAAAAGAAGTAAGGGAGCTCTGGCAACATTTCTGCTAGTGCTCCTTACCAGTCGAGAGATAGGTGATAACGCACAACTTACACGTCAATTTAGTGCAAGGCGATCGTCGTCAATATATTTACCCAACTTTGGAGTCGGGGTCGAATCCACAGGGAACAATGTGAGTGGTGATTAAACTAATTTGAAACTATAGCTACAAGTTAAATTCAGACAAATGACACGAAAAGATAAAATGGGGATAATTAGACAATGGTTAAGTGTTCAACTTGTTTCAGAACTCAAAACTAAGATTTCAATGATTCAAATCAATGATAGAAAGAAACTAGGGTTGTGATCACTATGACTATTAATCCTCCATTGAATAAAACTGTACTGGGTTCTCATGACTTTTGGGAAACACCAAATTATCAATTTCGACAGTTCATCTAAGTTTTTCTCAGCCTACCTAGATGTTTGGCTTCCTAATTCTCTCGAGCTTAGGAAACCCTCCTATTCATACTGATTTTATCTTAAGTTGGTCAATCTTGTTACAACATTAACCATTAGAAGGGAGCTTAACCTTCCCAAATCCTTGTTGATAATTCACTACCTTTCGTTTATTTCTCAGTTCGAGCAAATCAACATAAGGTGAGATCTATTGTTTGCAACCAACAGAAAATAATTAATAAAAAAGAATTATCAAGATGTTCCCACAATCATTCAAACCCAAGCCAACCATTAAATCAATAGAGGAATCATCATAGATCCCACAACCCTAGTTGTGGGTTTTAGTTCCACATGGAATAAAAAACTAACAACAATTTAATCCATAACTCTAGGTAATTAAACTTACAAAATATGTAGTCGGAAGTTGATTCTCTAATAAATCCAAGAGGAATATCCCACAACTCAGTCAAAGAATTAAAAATTGAAATCAAAGTTAAGAGCCAAAACTACAGAGAAAAGTGACCAAGTCCCACCCTACAATTCAAGGTGCAGATCCCTCCTTATATAATAAAACCCTAAATTATGCTTTAAATACTTCAGCCTTACTATGGAAACAAAATCACAGAGTGCGGTATTTTTCTCGGACAGGTGATGACATTTGTGACACCTTATCAGGAGTCTGACGACTTATCAGAAATGTCGTCAACTCCTTCAGTTTTGGCACTTCTTGTTTAAGGATGATGATTAAACCTAATGGCTTATCAAATATATGACGATATATCAGAAATATCGTCACTTTGTCACTCTAAATCTAATTCTCGGCCTAATCCTGACGGCAATCCTGATGGCTTATCACACTTCTGACAGCTTATCACATGATGTTGTCACTTAGTTCAGCTGAAGTCTATTTTCTGTCTAGGTTAAAGGAAAATATGATAGCCTATCATAGGGCTAAATACTTATCAGAAATGTCGTCAGCCACATTTCCTGCTATTTGCATCAAAATTCATCTTTTTCACCTCTATTATTTTGGGTTCTCTTGCATCTTGACTTATACTACAAAATCAAGGATAACACAATCAAAAATGACAAAATTTGCTTAAGACCTTGCAATTATTTAGAGTTAAAAGCCTCAAATTTGCTAGCATCTGCTCACACATCAACACAACTAAGAGGATACAAAGTACAATTGGCAGCTAATCACTCATATAATCTCAAAATATCATCACCTTCTCCAAGGTCAATCAATTCAACAGCAACTGTGTCTATTATTGGAAAACAATCATGTAACAGAATCAAGATATGGCCAAATTCAACAACAACAACCATCCATGTATCAATGTGCCTTCACAATAAAGAAATTCCTTCTTCGCTCATTTCAGCAATCACATATGTAGGGACAGGAACAATCAAAAGATTCTCACTCTCAGAATGAAGTTCCAGTCAATGTATGCCAAATGACATAGGCTTCCCCTTATATTCATTACCAAGGTTTTCAGACAGGTCGGTTAGGATTACGATAGGTCTTCTTTTGGCTTGTAATGTAGGCTAGGGGCTGATATGATATTCAAGGACATTTAGAGTGCCTACAACTCCTTGACACTGCACTAACCTCTTGGGGTCTCACTTCTTAACCCCTTTTTTTCTTTCTTGATTAAAGTACATTCAAGATGGGTGCGATCTTTTCGACAATCATTTCTTCTTTTTTCACAACTTTTCTTTTCTTTTTCTTTTTCCACCGCACCTAGCTTTTTTATCTCTTCTTTGCTTTTATTCTACCTTTCTTCATACTCATTTTTCATCACGCACCCCTATGATAGCCACCCTCAACTTAGGCTATTTGCCTAAATCAAAGTGCACAATGTCCAAGGAGGACCAGGGCCAAAATAGATTCATTGTGATACAAATGGGAAGGTGATAGGTATAACAAAAAGAATAGGCATTCAGGCTCAAAATCGGGATCAAGGGATATCATTCACACATGGAAGGTCATTTAGGCTAAAAGTGGGCTAATATCAAAACGGCCTATGATTCTTTCGTAACTCCTACCCTACAACCTAGGCAAGACTAACCGGGCAAGTTCTAGATTCAATCATACAAAAGGAACTTACTAAACCTCAAACACACATGGCACACAAGTATATCACACATCACTAATTATCTGGTCCATGTAATTGTTTAGCAATGATTATCATGTTGTTAGAACTAATGCCAAAAACAAGATACACAGTGGTCACAAATAGATGTAATTCACGCAGTTACCAGATAGATAATTGAATAGGTGTTTATCATTCCAAGAAAAATCAACAAAAATATGTCAACTTCCCTAGATATTTATTTTTCCTCCAGTGAACCACAACACATCACAAAACAAACACAATACACCTAAACATGCCGGCTCTACTAAGAACAAGACTCCAGGGAAGAGAGGCATGGCAACAAAACCCCCAAGAGAACATCAACCCCCACAAGTAGTACCACCCTCAACTTATAATCATGCATTGTCCCCAATGCGTCAAACCAAACAAGGGAGTTAGAAACATACCTGTGGCACCATGGGTGCAAATATCTAATGTCAATCACATAATACGAATACAAAAAACAAAATACCTTGGGTTGCCTCCCAAGAAGCCCCTAATTTAGTGTCGCGGCACGACTAGGTTATCTTGACTACTTAAAATTCATTAAGATACCTTAAAAGTGCTTCATACTTTATCCTACCACTTAGACGATTTGAATTTCACCCCCAACTTAGAGTCCATCTTCTTGCCTCTATCATAGGGGTGGTACAAAAATTAAGAAGTCGAGTAATGGATTGAGCATGGTAAACCACTCGACCTTAAAGTGAGGTGTGTTTTTATGTTGCTTGTCTAATGTAAAATCAAGAATATAGGATTCTTGTTCCTCATCTTCATACTCTTATACTATTTTAAATGATTCCAAGACAAGATATCATCTAAACATAATGTAGAAAAATGCTTCGAGTGAGGCCCAAATAATTCTACTTCAATATTTACACTAACTACTACACACTCACTTTTTTTCACCTTCTTAATGTCAGTCTCAAGATCAAGATGACAATCGAGTTGTTGTGATTCTTGAGTTTTCTCCTCAAATTGGCTAATGTCCCCGCCATATTTTGCTTTGTTTAGCCACTATAAACATGGTCAAACTGGTAATTCTTTTAGCTTTGCCCACAGCTATTGTTGATTCTCTAAGATTCGTTTCATCAATCTGTTTGCTTGAATCGTGACATCATACATATTTTTAGTATGATCACTTTGACCACAAGCCAAACACCAAGTTACAGTAAGTAGGACAGTATCCACATCATATTGTGAAGGTCCCATCCATACACTTCCAAGTAAATCTGGACATCAGGACTTAAAATATGGTCCCTCACAATAATAACAAGAATCTTCACAAGAATTTTCATCACTAAAAAAACCATCTAACCAGGTTGACATCTCAAGAAAGGTGTGAGAAAAATAAAAATAAAAATAAAAGAAAATAAAATAAATAAATAAATAAAAAACTAAATAAATATTTACAAGTTTGAATTCAAGCAAGTAAACTAAAATTCCAAAACAACTCAAAATGCCAAATTGTTCCCCGGTAATGGCGTCATTTTTTATAACGCTCAACTTACATGTCAATTAGTGCAAGGCAGTCGTCGTCAATATATTTACCTAACTTTGGAGGGAACAATGTGAGTGGTTATTAAACTAATTTGAAACTATAGCTACAAGTTAAATTCAGACAGATGACACAAAAAGATAAAATGGGGATGATTAGACAATGGTTAAGTGTTCAACTTGTTTCAGAACTCAAAACTATGATTTCAACGGTTCAAATCAATTATAAAGAGAAACTAGGGTTGTGATCAGTATGACTATTAATCCTCCATTGAATAATAACTCTAGTACTAGGTTCTCATGACTTGTGGGAACTACCAAATTACCAATTTCAACAGTTCATCTAGGTGTTTCTCAACCTACCTAGATGTTTGGCTTCCTAATTCTCTCGAACTTAGGAAACCCTCCTATTCATACTGATTTTATCTCAAGTTGTTCAATCTTGTTACAGTATTAACCATTAGATGGGAGCTTAACCTTCCCAAATCCTTGTTGATAATTCACTACCTTTCGTTTATTTCTCAGTTCGAGCAAATCAACATAAGGTGAGATCTATTATTTGCAACCAACAGAAAATAATTAATACAAAAGAATTATCAAGATGTTCCCAAAATCATTCAAACCCTAGCCAACTATTAAATCAATGGAGGAATCATCATAGATCCCACAACCCTAGTTATGGGTTTTAGTTCCTTATGGAATAAAAAAATCACAACAATTGAATCCATAACTCAAAGTAATTAAACTTACAAAATATGTAGTCAGAAGTTGATTCTCTAATAAATCCAAGAGGAATATCCCACAACTCAGTCAAAGAATTGAAAATTGAAATCAAAGTTAAGAGCCAAAACTACAGAGAAAAGTGACCAAGTCCCACCCAGCAGTTCAAGGTGTAGATCCCTCCTTATATAAGAAAACCCTAAATTATGCTTTTAATACTTCAGCTTAATTATGGAAACAAAATCACAGAGTGCAGTATTTTTCTCGAACAAGTGACGACATTTGTGATGCCTTATCAAGAGTCTGACGACTTATCAGAAATATCATTAGCTCCTTCTTCAGTTTTGGCATTTCCTGTTTAAGGATGATGATGAAACCTAATGGCTTATAAGATATGTGATGACATATCAGAAATATCATCTCTTTGTCACTCCAAATCTGATTCTCAGCCTAAGCCTGATGGCAATCCTGATGGCTTATCACACTTCAAATGGCTTATCACATGATGTTGTCACTTAGTTCAGCTGAAGTCTATTTTCTGTCTAGGTTGACGGCAACTCTGATAGCCTATCACAGGGCTGATGACTTATCATAGGCTTGCCCTTATATTCATTATCAAGGTTTTCAGACAAGTCAGTTAGGATCACTATAGGTCTTCTTCTGGCTTGTAATGTAGGCTAGGGGCTGGTATGATATTTAAGGGAATTTAGAGTGACTACGCCTCCTTGACAGTACACTAACCTCTTGAGGTCTCACTTCCTAACCTTTTTTTCCTTTCTTGATTAAAGCACATTCAAGATGGGTGCGGTCTTTTCGATAAACATTTCTTCTTTTTTCACAACTTTTCTTTTCTTCTTCTTTTTCCACCGCACCCAGCTTTTTTTTCTTTTCTTTACTTTTGTTCTACCTTTCGTCATACTCATTTTTCATCATGCACCCCTATGATAGACACCCTCATCTTAGGCTATTTGCCTAAGTCAAAGTGCACAATGTCCAAGGAGGACCAGGGCCAAAATAGATTCATTGTGATACAAATGGGAAGGTGATAGGTATAAGAAAAAGAATAGGCATTCAGGGACAAAATCGGGATCAAGGGATATCATTCACACATGGAAGGTCATTTAGGCTAAAAGTGGATTAATATCAAAACGGCCTATGATCCTTTCGTAACTCCTATCCTACAACCTAGGCAAGACTAACCGGGTAAGTTTTAGATTCAATCATACAAAGAAAACTCAGTACATCTCACACACACATGGCACACAAGTATATCACACATCGCTACATATCCGGTTCATACAATTGTTTAGCAATGATTATCATGTTGCTAGAACTAATGCCGAAATGAAGATGCACAATGGTCACAAATAAATGTAATTCACACAGTTACCAGATAGATAATTGGAGAGGTATTTATCATTCCAAGAAAAATCAAAAAAAATATGTCAACTTCCCTAGATACTTATTTTTCCTCCAGTTAACCATAACATATCACAAAATAAACACAATACGCCTAAACATGCCGGCTGTACTAGGAACAAGACTCTAGGGAAAAGAGGTACGACAACAAAACCCCCAAGAGGACATCAACACCCACAAGTAGTACCACCCTTAACTTCTAAGCGTGTATTGTCCCCAATGTATCAAACCAAACAAGAGAGTTAGAAACATACCTGTGGCACCATGGGTGCAAAAATCTGATGTCAAACACATAATACGAATACAAACAATAAAATACCTTGGGTTGCCTCCCAAGAAGTGCCTAATTTAGTGTCGCGGCACGACTAGGTTATCTTGACTACTCAGAGTTCATCAAGATACCTTAAAAGTGCTTCATTCTTTATCCTTACACTTAGATGATTTGAATTTCACCCCAAACTTAGAGTTTATCTTTTTTCCTCGATCATAGGGGTGGTACAAAAATTAAGAAGTCGAGTAATGGATTGAGCATGGTAAACCACTCGACCTTAAAGTGAGATGTTTTTTATATTGTTTGTCTAATGTAAAATCAAGAATATAGGATTCTTGTTCCTCATCTTCACACTCTTCTACTATTTTAAATGATTCCACAGACAAGATATCATCTAAACATAACGTAGACAAATGCTTTGAGTGAGGCCTAATTAATTCTACTTCAAAATTTACACTTCTACTACACACTCACTTTTTTTCACCTTCTCAATGTCAGTCTCAAGATCAAGATGACAATCGAGTGGTTGTGATTCTTGAGTTTTTTCCTCAAATTGGCTAATGTTCCCGTCATATTCTTCTTTGTTTAGCCACTGTAAACATGGTGGGAGTTGTAACTCTTTTAGATTTGTCCACAGTTATTCTTGATTCTCTAAGATTCGTTTCATCAATTTGTTCACTTGAATCGTGACAGCACACATATCTTCAATATGATCACTTTGACCACAAGACAAACACCAAGTTACAGTAAGTAGGACAGTATCCACATTATATTGTGAAGGTCTCATCCATGCACTTCCAGGTAAATTTGGACATCAAGCCTCAAAATATGGTCCCCCACAATAATAACAAGAATCATCACAAGAATCGTCATCACTCAAAAAACCATCTATCCAGGCAGACATCTCAAGAAAGGTGTGAGAAAAATAAAAATAAAATAAATAAATAAATAAAAAATAAACTAAACAAATATTTACAAGTTTAAATTCAAGCAAGTAAACTAAAATTCCAAACCAACTCAAAATACCAAATTGTTCCCCGACAACAGCGCCATTTTTGATAATGCTCAACTTACATGTCAATTTAGTGTAAGGCGGTCGTCGTCAATATATTTACCCAAATTTGGAGTTGGGGTCGAATCCATAGAGAACAATGTGAGTGGTGATTAAACTAATTTAAAACTATAGCTACAAGTTAAATCCAGACAAATGACACGAAAAGATAAAATGGGGATAATTAGACAATGATTAAGTGTTCAACTTATTTCAGAACTCAAAACTAAGATTTCAACGGTTCAAATCAATGATAGAGAGAAACTAGGGTTGTGATCACTATGACTATTAATCCTCCATTGAATAATAAATGTAGTACTAGGTTCTCATGACTTGTGGGAAACACCAAATTATCAATTTCGACAATTCATCTAAGTGTTTCTCAACCTACCTAGATGTTTGGCTTCCTTCTTCTCTCGAACTTAGGAAACCCTCCTATTCATACTAATTTTATCTCAAGTTGGTCAATCTTGTTACAACATTAAACATTAGATGAGAGCTTAACCTTCCCAAATCCTTATTGATAATTCACTACCTTTCATTTATTTCTCAGTTCGAGCAAATCAACATAAGGTGAGATCTATTGTTTGTAACCAATAGAAAATAATTAATATAAAATAATTATCAAGATGTTCCCACAATTATTCAAACCCTATCCAACTATTAAATCAATGGAAGAATCATCATAGATCCCACAACCCTAGTTGTGGGTTTTAGTTCCACATGGAATAAAAAAAATAATAACAGTTGAATCCATAAATCAAGGTAATTAAACTTACAAAATATGTAGTCAGAAGTTGATTCTCTAATAAATCCAAGAGGAATATCCCACAACTTAGTCAAAGAATTGAAAATTGAAATCAAAGTTAAGAGCCAAAACTACAGAGAAAAGTGACCAAGTCCCACCCTGCAGTTCAAGGTGCAGATCCCTCCTTATATAATAAAAACCTAAATTATGCTTTAAATACTTCAGCCTAATTATGGAAACAAAATCACAGAGTGAAGTATTTTTCTCGGATAGGTGACGATATTTGTGATACCTTATCAGGAGTCTGACGACTTATCAGAAATGTCGTCAGCTCCTTCTTCAGTTTTGGCACTTCCTGTTTAAGGCTGATGATGAAACCTGATGGCTTATCAGATTTGTGATGACATATATGAAATATTGTCACTTTGTCGCTCCAAATCTGATTCTAGGCCTAAGCCTGGCGGCAATCCTGATGGCTTATCACACTTCTGACGGCTTATCACACGATGTTTTCACTTAGTTCAGCTGAAGTCTATTTTATGTCTAGGTTGATGGCAACTCTGATAGCCTATCACAGGGCTAACCACTTATCAGAAATGTCGTCAGCCACACTTTCCTGCTATTTGCATTAGAATTCATCTTTTTTACCTCCATTATTTTGGGTTCTCTTGCATCTTGACTTATACTATAAAATCAAGGATAACACAATCAAAAACGACAAAAGTTTCTTAAGACCTTACAATTATTTAGATTTAAAAGCCTCAAATGTGTTAGCATCTGCTCACACATCAACAGGCGTCATCAAGGTGGTTTTAATTCTCGAGCACAGGTTGCCTAATCTCAAGCGAGCGTAGGTCAGTCAGTTTCTTCATGTCCTCCTTGTCGATTCTGTAGTCATCCTCATCGGGGTTATTACAATGAAGGAAGGAACAAATACCTCAAGTGTGGCCAGACAGGCCATCGGCTCAGGGATTATTCGATCAATAAGGTTGATAGGTGGCGAATAAGATTCATGTGGCTTCATCTTCTACTCCTGCACCTGGTGGTGTGGCATCTGCTTCTATTACTGCTCCTAGTTCTAGTGTAGGTCGGAACAAGTTGTATGTTTTAGCATGCCGACAGGAATTCGAGGCATCACCTGATGTCGTTACTGGTACATTACAGTTTTTCTCTCATAACGTATATTGTTTGCTTGATCCGGGGTCTACTCTATCTTATGTGACTTCATATGTGGTTGTATCTTTTGGTTTTAATTCAAAAGTTATTTCGGATCCTTTTTTTGTTTCTACCCTGGTAGGTGACTTTGTTATTGTTAAGAGAATCTATAGGGATGTATGGTATATGTTGGTAGCAAGCAGATTATTTATCGTTAATTAATAAACACATGATGATTATTTATGAGATGCAACATTAATTTACACTATTCACTTAACGCTTAAAGTATTTACAAATTTTTCCTATACATAAACTAAATTTTATATCTCACTCTGCACTAACCAATCTATTATGTATCTCGATTAAATATGTTCACAAATTTTGTCTGATACATAAATTAAATTACGTATCTCAATATTTTCTTGTCAGTATAATATGTATATAGACCAAATTTGTTCGTAAATGGATATATCTCAGCAATTGTAAATTTTGTATCTCTGCCTCAAGAATATGCAAAGCGTGAGATACATAATTTATAAACTAACAACAACGTCATCTGTATCTCGAATTGAAAATATTTTTTATTTTCGCTGAAATATAACAACAACAGATACATACCCTTGTTTGTTGGATTTTTTGAATTTGAAATTGAAAGAATGACCAATGACACACTGTTCTTAGCCACTATGTATAGCTTCACCATATCATTACAGATCAACAATGAAGATGAATTTTCTTCAACAATATATCGAGTTTCAACAATATAGCTTTACCATCATATCATTACATGTTCTTCGATTACAATGCCTCAATCTTATATTTTCGTATTTGACACCAGTAATCCAAACACTGAAATTCCGTAACAACACCAATATATTCATTGAGAATTGTTGAGGAAAAAAAAAGAGCACCGAGAAATTTGAAACTTTGAAAAAAATCACAGGAAAAATAGAGAAAATAGGAGAATATTGATTTTAAAATTTGAATTGGGAGAAGAATATTATGAAAATATGCATTATTTAAAAAATTACGCTTTTTATGAACTTTTTATTGATAATTAGAAGATATGAATAGTAATTTACTCCTTTATTATGTTAATTTATGTTACTTACCTTAATTAACACACATTAACTGTTTTATGGGATTTATCACCAGTTATGTATCTCTTGCAATTAGATGTATCGAAAATTAAAAAAAAATAGAATTTGATGAAATTTTGATAAAAGTTAGAATAGAGCGTAATTAGGAATAAATTACTATAGATCTATGTAAAAAGGTTACAATATCCAGTTTTTTTTTTTAAAAAAAAAGGCATAAACAAATTTATATTAATTAATGAGTAATTGAGTTCTAAATATTTCTTAAAAATTATAGCTGAATTTTTTTTTTTTCCTAATGTTGATTCCAGTAAGTCAACTTTTTTTCTTTTCAAGTATAACCCCTCTCATGAATCTATATGAAAGAGACTAGAATTTATTTGTTATAATTTTGTTTTTTAAGTCTTAGTTTATGACTTGCATTGTCTTTTTGTTCTTTTAAATTCATTTTACAAGTTTGAATCTTCTCATAGCTTTATTATATTGCTTATGACTTGGGTTATCCGATTTCTGCGATCGAGGATTCGGGAGAGAATGAAAAGTTTTTAAGATTTGAAATTTGAGATGTGTGCCCAAAGTCTATAGTCTAGGATAACAATCTCAAATTCAAAATTGGACAGTCTTTTGGGGTTCAATGGTCAAGGGCCTAAAATGTTATTCAACTATATAAAATGATGCAAAAACACCTTTTATCTACCTATTGGGCCTAAAATGTCTTTTCCGTCTACCCATTGGGCCTAAAATATCTTTCTCACATACCTATTTGGTCTAAAATGAGCTTCTCGTCTACTTATTGGGTCTATTTTGCTTTTTTATTTAGGCAAATTACATTAAAAAGTCATCCTTAAAACTTAATTACATAAATAATAGTATTTTTTTAATATTACAAAAGAAAAAAAAATTAACATACATAATAATTTAAAAAATCAGAAAAGATAATTATAATTCCTAATGTAATGCAATAACTAATTATCAATTCACCTTAATTTAAGAGATATATATTTTTAACAGGTAGATGATTTTTGATAATTAGTTATTGCATATTAGGTAGATGTGGTTGGTAATAGTGTCGGGATATTTGTGAGTGATTTGGGCCTTTGATTGAATTTTTGAGATTCAAGGAAGCTTAGAGTTTAATCACAGTCAAATTTAATCTAGATAATATCGGATGGATGATTTGATAGTTTCAATAGGTTCGGAATATATTTTATGATCAATTTGTATTGTTGGTTTGCATCTAAAGGGTCTCGAATGAGTTTTGGGTGTTAGTACAGAGTTTGGTATTTTGACGTCGTTGAACTTTAATGGTACCACTTGAAGCAAATGAGCTCCAAATAGTGTTTTGATTGAACCATAAGATCAGTATCAAGATTTCGTGCAAAAGAATCATTGCATTTCAAGTTTTTGCGAAGGAGATATCACTATTTAACGCGGATACTTATTGTTGATGCAGCCAGGATCACGATCGCGATTGCGAGGCTTTAGTCGCAAACGCAAAGAGTTTCCATTGAAGGCTTCACAAATACGGACCTTTGTCGTGAACGCAAAGAGTCGCCACCAAAAGTCCGAACATTTTAATAAAAAAATACAAATTTCCGGAATTTAGTATTTTCACATTATGGAGGCTCGGAGATCTTAATTGAGGCGATTATCTATGCATTTTTATTGTAAGAATGTTGGATACAAGACTATCTTTATTTGGTTTATTTTCTAATAATACCCATCATGTTTTCACATTTAGATTTTAAAAATTAAGATTTTCAGCTCCGGAGATAAGAAATTGAAAATCATTGGTTTGAGGATCAATTTGTTATTGATTTAGGCCACCCACTTGGATATAATCACAGCCTAAAGTAAGATGATGCTGAGTGGAGCTTCTGCCAGTGATCACTTTTAACAAAAAAAAACAGGAGGAAAAATGCTCAGTTTTCATCCTGAATCATACACGAAATTGCTGAGACACATCTGGACAAATTAAAATCATATCTTTGGCAACCTTAGTGCCTATGTGGCACATTAGTGAATCAACACACTGAAGGTTCACGAATGCACACGTATGTGCCACGTAGGCACTAAGATTACCAAAAATATGGTTTTAATTAGTTCAGGGGTAAGAGGACCCTCCTAAAGTTTAGGTGTGTCTCAACAATTTTGTGTATACTTTAGGGTGGAAACAATGCATTTTCAAAAAAAGAAAATTACAACAATTTAAGGACTGTTGTAAATAAATATTTTGAAATATGCTACAATGAAAGAGGAGAGGAGAGAGATCTATATAAGAAAAGACTTTATTTCTTCTTCTTCTTGGTGTGTTTAACAATGTAACATACCATGTCTTTTATAGGCAAGAGTAGGTGTAAAAATTTTAGTATGTGAAAATACATTTACAAAAGATGTCTTCTCTACACGATACAATACTATGTGTAATAGGTGTAGTATGTGAAGTATGAGTATTATGTGAACATCCACAAATAACTTATTTACAATATTCCCCCTTTGATGTTCATGTAAAAGAAAAATTTTAAAAGAAATAAGATGTACATAGCAGTTTGTAATATGTCTTGTTTGCTGCCTCATTAAAAACCTTACCAGAAAAACCCATTGGGACAAAACCTTGGTGAAGGGAAAAAGAGTGCAACGCGTATTTATTTCCCCTTATAAAAACATCACTTAATATCTAGGAGACAACACATTCCAATCTTGTATCTCAACTTCTCAAAGGTTGATGTTGGCAATGCTTTAGTGAACATATCTACGAGGTTATCGCTTGAACGAACTTGGTGAACATCTATTTCACCCCTCTTTTGAAGATCATGAGTAAAGAATAATTTTGGTGAAATGTGTTTTGTTTTGTCTCCTTTGATGTATCCTCCTCTTAATTGAGCTATGCATGCGGTGTTGTCTTCATATAATATTGTTGGAATATTCTTCTTCAAAGTAAGGCCACATATTTCCTTAATGTGTTGAGTTATTGACCTCAACCAGAAACATTCTCAACTTGCTTAATGAATGGCTATTATCTCTGCATGATTTGAAGATGTAGCAATCATGGTTTGTTTTGTTGAACGCCATGATATAGTTGTACCTCTACATGTAAACAAATAACCTATCTGAGATCGACATTTATGTGGGTCGGATAAATATCCTGCATCTGCATAATCAATTAATTGTGAATCGTACTTATTTGAATAAAATAGTCACATATCAATAGTTCCTCGGAGGTATCTGAATATATACTTAATACCATTCCAATGTCTTCGTGTCGGGGAAGACCTAAATCTTGCTAATAAATTTACAGCAAAAGATATATCTGATCGTGAATTACTAGCAAGATACATTAATGCCCCGATTGCACTAAAATATGGTACCTCAGCACCAACAAGTTCTTCATTATTTTTATAAGGTCGAAATGGATCTTTATTAGTATCAAGTGATCTAACAACCATTGGGGTACTCAATGAATGTGCTTTATCCATATAAAATCTCTTTAGAAAATTTTCAATATATGTGGATTGATGGACAAATATTTTATTTGTAAAATGTTTAATTTGTAGACTAAGACAAAATTTTGTCTTTCCAAGGTCTTTCATTTCAAATTCTTTTTTCAAACATTCTATTGTATTTGGAAGCTCTTCAGGAGTTCCAATGATATTTAAATCATCAACATATACAACTATTATGATAAATTCAGATCCAGACCTTTTAATAAAGACAAGGATAGATTGGGCCATTTTTATACCCTTCTTTAAATAGGTATTCGCTAAGACGATTATACCACATGTGTCCTGATTGTTTTAATCCGTATAACGATTTCTGAATCTTGATTGAATAATTTTCTCGAGAATTTTTATACGCATCAGGCATTTTGAATCCTTCAGGAATTTTGATATAAATACCACTGTCTAATGAGTCATATAAGTAGGCTATGACAACGTCCAAAAGATGCATATCAAGTTTTTCATGAACTGCCAAATTAATAAGATACCTGAAGATGATTGCATCCACCACCGGAGAATATGTCTCCATATAATCAATGTCAGGTTTTTGTGAAATCCTTGTGCCACAAGTCGTGCTGTATATCTTACGACTTTATTTTTCTCATTTTGTTTTCGCACAAAAACCCATTTGTACCCCACTGGCTTTATACCTCTAGGTGTATGGACTATAGGTTCAAAAACTGTGTTTGTAAAGTGAAGCCAATTCAATTTTGATTGCATCTTTCCATTTTGGCCAATCATTTCTCTGTCTACATTCTTCGACAGATTTTAGTTCAAGATCCTCATCTTGTTGCATTATTTTATTAGCAATATTATAAGCAAAAATATAATCAACAATTACATCATTTCGATTCCATATATTTCTTGATGAGACATAACTGACTGAAATCTCTTTATTTTCATTATTTTCAGGTACCTGAACCTTTTGTGAGGTTTCATTGATTGTTATGTCTTGTTGCTCTTCATTAGTAGCTACCTCCATATTATGATTATTTTGATCATTTGCTCATATTCTTTTTCGAGGATTTTTATCTTTAGAACTGATTGGTCTACCACGTTTTAAGTGTGGTTTAGACTCATTTGCATTACTCAATTGTCTTATCGTGACATCAACTCGAATAGGAGCATTAGCAGCTGGAATGTGAGATTTTGTAATTCTTGATAGGTCAGTGAATGCATCTGGCAGTTGATTTGCAAATGAATTGTCCTTTGAACTTCTGGTTCACATTTATTTATAAGAGGATCTAAGAGAGATAATGATAATGCATTCCAGTCTATCTCCTTTTCCAACCGCTTATTTTCTCCCCCTAATGTTGGATATATTGTTTCATCAAAATGAAAATCAGTATGTATTGTCGTAAATAAATCTCCAGTCATAGGTTTCAAATATTTTATAATAGAAGGAGATTCATACCCAATATATATTCCCAATCTTCTTTGAGGACCCATTTTTGTGCGTTGTGGTGGAGCAATTGTAACATATACGGCACATTTAAAAACTCTTAGATGGAAAATATTTGGCTCTTGACCAAAAATTAATTGTAATAGGGAGACTTTATGATAACTTATGGGACTTATCCGCACAAGAGCTGCTGCATCTAAAATAGCATGACCCCATATCAAAATAGGAAGTTTTGTTCTCATAAGCATTGGTCTAACAATTAATTGGAGGTGTTTAATCAATGATTCTGCTAGACCATTTTGAGTATGAACATGAGAAACCGGATGTTCAACTGTTATTCCAGTTGATATACAATAATAATTAAAAGCCTGAGATGTAAATTCACCCGCATTATCAAGACGAATTGTCTTTATTGTATAATCTGAAAATTGTGCTCATAACTTCATTATTTGAGCAAGTAATCTCGCAAATGTCAGATTACAAGTTTATACTAGACACACATGTGACCATCTTGTATATGCATCTATTAAAACTATATAATACTTAAATGGTCCACATGGAGGGTGAATGGGCCCACATATATCACCCTGTATATGTTCCAAAAATACAGGGGATTCAATTCCCACTGTTATTATTGATGGCCTAGTAATTAATTTGCCTTGAGAATATGCAACACAAGAGAATCCTTTAAATTGAAGAATCTTCTGGTTCTTCAATGAGTGTCCATATGAATTCTCAATTATTTTGCGTATCATAGTAGAATCGGGATGGCCCAACCGATCATGCCAAATAATAAAACTGTTTGAATCAGTAAACTTTTGACTTACTATGGCATGTGTTTCAACAGTGCTAATACTTGTGTAGTATAAGCTGGAAGAAAGAGCGGGTAATTTTTCAAGTATATATTTATTATCCGACATTATTGTAGTAATATAATGATATTCAATTTTTCCATCATTTGTAGTCTCAATATGATAGCTATTTTGGTGAATGTCTTTGAAACTTAATAAGTTTCTTTGATACTTACTACAATATAATGCTTCATCAATCATCAAATTTGTTCCTCCAGAAAGTAATAAGTTAGCTTTTTCGGAGCCTTCAATTAATCTTGTACTACCACATATAGTATTAACATTGACTTCTTTCATCACCAAACAGGAGAAATATTTCTTATCTTTTAGAATAGTATGTGTGGTAGCACTATCTATAAGACATATATCATCGTAACTTATTTTGAATCCAATTGATGATTGGGGAATTTTCATATTCTTCAAATAAAAAAAACATATTATAAGAAATTTGAAAAACTAACATAAGAAATGTAGAAATTAGAAATACATGGTACTTTAATAAAACAGAAAAACATAATTGCAAACAAAAGAAAATAATAACTTTCTTTATAATTTATTCTCAACTAAGGTGATTAGTTCTTCAATCAATGTCCTCATAGAAATCTTTAGATTTCAAATGGGTAATATCTGAGAGGCACTTAAAGTCATCATCATTGTAAGCAAGATTTGCCTCAACATTATCATATGGATTTGATGGATCTTCTTCATCATCATCACCTCGAAAGGTCAAGTGTACTTCCACGTCATTTTCCTTTTTTTAAGGAAACCTTGATAAAGTTTGACAAAATGATCAGGCGTACGACAAACACGTGCCTAATGACCTTTCATACCACATCGGTGACAAATATTAACTTTACCCTTTGAAGGATTATTTTGAGAACCTTTATTATTTTCTTATTTATTTCTACCATTATGACGATAATTATTTCATCCTCTGCCTCGTCCTCACCTAAATCCACGACCATGGCCTCGACCACGACCGCGATAATAATTTTGTCTTATTTTAGGCTAATCATGTGCTGCTACAACATTCGCTTCAGGGAATGGAGCAGATCCAGTGGGACGAGCGTCATGATTTTTCATTAACAAAGTATTATTCTGCTCTACCACAAGTAGGCATGTAATTAATTCTGAATATTTCTTAAATCCCTTTTCACAATATTGTTGTTATAGCAATACATTAGAAGCATGAAAAATGAAAAAAAAATTCTCTAGTAAGTCCTCATCAGTGATGGTTTTTCCTCATAATCTTAATATTGAACTTACTTTATGAATAGTAGAATTATACTCAACCACAGTTTTAAAATCTTAAAACCAAAGGTGAATCCAATCATATTTAGCTTTCGGTAATCCCGTCAATTTTAGGTTGTGATAGCGGTCCTTTAAGTTGGTGCACAATTCGAATGGATCTTTCACAGTTAAATATTCACTTTTTAATCCCTAGTGGAGGTGATGACGAAGAAAAATCCTTCGAGAAAGCCAAACTTTCAACAAGCTTCAAGCATTCAACAGGCACAGCAAATCCAGCTTGAAGCCATTCGGAGAACATCCGAGATATATTTTCTATTATGTGTTCATCATACTAACCGATGACTCCGCAAGAACTCCTAAGGTTGTTCTGGTACATATGCCGTCGTACTATACTACCGTAGAGTTCAAGTGTTATGCCTTCAGGAATCATGATCGAATCCAACCAACTCCAAAGAGATTCATGTTATACTGGATTCGATGCTCCAAAGATTCCTGCGATGCAACGATCTTCATGTTGTATCACCTGGTAGGAATCACAAGCCATGAAGTCCAAGCCAAGTCAAAAATTTCACTACTTTGGAAAATTTCTGATGTAATTCTCTATCTTGATGATGAATAATATGAAGAACAGTGCTTCACTCTCCAGCAAAGAAAATGCATTCCAATAAGAAGATACTATACCGATAGTGTAGTCCGATGAATACCAACAAAATATCAGCCACCGCATGAGTTCAAAATTGATGAAACCAAAAGCATACGGATGAGGAACCAACCTCAGGAATGCAATGAGTCATCCAATTGAAAGAGTTACTTCACTAGATTGATGAAGAGATGCTTGGAAGGCCAAGAAAGCCTTAGGCAGAAGCACGAAGTAGATTGGTGGATGGAAGAAGGATACGTGACCTCACCACCACCGGCTCCATCCAACATCGATGATTGAGAGATAAAATCAGATAACATGTGCAAGAAAGTTACCCTCTCTAGTGGGTTACTCTTTCTAGTGGGTTACCCTCTCCAGTGGGTTACCATTTTCAGTAGGTTACCCTCCTCTCCAAGGAAACCCTGTTAGATGAGTTACCCTGTCAGTGGGTTACCCTTTTTAATAGGTTACCCTCATCTTCAAGGAAATCCCTCCTCAGTGGGTTACCCTTTCAGATGGTTTTCTTCAAGCTGCTGACTTAGCTACTTCAAAGACAAGGAGCTTATCCATCTACTTGCAAGATGTCTATGAAGCTGCTGATGCACCTGCTTGCAATCTGTTGACTCACCTGCTTGCACATGCTGTCACGTGCCAACAACATAGTGTGTTTTATTTTTATTTGCCCCCCCTCCCCCCCACATCTTAGTAGGGCCCAGTGTGAATAAAGATAAGGCCTATCCAATCATAGATTCCACCCAGGAAACTCTCTACTACCAGTTAGCTTGGCGAGTTCAGAATCATGCTATGGATCTATTCCTTCCAGGTGGCGATGATGCTTTGTTCCTAAACATAGATGCCACAAATCGAACCACTCAGTATGTGCAGAACCCGAGGAAAATCTCTAGAGATGAACTCGTGAAGGTACTACCAAATTTATGGTTTATAAACTTTAAGAAGTTAAGAGATCATCCTCAATCTCACCAAACTATGGAGCCGACCTTTTCCAGAAGGAGTGACAACACCGTCACAATTAGCTTCAACCACTCACATCTAAAATAGCCTCACACCTGCTAGCAAGCTACTAACTCACCTGCTTGCACATGCTGTCATATGCCAACAACATAGTTTGCTTTATTTTATTTGCCCCCCCCTCCCACATGTTAGTAGGACCCGGTATGAATAAAGATAAGGCCTATCCAGTTATAAAAGATAATGTTTATCCCTTCCAAAAGGATAAGACTTATCCTTATTAATGGATCGTGCCTATCCCTTAGCTATTAGGATAGGATTGTAATATTTTATTTCATGTTTATCTGTAGAATAGCTTATCTTAGCTAGTAATATTCCTTCCTCTATAAAAGGAAGCATAGATCATTTGCTCCACTGATCATAGGCTCTAAAATAAAACCTCTTGTATAGTTTCTCTCTGCTATCAATTAAAATGTTTGTTTGCTAAACTCTCTTGATCTTGCTTTCACTCTTCCAAAGGGATGGGTACTTTGATCCTCTAGGTCATAGTATGGGGGTAAGGAAATATTACGGCGAAGTGCTAGATTTTTGCGACGGCAACAATGGCACCCTAAAGATACTTTCCATGTTTATGAAATAAAGTTGTCTTTGTCCACGCAATGTAGATGCCTAAATACTTTCAATGAATAACAAAGTGGGCTTTGTCCACTCGACGTAGATGTCTAAGTTCTTTCTATGTATATGAAACAAAATTGGCTTAGTCCATGCCATAGTATTCTGAAAAGATTCAATATCTGTGAAAGAACAAGCAAATCTAGGGTCTGCCTTAGTACATATATTGTTCTGCGTCTATTTTGAGGGAAATAGGCCAGGGAGAGCCACCGTAATACCCATTTTAGGAAAATACGGAACAATCTTGTACTAAGGAGACAAGGGATTTCATGTGTTCTAAGACTGGCAAAGTCAAGCCATCCCTCTTTTGGGTTGTGAAGGCTTTGTTACTGAGGCAAACCATCCTTGATGTGTAGCTTGCAGTTCTAAAGACATGCCATCCCGTTAAGGGTTGTGAAGAACCATCTATATGGATGCTTAGCTCAATCGTAAGAAAGCTGTGATATGTAGATCAAAAGCTTTGATTTCATATGGCATGCCATCTTTATGGTCGTGAATCGAATCTTTTCACAAATCTATGGCATGGACTAATCCAATTTCATTTCATATACTTCTACGTCGAGTGGACAAAGCCCACTTTATTATTCATTAAAAGTATTTAGGCATCTACATTGCGTGGACAAAGACAACTTTGTTTCATAAACATGGAAAGTAACTTTGGGGTGCCATTGTTGCCGTTGCAACAATCTAGCACTTCGCCGTAGTATTTCTTTACCCCTATACTCCGACCTAGAGGATCAAAGTACCCATCCCTTTGGAAGAGTGAAAGCAAGATCAAGAGAGTTTAGCAAATAAATATTTTAATTGATAGCAGAGAGAAACTATACAAGAGGTTTTATTTTAGAGCCTATGATCGGTGGAGCAAATGATCTATGCTTCCTTTTATAGAGGAAGGAATATTACTAGCTAAGCTAAGCTATTCTACAGATAAACATGAAATAAAATATTACAATCCTATCCTAATAGCTAAGGGATAGGCATTATCCATTAATAAGGATAAGTCTTATCCTTTTGGAAGGGATAAGCATTATCTTTTACAACTGTATAGGCATTATATTTATTCATACCGGGTCCTACTAACATGTGGGGGCCAAATAAAATAAAACAAACTATGTTGTTGGCATGTGACAGCATGTGCAAGCAGGTGAGTTAGCAGCTTGCAAGCAGGTGCATCAACAGCTTCTTAGGCATCTTGCAAGCAGGTGGATAAGCTCTTTTTCTTAGAAGTGGCTAAGTCAGTAGCTTCAAGAAACCTATCTGAAAAGGTAACCCACAGAGGAGGGTTTCTTGGAGATGAGGATAACCTACGGGAAAGGGTAACCCTCTGACAGCGTTTCCTTGGAGAGAAGGGTAACCCACTGGAAAGGGTAACTCTCTGGAGAGGGTAACCCACCAGAAAGGGTAACCTGTTGGAGAAGTTAAATTTCTTACACATGTATCTGACGTCATCTCTTAGGCATCGGCGTTGGATGGAGCCGGTGGCGGCGAGGTTGGGTATCCTTCTTCCATCTACCAATCTACTTTGTGCTTCTGCCTAAAGCGTTCTTGGCCTTCCAAGCATCTCTTCATTGATCTGGTGAAGTAACTCTTTCTTTTATATGGATCTCTGCATTTCTATGTTGGATCCTTCATCTGTATGCTTATGGCTTTATCAGTTTTGACTTCATACGGTGGCTGATATCCTTTGGTTGATCGTCTGACTTTATCCAAGTACGAATGATCCTTGGTGTATTCCCTTGGAATGCATCTGCTTTGCTAAAGAGTGGAGCATTGTTCTTCACAACATTCATCTTCAAGATAGAGCATTACATCAGAAAATTTCTAGAGTAGTGAAATTTCAACTTGGTTTGGACTTCATGGCCTGTGATTCCTACCAGGTGATACAACTTCAAGACCGTTGCATCGCAGGAATCTTTTAACCATCAAATACAGTATAGCATGAATCTCTTTGGAGTTGGTTGGATTTGATCATGATGCCTGAAGGCATAATACTTGAAATCCACGGTAGTGTAGTACTGGAAGCATATGTACTAGAATAACCTTAGGAGTCCTTGCTGGGAATCATCAGTTAGTGTGATAAACACATAATAGAAAAGATATCTTAGATGTTCTCCAAGTAGCTTTAAGATGGATTTGTTGTGCCTGTTGAATACTTGAAGCTTGTTGAAAGTCTGGCTTTCTCGTAGGATAGATGGATTTGAAGGATCCAAATATCTATTGAACAGATCTAGAGAGCAATCTATTAGCTTGAAAGATAATATTCCTGATGTGTTGAGCATGATAGACTGAGTGTCCAATATCTGGGTGTCTTCTCCGATGATGGATATCAGGTAGAGATAAACAGCATAGACATCTCCTGAATAAATATCTACGAGGAAGATGTTGTCCTTCATCGATTCTTCTTTTAGAAAGAAGACCAATTCAAGGTTATCCTTTTGGTGGAGATAGATTTCAACATGATCAGATATCTATTTAAATAGGTGGACAACGTCTTTCAACTCCTTAAGTTGAGGATAGTCTTTTGCAAAGTGACCAGGCTTTTTACATATGAAGCACCCATTATTCTTCTCGGGTAATCTAATGGGCTTCTTCACCTGAAATACCTAGTTTACCATACTACCTTAAGCTTGTCGTCTGGTGGCCTAGGTATTTTGAATCTCCTGAACATTAGCTTTCATTGAGATCCCGTCTGATAACTTGAACACATGCAATTGGACTTCATAACACGATAGTTCATGCTGCAATAAGAATCAAGAACTGGGTAGTTCCTAATAATCTGCTCCAGTATAGATATCTTCAAGCATAGACTGTAAAAGGCCTGGAGGATGACTTGCCCGGCATAGTTCACACCTTTGTAGAAGGAATTCAATAGGATTTTGGATGATCAATCTGGAAATATCATGTGTTTATCTCCTTCAGCTAGATTCCTACTCATTTTGAAGTCTTGAGGTAGGGATAGAGTTGTAGTAATAGTTTTCTCCGCCTCTAATGTTGGTTCTTGCCTTTTTTCTGGGACTGGATCACTCGTCAGCTGGAATTGCTCAGAGACTGGTTCAGAGACCACTGGTTTGCTGAAGTGTTTCTCTAACATAGATGGACATTCCTCCTCAGGCAATTAGATTGATTACTGTAAAGCATCCTCATCGATTTTGATATGTTTATCAGCATAGAAGTCACCGGTAGGACTAGATAACTGTTTACTAATGAAAGATAGTGATTGGATGCTATAAAGATGTCCTCAGATATTTTCTTCTCTATGTTGAATGCAGATCTAAGAATTTCTTCTGCAACTGGATAAGGATCATCAAGATCTTCATGACAATCCATGGAATTCATTGAGAAATGCACTTCTCTCTTCACTTTTTTGAACTTAGGACATTCTTTTGCAAGGCATCCTTTGTCATAGAAGATGAAGCATTTGTGTTTTCCTAGATCTATCTTCTTGGAGGATTTATCACCTTTGTCGGTCAGCAACTCTTTGTTCGGTGTTTTTTTCTTTCTGGCGCATCTGAACTGCATGTATCTCCTGTGCCTTGCCTGACATCTTGATAGCTGGGGAGACCCTTCTAGTTTTAGTACTGGATCCATATGTATATCAACAGAGTGGAGAGATTGGGAATATTCATCCGACATGAGGTTGCTGAATAAAGTTTCCTTGTGCTTCTCGAAAGGATGGGAGCTTAATAGTGTGATGACTGTTATTGTATAAGCCCATCATCCATTTGAACAACAACAATAGCATCAGCTGGATTGAGGTAGATCAATTCAGTGATTTTATCATTACTTTTGAGAACCGTTATGGGATTCCTCAATGGGGATCTGGAAGAGATCTTTTGGACAGGTGGAATCTCGTGCACAACTTGTGATTATCATGTATGTTGGATCAACATCATTGTCCTTGTCGTCCTGTAATTTTTCTTTTAGATCACAGTTTGGTGATGCTCTCTGGATAAAAGGAACCTCTAATGGATCATATTGCCTATCTGTTCTCTAGATCTCAAGATCATCAGTTGAGACTGTAGCAATTAGACCTTGGCTGATGGGAGTGTTTATCAACACCATCTTATTAGTATCATATGGAACCCGGCCAAAATACTTTATCTTCTCGACCCTTCGTGTCATGGAATATCTCCTCATCTATTCATCTTCTAATGTAGTAGTGAATCTTATAGATGAACAAAGCAGAGGTGGTTAGCCCAATTCTAGTCTAGAATGGCCATGTAGGAATACAGTACCAACTTTGGCTTTTTGTTGTATGGTACGTTCATATTTCTTTTGAGCTGCCATGGTATTCTTCCTCTCCCATACAAACTTAGTGATGTCGAACTCCTCTTATTCATCCTTGGAAGCTGGAGAAAACAATGTTGGTATGGATGGACGAGGTGGGATGGTGGAAAAGGGCTGGACTGGGCCTTATGATAGATGTGTTTTGGGAAATATGGTCATTTTTTGGGCATTCTAGAGTTTAACATGATCGTATTTTAGGAGATTGATTTGTTCTTCCAACGAGTCCATTTCCTTTCGTTATTGTCAAGAAAATATAGTATTGAGGAGTCTATTGGGAATTTCTCAGACTGTATAGTTTGCAGCCCGCTTTCCAGTGCTCTAATAAGTATGGCGTGTTGAGGGGTTACTGAAGCATTCTCTGATCGAATAACATATGGTAATATTGGAGCTTGGATTTGGTTATCCTCTTCAGATTGATAGTTTGACAGGTAAGCATCTGTGTGACTGGATGTAGAGAAGGGCATCATAAGCATCTCAGGTTAAGTAGCCACAACAGCATTTGTTCTGCAGATTCGATAGTCAGAATTAGTCTTCCATGGGTAATGTCCTGAGAAAGGGCATTTACACTACAGCAAACTACGACACTCATGATTGAAGTTCTTTATCCAATCATGTTGTCTTATAAAGCCAATGAGGAATTTAAGGATGGTATCCGAGTCCTTTACATCTGAAAAATCATTACTTGGGTTGTACATGGGGATATCCAAGGTGGTTTTGGGTGGCCTTTTGAGATAGTGGTGGTTGGAATCATCATTAGAATTGAGAGGCTAAGGATGGGCTCTCAACTTCTCATAGTTAATGACCCATGAAGCTAGGATAATGCTGACCAGTTCATCCCAGGATATGTTTCTCAGGATTTTGGTACACTCTGTGGTTCTATTGGCGATGGTCAAGAACAGAGAGTTCTTGCCATTTGAAGGAAGTAGGTTCATGTCATGGTTCTGAACTCGCCAGGCTATCTGACAGTGGAGAGTTTCTTGACTGGCATCTTTGTTCTATGGAGCATCGAGAATCTAGACCTGGATCTTCAATGCCTTCATTAGATGTGGATCAGCTAACGGTATGTTGATGTCAGAGAACATAGTGACAAAGACTGTACCATCATCATCCAGAATCATCTCCGATGTACTTAAGTTCGCATGTTGGTACTTATTGAATCTAGTATTAAGAAGAGAAAGATGCACCACAACTGGTCGGCCTTTTCTCACCTAATATTTCAACCCAATTCGCACAGCACCAATATAGAGATGAGTAAATCCAAGACTTTCCCATTGCTGCGAAAAGTCCTCTGGCATTTGTAGTGATATGAACTGTACTTCTCGAGTTACCAGAATAGGGTGCTGAACAAGTGGTGTTGCAGAAACATATTCCTTCACTCCTTGCATCTTTTGTTGGACCATGGAGTGAATCATCATCCTCGGATTGCATACCTTTTTGGCAATAGCTGAATAGTCATTTTGTAACGGTGTGGTACACATCTGTTGTTGTGATGGTAACACCTCTACTTCATATATATAGTCCATTTTACTTAACAATGTACAACTAGAAGTGGTAGCCATGTTTATCTGGACAGAAGGATTACATAAACTAGACGGGGACTCTGTAGTAGACATATTTTTTGTATTTTTTTGAACTATAAAGACTCGATGGATTTGTTCTAAAATTCTAGGGAAGCGACTTAATAAAATGAAAATCTTTTTGTGGTTTTTTGGACTGACTCTATATTTGTGCTAAGTATCTAAGGATAAAACAAAACAAATATTTGCTCTAAAATCTAAGGAAAGAAACCACGACTCGATTATGTACAAGACACATACTTTGGTAGTTTGTAAACACTGACTCTGATATGCAAATGAAAACTATGACTTAAGTAAAAGGGAAAAGTAAAAAAAAAAAAAAATATAAATCAGTCTCACGTGTTTGCAATCAGCAGAGATGGATGCAAACTCCAGCTTCCTTCCGCCCTCTGGGAGTGAGGATGGCTCTGATACCAAATAGACGGGGAGGCAAGGGCGAACAGAAGGCTGCCAGCGAGATCGGCCAGAAGCTAGGCAACAGACCCCAAATTTTCCAACATGAAAAAGGGTTTCACGAACATGTAGGCGGCACTTTGTATGAAATCAAAGCTTTCGTAAAAAACCACAACACCACAGACACAGAGACAAACTTTCCAATGGGTTTCAACACCATGGAGGTGGTATACCATAACAATTCAAAGATTTTATCGACACCATAGACACAGAGACTAACCTTTCTAACATGACAGGCGAATCAGGACCATATAGGCTGCATGCCATACGAAATCAAAGCTTTGAATCTACACACCACAGCTTTCCTACGACTGAGCTATGCATCCGTATAGACGGATTAATTTTAGCCAAAAAGCCTTCACAACTCTTAACGAGATGGCATGGCTTCAAAACTGCAAACTACACATCAAGGATGGTTTGCCTTGGTAACAAAGCCTTCACAACCCAAAAGAGGGATAGCTTGACTTTGCCCGTCTTAGAACACATGAGATCCCTTGTCACCTTAGTACAAGATTGTTTCATATTTTCCTAAAATGGGTCTTACAGCGTCTCTCCCTAGCCTGTTGCCCTCAAACGAATGCAGAACAATATGTGTACTAAGGCAGACCCCAGATCTACGTGTTCTTTCACAGAAATTGAATCTTTTCGGAAAGCTATGGCATGGACTAAGCCAATTTCGTTTCATATACATGGAAAGGACTTAGACATCTACGTCGTGTGGACAACTCCAACTTCATTATTCATGGAAAGTATTTAGGCATCTATGTTACGTGGACAAAGCCAACTTTATTTCATAAACATGGAAAGTAACTTCGGGGTGCCATTATTGCCATCGCAACAAGCTAGCACTTTGCCGTAGTATTTCCTTAACCCTCTATTATAACCTAGAGGATCAAAGTACCCATCCCTTTGGAAGAGAAAAAGCAAGAGCAAGAGAGTTTAGCCAATAAACAATTTTATTGATAGCAGAGAGAAACTATACAAAAGGTTTTTTAGGTAGAGCCAATGATAGGTGGAGCAAATGAATCATGATACCTTTTATAGAGAAAGGAAGCTTACTAGATAATCTAATATATACAATGGGTAAACATGAAATAAAATATTACAATCCTATCCTAACAGCTAAGGGATAGGCATTATCCGTTAATAAGGATAAGTCTTATCCTTTTGGAAGGGATAAGCATTATCTTTTATGACTGGATAGGCCTTATATTTATTCACACTAGGCCCTACTAATATGTAGAGGGCCAAATAAAAATAAAACATGCTATGTTGCTAGCACGTGAGAACATGTGCAAGCAGGTGAGTCAGCAGCTTACAAGCAGGTGTATCAACAGCTTCACAGGCAACTTACAAGCAGGTGGATAAGCTTCTTTTCTTCGAAGTAGCTGATTCAGCAGCTTGAACAAACCCATTTAAAAGGGCAACCCACTGAGGATAATTTCCTTGGAGATAAGGTTAACCCACTAGAAAAAGTGACCTACTGACGAGGGTAACCCATCTAACAGGGTTTCCTTGGAGAGGAGGGTAACCTATTGAAGAGGGTATCTTTCTTGCATATGTCATCTAATGTCATCTCTCAAGCATTGGTGCTGTATAGAGCTGGTGGTGGCATGGTCGCGTATCCTTCTTCCATCCACCAATCTACTTCGTATTTCTGCCTAAGGCATTTTTACCCTTCCAAGCTTTTCTTTATCGATCTGGTGAAGTAACTCCTTCTTAATGATGAATGTTCGCATTCTTACTGGGGAAATTTTAGTCGGATACTTGTGATAGAGACAGTGACTTCATCCCTTGTGATTTCATATTATGGTTGGTATTCTTTTGGTGCTCGTCGAACATGATCCCAGTGGGGATGAACGTCGTCTACGTAGTTCTATTTTCCCCATTCCTTCGGCCAGATTTCTCTTGGAATGCATCTTTTCTGCTAGAAAATAAGGCATTGAGCTTCATAGTATTTATTTTCCAGGAAGAGTACGGATATAGGAAATTTCCAGAAGAGTGAAATCTCTGTTTGAGCTTGGATGTCGTGGCCTAAGATTTCGACAGGACAATACAGCATAAAGACCAGTGCATCATAGGAATCTTTGAAGCATTGAACCCAGTATTCTTGTGGCTTGAACCACAGCATAAATCTCTTCAGAGTTGGCTGGATTCGATCAAAATACCTAAAGACATCGCACTTGAACTCCATGAGGATGTAGTGCTAGTAGCACAGGTACCAAAATAGCCATAAGAGTTCTTGCGGGAAGCAATAAACACATGGCAGAAGGGATACTCTGGGTGTACTCCGAAAAGCTTCAAGATGGATCTTTCATACTTTTTGAACACTTGAAGCTCGCAGAAGGTTCTTCTTTCTCGGAGGATGGATAGATCGAAGGGATCCATATACTGGTTGAACAGATCTGGAGGGTAGTCTGCTAGCCCAAAATATAGTATTCTTTCCATGTTGAGCATAAGGATTTGACTGTCTTGGTGTTAGTTTTCTTCTCCATTGCTGGATATCAGATAGAGATCATCAGCATAGATATTGCCTGAATCTTCATACACGTCTATGGAAAAGAGGGTGTTCTCTATCGGTTCTTCTTCCAGCGAGAAGATCGATTCAAGATCATCCTCCATGATGAGATAGATTCCTTCATGATCAGCTATCTCTTCAAACTACCTCGTATAGGATTCAATTTTATGATGAGATAGGTGTTCTTGTCTGAAATCCTAAGAGCATCCCACCAATCCCTATGTATGCCAGAGAATCTAGACGTGAATTTGGATTATATCATGTATTTCTCTTGATCTGCTAGATTCTTTATCACCATCCAAGTATAGAAATCCTATATCTGTTGAGGCCAAGATAAAATCTTAATATCATCGAGGGTGAGGTGTAAAATCCAATTCCCATGATCTTTCTCATTGGTGTACCTGGATCTGGCCTTCTTTCTGGGATTGGATCATCCATAATCTTGTCTTGGTTGTCGACGACATTGGAGACCTCTGGTTCATGTATATTGGTGGATAGTCTTCTTCTACTATAAATTCAGCATCGATTGTGTTAGGTTTACCAGTATGTGCTGGATCATTAGCAGTAGCATCAAAATCTATCATCTATGTTGGAGTATAAACAGATGAAACATTCTTTTCTTCTGTGTCTTCAAAGAATGTTCCATCACCGATTTCAAAACATACATCCATGGTGTTAGTGGTGGATGAGTGTTCTTTCTCTCTCTCAGTTTCAAGGCCAAAGAGATCATCGATGGCTTTCAAAAAAATTTCTTTTGGGCTAATCTTCAGAACTTGTTGAGTAATGGCATTCCCAAAATTTGCATCATCGGATTGAGAGATAACTTGACTTGGGATGATGGAGTTGTCCTTCATAAGACCCTTTTTATCGAGAAGACATTGTATGGTGGATCTCCATACTTCATTTTATCTCTCTCTGAATTGTGATTCTATAATTTGGACCTCTGAATCATTGTCTGGGATAATAAGATCCAGTGTAAGAGCAGCATGACTTCTAATCGACTTATCAGTCTGTTGTGGGGCTTGTCTAGAATACTTTATTTTTTTAACCTCATTTTATGCCATCTTGGATTCCTTTTTAGATGCCATGGCATCCTTCTTTTTCTATACGAACTTGGTAATGTCAAACTCCTTCTGTTCCTCTATTGGGGATGGAATAAATAACATTGAATAAGGTGGAGAGGTGGGAAAAGGTTGGCTTAATCCTTATGAAGAATATGCTGTAGGAAATATGGTGCATCCGTATTTCAAAAGATGGATTTGTTGCTCCAACGAGGCTCTTTCATTCTTTTGTTGGTCAAGAAAATATAGTATTGAGGATCCTAGCGGGCATCTTTCAAACTGTATAGCCTGTATCCTGCTCTCTAGTGTTCTGATAAGTATGGCATGTTGAGTTGATGCTTCTAGCTCCTCTTGTCCAATAGATGGAATAACATGTAGTGATTTTGGAACATAGTTTTGGTTATTCCTTCTGGTTTGGTAGTTTGGTAGGAATGCACAATAAGAACTGGTCTCAGATATTATGAACATTGGGGGTTCAGAATTAAGATCTGATCTGGAGTTGGGGGGTGTACTTTGGGATATAGTAGGCAGTGGTGGCCATTCTTATTATTAGTAGGATACTTCAAATGGATGGTTGTTGCTTCCATCATCTGAAGGCCTTTGATATTGGGGTTTCTGGAATCTCCAATACTTATCCCATTCCAGTTCTTCTTCCTCCTCATCAAAATTATTCCACCAGTCCTTTTGGCATCTCTGGCAATCACAATCGATATCCCATAGGCAGTGTCCTATGAACGGGTCTTTAAACTAGTGCACTGTATGCCCATCATGACCAAAGTGTATAATCCAATCTTGATCGTTCATGGTGCGTTTGAGGTAGCTTGACATATTTGTTGTATCTGAATTCTCTGCATCCAGAAAAGTGTCAGGTAGGGTATGCATATGGACGGAGAGAGATGTTCTATAAGGTTTTCTAGCGAATATGGGTGACTGGAGATTTTAAGGATGAACTCTCATAATCTCATAAATTTTGAGCCATGATTTTGGAAGAATCATGAGTATTTCTTCCTTTGGGACATCTTTTGAGACTTCGATACACTGGATCGTACCTTTGGTGGTATCTATGGTTAGAAATAACGAGTGGTGGCCACCAGGAAGGGATAGATTTCTTCTGTGGTTCTGGAATTGCCAAACTATCTGGTAGTGTAACATTGTTTGTCTAGGGCTATACTTTGGTGTGGCTCCAAGGATTTAGGATTGAAGCCTCAGTGCCTTTGTAAGATATGGATCTGAGAGAGACATGGTGAAGTTGGGGAACATAGTAGCAACGACTGTCCCTGAGTCCAATGTGATGTCCAGAGTGCCCAAAGTTGCACGTTGGTACTCTTCAAACCTAGTATCAATAAGGGAAAAGCGTGCCTTTAACGGCTATCCTTCTTTCCCTTTATGAGTCAAGGTAATTCGAATTGTACCAAAATGGACATGGGTAAAGCTGTACCTTTTTCACTGCTGTGGAAAGTTCTTGGTCATATGCAGAGTGATGAATTGTTCAGCTGGAGTCGTAAGCACATACTGGTCAAGTTTTGTTCCATCAAAGTATTCCTTAACTCCTTCTGGTTTCGGTTGATATAAGGAATCAATCTGCAGCTCTGGATTACACGTCTTTCTGGCAAAGGCGGAGATGGGTTTTGTATGGGTAGATATATGGAAGACAGATTTTGTTCTTCTGTCAACACATCTACTTCATAAAGATAATCTCTATTACATGACATAGTTCTGTTGATAGTTGGAGACAAGTGCAATATTTCCAAGGATCTGCATAAACTAGTCACAGAAGACGTAGATGGTGAAGACTCTGAGATTGACATATTTTTGTATTTTTGGGACTATAATGACTCAATGTGTTTGTTCTAAGGTACTATGGAAAAGATTCAATAAAATGAAAATCTTTTTTGGGTTTTATGGACTAACTCTATATATTTGTGCTAAGAATCTATGGATAAGACACAAGTAATATTTGTTCTAAAATCTAAGAAAGTTACTACGACTTGATTATGTACAGGACACAGTATACGAAAAGTGGAATCCCTTTGGAAGAGAGAAAGCAAGAGAAAGAGAGTTTAGCCAACAAATATTTTTATTGATAGTAGAGAAAAACCATACAAGAGGTACTTAGGTAGAGTAAATGATAGGTAGAGCAAATGATCTAAGATTTCTTTTATAGAGGAAGTAAACTTACTAGCTAAGCTAAGATACGGATAAACTTGAAATAAAATATTATAACTCCTATCCTAACAGCTAAGGGATAGGCATTATCCGTTAGTAAGGATAAGTCTTATCCCTTTAGAAGGGATAAGCCTTATCTTTTATGAATGGATGGGCCTTATCTTATTCATACTGTGCCCTAATAACATGTGGGAGCCAAATAAAACAAAACACACTATGTTGTTGGCACGTGATAGCATGTGCAAGCAGGTGAGTCAGCAGCTTGCAAGCAGGTGCATCAGCAGTTTCACAGGCATCTTGCAAGCAGGTGGATAAGCTCCTTGTCCTTGAAGTAGCTGAGTTAGTAGTTTAAAGAAACCCATTTGAAAGGTTAACCCACATAGGAGGGTTTCCTTGGAGATGAGGGTAACCTACTGGAAAGGGTAACCTACTAACTAGGGTAACCCATCTGACAGGGTTTCCTTGGAGAGGAAGGTAACCCAATAGAAAGGGTAACACACTAGAGAAGGTAACCCACTAGAAAGGGTAACTCACTAGAGAGGGTAAATTTCTTGTACATGTCATCTGATTTCATCTCTCAGGCGTCGGTTTTGGATGAAGCCAATGGTGGTGAGGTCGTGTATCCTTATTCCATCCACCAATATGCTTTGTGTTTCTTCCTGAGGCATTTTTGGCCTTCCAAGCTTCTCTTCATCGATCTGGTCAAGTAACTCTTTCTGTTGGATGAATCATTGCATTCCTAACGTTGGTTTCTTATCCATATGCTTCTGATTTTATTAATTTTTAACTCATACAATGGCTGATATTTTGTTGGTATTCATCGGACTGCACTATCGGTGTAGTATCTTCTTATTGGAATGCATTTTCTTCGTTGGGGAGTGAAATGCTATTTTTCACAGTATTCATCATCAAGATAGAGCATTACATCAGAAAATTTCTAGAGTAGTGAAATTTCTTACTTGGCTTGGACGTCATGGCCTGTGATTCCTACCAAGTGATACAACATGAAGATTGTTGCATCGCAGGAATCTTTAGAGCATCAAATCTAGTATAGCATAAATCTCTTTGGAGTTGGTTGGATTCGATTATGATGCGTGAAGGCATAACACTTGAATCAATGATAGTATAATACTGGCAGCGTATGTACCAGAACAACCTTAGGAGTTCTTGCTGGGAGTCATCGACTAGTATAATGAATATATAACAGAAAATATATCTCGAATGTTCTCCGAATAGCTTCAAGCTGGATTTGTTGTGACTGTTTAATACTTGAAGCTTGTTGAAAGTTTAGCTTTCTCGGAGGATAGATGGATCTGAAGGATCTATATATCTATTGAACAGATCTAGAGAGCAATCTATTAGCTTGAAAGATAATATTCCTGATATGTTAAGCTTGATAGACTAAGTGGTCGATGTCTGGGTGTCTTCTCCGATAATGGATATTCGGTACAGATAACTAGCATAGACATCTCCTGAATAAACATCTACGGGGAAGATGCTGTCCTTCGTCGATTCTTCTTTCTGTGAGAAGACCAATTCAAGGTTGTCCTTTTTGTGGAGATAGATTTTAACATGATCAGCTATCTCTTCAAAGAGGTAGACAACGTCTTTCGACTTCTTGAGTTGAGGACAGTCTTTTGCAAAGTAACCAGGCCTTTTACATATAAAGAAATCATTATTCTTGTTCTAGTACTCTGCTGGGCTACATCGCCTGAAATACCTAGTTTGCCATACTACCTTAGGCTTATTATCTGGTGGCCTACGTAGTTTGAATCTTTTAAACAATAGCTTTCATCGGGATCCGTTCCGATGACTTGAATAGGGGCAATCGTACTTTATAAGAAGATTGCTCCTACCATAATAAGAATCAAGAACTGGGAATTTCTAAATAATCTGCTTTAATGTAGATGTCCTCTCGCATTAACCGTGCAAGGACTAGAGGTTGCCTACCTGGTATAGCTTGTATCTTTGCAGAAGGCATTCAGCAAGATTTTGGATATGCAATCTGACCATATCATGTGTTGGTCTCCTTCATCCAGAGTCTTTATTGTTCTGAAGTCCTGAGGTAGGGATAGAGTTGTAGCAATGGTTTTCTCCACCTCTGTTATTTTTTCTTACCTCTTTTTTGGGACTGGATCACTCATCAGCTAAAATTGCTCAGAGACTGGTTGAGAGACCACTGGTTTGCTAGAGCATTTCTCTGACATAGATGGATATTCCTCCTCAGGCATAGGATTGATTGCTTCAAAGCATCTTTGTTGTTTTTGATACATTCATCAGCACAGAAGTCACCGGTAGGGCTAGATGACTGTTTACTAATGAGAGATGGTGATTGGACACCGATAAATATGTCCTCAGATATTTTCTTCTCTACATTAAATGCAGATCTGGGAATTTTTTCTACAGCTGGATGAGGATCATTAACATCTTCATGACAATCCATAGCATTCATTGCGGCTGGAACTTCTATCTTCACTTTTCTGGACTTGGGACATTCTTTTCCAAGGTTTTCTTTGTCATGGCAGATGAAGAATTTGTGTTTGCCCGTATTTGTCTTCTTAAAAGATTTGTCACCTTTGTCGATCAGCAACTCTTTGTTCGATGGTTTCTTTTTTTGGCCCATCTGAACTGCATGTATCTCCTGTGCCTTGCCTGATGTCTTGATAGCTGGAGAGACCCTTCTAGCTTTAGTGTTGTATCTATATGCATATCATCAGAGTGGAGAGACTGGGAACATTCATCCGATATGAGGTTACCGAATAAAGTTTCCTTGTGTTTCTCGAAAGAATGGGAGCTTATATGGTGTGATGACTCTTATTGTATAAGCCCATCATCCTTTTGAACAAAAATAATAGAATCGACTGGTTTGATATGGATCAATTCAGTGATTTTGTCATTGCTTTTGTGAAGACACTTCTTCAGAGAGACCTATTCGCCATTATGGGATTCCTCATCGGGGATCTGCAAGAGATCATTTAGACTGGTGGAATCTCATGCTCAGCTTGTGATCATCATGTGTGCTGGATTAACATCATTGTCATTTTATCTTGCAATTGTTCATTCAGATCACTGTTTGGTGATGCTCTCTGGATAAAAAGAACCTCTGATGGATCATATTGTATATCTATTCTCTGGATCTCAAGATCATCAGCTGAGACTGCAGCAATTGGACCTTTGTTAACAAGTGTGTGTATCGACACAATCTTATCAGTATTATTTGCAACCCGGCTAGAATGTAATATCTTCTCGACCCTTGGTGTCATGGCATTTCTCCTTATCTGTTCATCTTCTAGCATAGAAGTGAATTTTATATATAATAAAGTGGAGATAGTTGGCTGAATTCCAGTGTAGAATGTCCATGTGGGAATACAGTATCAACTCTAACTTTTTGTTATATGGTACGGTCGTACTCCCTTTGAGTTGACATGGTATCCTTCCTTGCCCATACGAACTTGGCGATGTCAAACTCTTTCTGTTCATCTTTGGGAGTTGGAGAAAACAACGTTGGTATGGATGGATGAGGTGGTATGGTGGAAAGGGCTGGACTGGACCTCGTGATAGATGTGTTTTGGGAAATACGATCATTTTTTGGGCATTCTAAGTTTAGCATGACCGTATTTTAGGAGATGGATCTGTTCTTCCAACGAGGCCATTTCCTTCCGTTGTTGGTCAAGACAATGTAGTATTTAGGAGCCTATTGGGCATTTCTCAGACTGTATAGTTTGTAGCCTGCTTTCCAGTACTCGGATAAGTATGGCGTGTTAAGGAGCAGTTGAAACATTCTCTGATCGGATAACATATGGCGATATTGGAGCTTAGATTAGGTTATCCTCTTTATATTGATGGTTTGACAGGTAAGCAACTGTGTGACTGGATGTAGAGAAGGGCATCATAAGCATCTCAGGTTGAGTAGCCGCAGCAGCCTTTCTTCTCCAGATTCGATAGTCACAATCAATCTTCCATGGATAATGTCCTGAGAAAGGGTATTTACGCAATATCAGACTATGACCCTCATGATTGAATTTTTTTATCCAATCATGTTGTCTCATAAAGCTAGTGATGAACTTAAGGATGGTATCTGGGTCTTTTTCATCTGAAAGATCCTCATTTGGGTTGTACATGGGGATGTATAAGGTGGGTTTGGGTGGCCTTTTAAGATAGTAATGGTCAAAATTATCAGTGGGGATGAGAGATTGAGGATGGGCTCTCAACTTCTCATATTTAGTGACCCATGGAGTTGGGATAATGCTGACCAGTTCATCCCTAGATATGTTTCTTGGTATTTTGGTACACTCTGTGGTTCTATCAACGATGGTCAAGAACAGAGAGTTCTTGCCACTAGAAGGAAGTAGGTTCATGTCATGGTTCTGAAATCGCCAAGCTATATGACAGTGGAGAGTTGCCTGACCGGCATCTCTGTCCTGCTTAGCATCGAGAATCTGGACCTGGATCTTCAGCTCCTTCATTAGTTGTGGATCAGCTAATGGTATGTTGAAGTCAGGGAACATGGTGACAAAGACTGTACCATCATCGTCCGGAATCATCTCTAATGTACTCAAGTTTGCATGTTGGTACTTATTGAATCTAGTATTAAGAAGAGAAAGATGTGCCACAACTGGCCGGCCTTTTCTCCCCTGATATGTCAACCTAATTTGCACAGCACCAATATGGAGATGAGTAAATCCAAGACTTTCCCATTGTTGCGGAAAGTCCTCTGGCATCTGTAGTGATATGAACTATACTTCTTGAGTTACCAGAATAGGGTGTTGAACAAGTGGTGTTGCAGCAACATATTCCTTCACTCCTTGCATCTTTTGTTGGACCATGGAGTGAATCATCATCCTGGTATTGCAAACCTTTTTCGCAATAACTAAATAGTGATTTTTTAAAGGTGTGGTACACATCTATTGTTGTGATGGTAACACCTCTACTTCATAGATATAGTCAAGTTTACATGACAATGTAGCACTAGAAGTGGTAGCCATATTTATCTTGACAGAAGGATTACGTGAACTGGACGAGGACTCTGTAGTATACATAATTTTGTATTTTTCTGGACAATAAATACTCGACGTATTTTTTCTAAAATTCTAGGGAAGACACTCAATAAAATGAAATTCTTTTTGTGGTTTTTTGGACTGACTATATTTGTGCTAAGGATCTAAGGATAAAACAAAACAAATATTACTTCTAAAATCTAAGGAAACAAACTATGACTCGATTATGTACAAGACACAGACTTTTGTAGTTTGTAAACACTGACTATGATATGCAAATGAAAACTGTGACTTGAGTAAAAGGGAAAAGTAAAAAAGAAAAGAAAAGAAAAACGTAAAGTTGTCTCACGTAGTTGCAATCAGCAGAGGTGGATGCAAACTCCTGCTTCCTCCCACCCTCCGGGAGTGGGGATGGCTCTGATACTAAATAGACGGGGAGACAGGGGGCACGGAAAGCTTCTGGTAAGACCGGCCAGAGGCTAGGCAACAGACCTCAAACTTTCCAACTTGAAAGGTGGTTTCTCGACCATGTAGGCGGCACGTCATATGAAATCAAAGCTTTCGTCAAACACCACAGACACAGAGCCTAACTTATCAATGGGTTTCAACACCATAGAGGTGGTATACCTTGACAAGTCAAAGCTTTCATTGACACCATAGACACAGAGACTAACCTTTCCAACATGACAGGCTATTCACGACCATATAGGCGGCATGCCATACAAAATCAAAGCTTTTAATCGACATACCACATCTTTCTTATGACTGATCTACGCATCCATATAGACAGTTTTGTTTTAGATAAAAAGCCTTCATAACCCTTAACGGGATGGCATGGCTTCAGACCTGCAAGCCACACATCAAGGATGGTTTACCTCGGCAACAAAGCCTTCACAACCCAGAAGAGGGATGGTTTGACTTTTCCAGTCTTAGAACACATGAAATACCTTATCTCCTTAGTATAAGATTATTCCATATTTTCCTAAAACGGGTCTTACCGCGGCTCTCCCTGGCCTTTTGCCCTCAAAACGGATGCAGAACAATATGTGTACTAAGGCAGACCCCAAATCTACGTGTTCTTTCACAGAAATTGAATCTTTTCGGAAAGCTATGGCATGGACTAAGCTAATTTCATTTCATATACATGGAAAGGATTTAGACATCTACGTCATATGGACAAAGCCAACTTCATTATTTATGAAAAGTACTTAGGCATCTACGTTGCATGGACAAAGCCAACTTTATTTTATAAACATGGAAAGTAACTTCGGGTGCCATTGTTGCCCTCGCCACAAGCTAGCACTTCACCGTAGTATATCCTTACCCCCTTACACCAACCTAAAGGATCGAAGTACCCATCCCTTTGGAAGAGAGAAATCAAGAGCAAGAGTTTAGCCAACAAATATTTTTATTGATAGCAGAGAGAAACTATACAAAAGGTTTTTAGGTTGAGCAAATGATGCCTCTAACCTAAAGGCCTAGGATTCATTTAATAGAGGAAGGAAGCTTACTAGAAAAGCTAAGCTATGGATAAACTTGAAATAAAATATTAGAATTCCTATCCTAATAGCTAAGGGATAGGCACTATCCATTAATAAGGATAAGTCTTAAACTTTTAGAAGGGATAAGCATTATCTTTTATGACTGGATAGGCCTTATCTTTATTCACACTGGGTCCTACTAATATGTGGGGGTCCAAATAAAAACAAAACACACTATGTTGTTGGCACGTGACAACATGTGCAAACAGGTGAGTCGGTAACTTACAAGTAAGTGCATCAGCAGCTTCACAGGCATCTTGCAAACAGGTGGATAAGCCCCTTATCTTCAAAGTAGCTGAGTCAGAAGCTTGAAGAAACCCATCTGAAAGGGTAACCCACTAAGGAGGGTTTCCTTGGAGATAAGGGTAACCCACTGCCGGGGGTAACCTATCTTACAGGGTTTTCTTGGGGAGGGTAACCCACTGAAGAGGGTATCTTTCTGGCACATATCATAGAATGTCATCTCTCAAGCATCGGTGTTGGATGGAGCCGGTGACGGCATGGTCGCGTATTCTTCTTTCATCTTTTTGCCCTTCCAATCCTCTCTTTATCGATCTGGTAAAGTAACTCCTTCTGAACGATGAATGTTTGCATTCCTGGTGGGGAACTTTCAGCCGAATACTAGTGATGGAGCCAGTGACTTCATCCCTTGTGATTTCATATTGTGGCTAGTATTTTTTTTTGCTCATCGGACATCATCCCAGCGGGGATGATCGTCATTTGCGTAGTTCTATTCATTTGTAATACATTTGTTCTACTGGAAAATGAAGCATTGTGCTTCATAGTATTGATTTTCCATGAAGAGTATGGATACAGGAAATTTCTAGAGGAGTGAAATCTCTGGCTGAGCTTAGACATCGTGGCCTGAGATTCCGACAGGACAATTCAGCATGAAGACCAGTGCATCATAGGAATCTTTAAAGCATCGAACCCAGTATTCTTGTGGTTTGAACCACAACATGAATCTCTTCAGAGCTGGCTAGATTCGATCAAAATACCTAAAGGCATCATACTTGAACTCAATGAGGATGTAGTGCTAGTGACATAGGTACGAAAATAGCCATAGAAGTTCTTGCGGGAAGTCGTTGGCCAGCGCAATGAACACATGGCTGAAGGGATACTCCGGGTGTACTTCAAACGGCTCTAGGATGGATCCACCATACTTTTTGAACACTTGAAGCTTATAGAAGGTTCTTCTTTCTCGAAGGATAGATGGATAGAAGGGATCCACATACTGGTTGAACAGGTCTGGAGGGTAGTCTGCTAGCCTGGAAGATAGTATTCCTGCTATGTTGAGCATGAGGATTTTACTGGCATGGTGCTGGTTTCCTTCTCCACTGCTGGATATCAGGTAGAGATCATCAGCATAGATGTCACCTGAATCTTCATACACATCTATGGAGAAGAGGGTGTCCTCCATCGGTTCTTCTCCCGCTCAGCCAGATTTTTCATCACCATCCAAGTATAGAAGTCCTGGATCTACTAGGGCCAGGCTGAAATCTTGATGTCGTTGAGAGTTAAGGTGTGAAACTTGGTTCCCACTATTTTTCTCACTGGTGTACCTGGATCTGGCCTTCTTTCTAGGATCGTATCATCCGTCATCCCGTCTTGGTCATTGACAACCTCAAAGATCTCTGGATTCTTAGAATGGTTCATGTATATCGGTGGATATTCTTCTTATGGAGATTCAATTGAGGATTTAGGAGTATCCTCAATATATTCACATGAATCAACAAAACCTTCGTTGTCCTCCACATACCCATCGGTTGTAAAGTTATCGCCGGTGTCAGAGTATGATTCTGCATAAGAGAAATCCCCTTCACTTGAAGAAGGATCAATGAAATCAGCATCCTGGATTTGTTTATTGTACCTTAGAGATTCTTCAACTGGATTAAGGATTGTTGTGGCTTATAGATCCGGAACGGCATTATCATCGATGTTTAAGCCATACAGATTTGGGACAAGATGGTCTGTATCAACATCTGGATCTCTATGGGACGGCAACCACCTGTGATTGAGAAGGCTATCTTTCAGCAAGGCATTCTATTCTTTATCATCGTGCGGCACTTCTAGTTTGTGGATTATCAAATTGTCGTCTGGGAATAAGATGTCGTGGTTCGAGATCATCATGGTCCATTTTTTGTGTCATATTCCATCTTTCTCTTGGGCTGTTTTTGAGTTTCATCGGCTTTTCTTTTGGCAGCGATGGCATCTTTCCTGGCCCATACATGCTTAGCAATGTCATACTTCTTTTCTTCTTCAAAACCTGAGGACATTGGCATGTGGGAGCTTGAAGTAAGAGTGGGAAAGATATGGCTCATCTTTGGTGGAGAGTATGTGGGTGAAACACTGGGAACAAGGTTGGCTTTGGTAGTGAGCTATAGGTTTTATGGGGCTGAAAACCACTGTGTCTTAGCTACTGTATTTGTTCTTTCAGAGAAGCCATTTCTTTCTATTACTGGTCAAAGAAATGAGACATCGAAGTGCTCGACGGACATATATCATACTGCATAGATTGGAGCTTGAGCTTCAATTGGCGGATAAGTCTGTCATGCTAAGTGGAGGCTTGTACTGCTCTCTTGTTCATTTCTTCAACTTCTTTTGCCAACTTAATTTGAGAGTGAGAAACATTCTTCACGGGTTGGTTGATAATGGATAGCATCCTATTTTGGCACATGGCATTTTTGGATTACCAGTTGAGTGTTACTTCTGTGTCATTGAGAGGCATCTTTTCTTCGGATTGAAGGATAACAGTTTTGGCTGGTATCTTTGGAGCGTGGCTCATGTTATCCTTTTTGAATGATTTATTTGGTGGGAAATCCTCAAAGTTACCGGTGCTAGAGTGAGACACCATAAATAGTTTGGTTGCAGGCTATTTTTCTTTGGTAGGTTTAATTTATGGTAGAGTGGGTGAGGTAGCTTTTTGACATAGGTGGCATCTGTAATTCGACTTCCATGGATAGTGTTCGGAGAAAGGACATTTGCGCCACACGATATATTGGTCGTCAAGATCAAAGTGGTGTATCCAATCATGCTCTTCCATACAACTGTCTATAAGCCAGCACATAAAACCTGGGTCATCTGTCAACCTTTGTCCGTCTATTATTAGGATGTCATCAGAAGGTTTATACATGTCGATTGAGAAGGTGGTTTTGGGAGGCTATTTTAGATGTGAGTGGAAGCTAATCGTGACGGTGTTGTCACTCCTTCTGGAAAAGGTATGTTTCATGGACTGGAGGGGTTGAGGATGATCTCTCAACTTCTCGTAGTTTATGACCCATGAATTTGGTAGAACCTTCACGAGTTCATCTCTGGAGATCTGCCTCAGGATCAATATACACTAAGTGGTTCCATTAGTGGCGTCTATGTTTAGAAATAAAGCATCATCGCCACCTGGAAGGGATAGATCCATAGCATGATTCTGAACTCGCCAAGATAACTGGTAGTGGAGAGTTGCCTGGATGGAATCTCTGGCTTGTGGAGCTCTGAGAATCTGGATTTGGATTTGTAGCCCCACTGTCAGATATGGATCAGATAGAGATATATTGAAGTTGGGGAATATAGTGACGAAGACTGTCCCGGTATTCAGTGTGATTTCTGAGGTTCCCAAGTTGGCATATTGGTATTTGTCATAAGTGGTATGAATAAGTGAAAGACATACCACTACGGGATGGCCTTTTCTTCCGTGATATGACAACACAACCCTAACAGCACCAAAGTGGATATGGGTGAAGCCTTGGTTCCTCCACTGTCTTGGAAAATCTCCCAGCATCTGTAAAGTGATGAATTGTTCCTCCTGAGTTGCAAGAATAGGATACTGGTCTAGCTTGGAGGTAGCAACATATTCCTTAACTCCTCCGGTCTTTGTTGCACCAGAGAACGGATTTGAAGCCATGGGTTACATGCCTTCTTTGCAAAGGCAGAGTAAGGGTTTAAGAGAGGTAGATGTGTCGAGTATATCTTCTGTTCTAGTGGTAGTACATCTACTTCGTATAGATAATCAAACTTAGATAACAGGGATTTGGTAGGGAACATATTTACTGGAGCTAGAGATCTACAAGAGCTAGACCTACTCAAAGAGGAAGACATTTTCTTGTATTTTCTGGACTATAAAGACTCGTTGTATTTGTTCTAAAGTTATAAGGGAAAGACTTAATGAAAATCTTTTTGTGTTTTTATAAACTAACTCTATATTTGTTCTAAGGATCTAAGAGCAAGACAAACGAAATATTTATTCTAAAATCTAAGAAATTGACTACGACTCGATTATGTACAGGACGTAGTATATGAAAAGTGGAAAACTCTGACTCTGATAATGATAGTAAAACTATGAAACTAATATTTACAAGACTTGAGTGGTAAACTTTGGAAGCAAAGACTAAGGACGGATCTAAGAGTAGTAGTTTGGACAAGTAAAACTAAAGACTAAGAATAGAAATGTAAAGCTAGTTCACGTGGTTGCAATCAGCAGAGGTGCATGCAAACTACTGCTTCCTCCCGCCCTTCGGGAGTGGGGATGGCTCTGACTATCATAAAATGATTAATAAGTTAGATATATTGATATTTTTAAAATAAGATAACCATCTCAAATAAATTTAAAAAGAATCATATATTGTTAATAGATTATTATCAAAAGGTTGTTTCCTTTAGCAATTTATATTTTTGTGTGTGTGTGTAGAGTCTGGAAACAAATAGTTACATAATAAATGCGTTACTTATAAGGGATCTCGTGCTGATAACGTGTTGTAAATAAATATTCTGAAATATGCTAAAACTAAAGAGGAAAGGAGAGAGATCTATATAAAAAAAGACTTTGTTTCTTCTTCTTCTTCTTGGTGTGTCTAACAATGTAACATAACATGCCTTTTATAGGCAAGAGTAGGTGTAATAAGTGTAGTATGTGAAAATACATTTACAAAAAATATGTCTTCTCTACACGATACAATACTATGTGTAATAGGTGTAGCATGTGAAGTATGAGTATTACGTGAACATCCACAAATAACTTATTTACAATAAGGACATTAAATAATTCTTAAGAATGAATATTCAAATAGTAACTTAATTATCAATTTGCCAAAACGTCAACAAAACCTAGCAAATTCATTTTGCAACAATAACAATTTCCCATTATTTTAAAAGCTTTTTCAGTAACAGTGATTGCCATCATTTTTAACTCTTCTGCAAATACTTTTATTTGAAGTTATTAAATATTGAATATCAATTAAATATTGTTTAAAATGAATACAAAAAAATGAAATTTTTACATTTTTTTGGGTCGTTTAGTATGCAGTGCAAGATGAGATATACCATAATTAAGTTTGCTACTAAATCTATATCATGTTTGATTGATGATATATATGTATTTCGAGACCAATTTAAATGATCAACCAATTATAGTGTAAATCTAATATCAAATTTAATTTTGAAATACCACCTTATCTCATCAAATTTGAGATTCTTTTATACCACCATTTATATGAGATAGATTAGTTCAAAGATCATAATTCTAAAACTACAATCCCGAGATAATTTAGTCTACATACTAAATAACCTCTCCACGCGCTCCTGTAAGTATGCCACGTAAACCCATCCCTTTAATACATCGGTCTCCTTTTTTCTAATCTATCAAATCCAAACCGACAATTTAAACAATGTCTACATGGACGGTCCATATCTAGCCACAACCATCATCACTCGTGCATCACACCATCATATATATTTATATGAGATAAATTAGTTCAAAGATCATAATCCTAAGAGTATAATTTGATATAATTTATACGTACAAAAAAAAGAAAACTTCATGCATTAGGACCACTCTATTGGGAAAGACAAGGGCACAATCAAAGAGCACGACAGGGTAGCAGTGGAAGAATACCCAAGTCTAAACTTTTTCTCTCAATTTGAACCAAGAGAAGACAAACAAATCCAAGTAAAATAAATTAATATGGAAGAAAATAAATCATTCACGCAAATACAGCAAGACAAGAACAAGAGACACCAAATTTACGTGGAAAACCCTTCGGTGTGAAGAGTAAAATACCACGGGACCAAAACCTCTAATATAATCACCAAAAGTTATAATATTGTTCTCCAAAATGGCCACCAAAAAAATTTCAAACAACAATCAATAGTACATAAATCACAGCACCAAACACTGGAGAAATAAAGAAGCGAAAGCACTAAAATGTAGCTACTGTTCAGGAATAAATAATAGGATCTACAGGCCACCAAATCCAATTTCGTCAGCTTCTAATCAAATATTAAGATAAGAGGAACAAGTAGTCCAAAAATTAGCTCAATCGAACAATAAACGAAGTGGGAATCGAAATTTGAAGTTGACAGTTGTGTCTGAAATTTTTGGGCGAAAATCAGCTTTGTTTTTCTCTCTTTGGCTGCTGAAAACTCTCTTTTGTGATAGTGAGACCTAAAAAAGATCTGTATATATGCCTCATAGTAATGGGCCTATGGGAAAAAGTGGGTTGGTCCAAATTGGGCTTCATTTATCCACATAGGAAGGGGAAAAGACCCATGACCCAACAATTCTCCCCCTCACGACTATGTGGAGGAGACCGTCATCCCGGCGATCATGCAACAATCTTCAAACTTCCTTTTGGCAAAGCTATAGTTATTATTTCAGAACCATTATAATCCATATAAATCTTCTCAAGTTAAAGCAACTTAGAATCCAACACATCCCGAATCCAATGGTATCTCACATCAATGTGTTTAGGCCGATCATAAAACATAGAATTCTTGCCAAGATATATGGAACTTTGACTATCACAATAAAGCACATACCTCTCTTGAGCACAACCAAGTTCCCCCAAGAATCTCTTCATCCAAAGCAATTCTTTACAAGCTTCAATGGCAACAATAAGCTCATCTTCTGTAGCAGATAGAGCAACATATTTTTGCAACCTAGATTGCCAAGACACAGCTCCCCCTGCAAAAGTAACCAAATACCCTGAAGTAGACTTATGAGTATCAATATCATAGGCCATGTCTGAATCAGTATAACCACAAAGAATGGGCTTCCCTGTACCAAAACACAATCTCATATTAGAAGTGCCACAAAGATATCTCATAATCCACTTCACAGCATTCCAATATTCTCTTCCCAGATTAGAAAGAAAAAGGCTAACAATACCAACATCATGAACAATATCCGGTCTTGTACAAACTATTGCATACATCAAACTACCAACAGCTGAAGAATAAGGAACTTTTTTCATATCTTTCTTCTCATCATCACTGGAAGGACACTGTTTCGTGCTCAATTAGAAGTGCATAGCTAAAGGTGTACTGAAAACCTTATCCTTATCCATGTTGAACCTTCGAAGTACTTTCTGAATGTACTTCTCTTGTGATAACCACAACGTCATGGCCTTTCTATCACGGACAATCTGCATTCCAAGAATCTGCCTTGTTGGTCCTAAGTCTTTTATAGAAAAAGACTTACTCAACTCTTACTTCAACTTTTGAATCTTGCAAGCATTATGACCAATGACAAATATATCATCAACATATAGCAACACAATAATAAAGTCAACATCAAAGAATTTTTGCACAAAAACTGAAGTAGTCTTCTTAAATCCCTGCTAACTTATAAATGAACCAAACTTCCTATACCACTGCTTAGGAGCTTGTTTCAAACCATACAAGCTCTTCTTCAATTTGCAAACATAATTCTCTTTTCCTTTGACTTCAAAACCTTAGGTCTGCTCCGTATAAATTTCTTCATCTAAGTCATCATGGAGAAAAGCAGTTTTAACATTTATTTGCTCAACCTCTAAATCTGAACTTGCGGTTAAGCCTAGAACCACACTAATGGATGGCATCTTCACAACTAGAGAGAATATCTCATCAAAATCAACTCTCCTTTTTTGGTTAAATCCCATCACAACCAATCTAGCCTTGTACCGTGGAATTGGGTTACCATATTTATGTTTCACCTGAAAAACCCACCTATTTTTCAAAGCTTTTCTATTTTTAGACAGCTTAACCAAATCAAAGGTATGATTATCATGCAAAGATTTAATCTCATCTTCCATAGCATCAAACCACTTTTCCTTTTCTTCACTTTCTATGGCCTCATCAAGACTCTCAAATTCTCTTCCGTCAGTCAAGAGTACATACTCACTGGGAGAATAATGAGATAAAGGTATTCTCTCTAGTAGATCATTTGAGAGAACTCTCTGGGGCATCAACAACTGGTTGCTGATCAACCATATCAACTTGCACTGGAGCATCAATAACTTCTTGCTGGTCATTCTGAACATGATTACCATCTTCATTATCAACTTGATTTTCAACATCATGAAGATTTTCTTCAGGAGCAGTAGTCAAAGAAATTGGATCAATATCAACTACTCTCACTACTCTGAGAATCAACTCAAAGAACACAACATCAAGGTTTCTAACAAGTTTCTTCTCAATTGGATCATAGAAATGATAGCCAAATTCATCTTGACCATAACCAATGAAGATACACTGCCTATTTTTAACATCCAATATCTTTAGGAACATGCACAAAAGCTTTACATCAAAAAACTCTAAGATGATCATAAGAAATATTCTTACCAGACCAAACCCTATCAGGAACATCACCATCCAAAGCAATAGTAGGAGATAATTAATAACATAAGCAGCAGTATTAAGTGCTTCTGCCCAAAATAAATCTGGCAGCTTAGCATCTGAAAGCATACATCTAACCCTCTTAACTAGAGTTTTATTCATCCTCTCTGCTAAATCATTCAACTAAGGATTTTTTAGAGGATTTTTCTGATACCGAATACCCTGCTCTCTGTAATATCTATCAAAAGAACCAATATATTCAACACCATTATCTAAACAGATGTATTTCAATTTCTTCCCTGTCTGTCTCTCAACCAAGGCCTGAAAATCCTTGAACACATCAAGTACTCGATCCTTAGACTTTAAAGGAAATACACAGATTTTGCAAGAATGATCATCAATAAAAGTCACAAAGTAAAGTGCACCACCATGAGACCTTACTTTAAAAGGATCACACAAATCAGAATGCACCAACTCCAGCAACTCAAACTTTCTTGAAAACGGATGACTCTGAAAAGAAATTCTTTTCTGTTTACCAGCTAAGCAATGAACAAGATTCTTCAAATTTGCTTGTTTCACTCCAGAAAGCAAATTTTTCTTAGTCAAACTATTAATCCCCTTCTCACTTATATGACTCAATCTTCTATGCCACAACTCTGATAAAGTATCATTCTCTACCAAGTTTATCAAGACTCTAGAAGTAGAGCCCTGAAATATATACAAGTTAGACAACTTGTCACCTCAAGCCACAATCATCAAACCTCTAGTAAGCTTCCATTGGCCAGCATCAAGGGTGTTAACATAACCCTCGTCATTAAGGTTCCCTACTGAAATCAAGTTCAGGCGGACATCTGGTGCATGCTTGACATTATTGAGAACTAGTTTGGAACCATTGTTACTTTCCAAACAAATAGTGCCAATACCAAGTACTTTAACTTCATCATTATTGCCCATTTTCAACATCCAAAAATTACCTGGAGTATAAGAAGAAAATAATTCCTTCTTTGGCGTAACTTGAGAAGGAGCACTAGAATCCACAAACTAGCTAGACTCATCACAAATAAGATTAATGACATTCTCACCACAATCAACAAGAATATCATTATTAGCAATAACTGCAACACGATTTTCATTATTGTCTTCTTTCTTTTGTCATCTCATAACTCTCTTATTCTTGCAGCAATATTTTATAATATACCCATTTTTGTTGTGATAATCACATGTAAAATTCTTGAATTTGGACCTTGACTTGCTTCTACTTTTATCTCTATCATTCGAACCTCTAGACTTATTTCTCCCCTCTCTTCAGTAACCAAAACATTAGAGTGTGAAGATGAAAAAGATGAAGTCTGAGATCTTCTTCTCATCTCTTCATTCAAGACACCACTCTTAACATATTTCATAGTTACAACACCACAGGGAGCAAAATTAGTTAAACAAACTCGAAGAGTTTCCAAAGAGTCTGGCAGAGTATTAAGAAACCAAAGTCCCTAAATTTCTTCATCAAACTTTACACCCATTCCGTACAGCTGGTCAAGGACACCCTGAAAATTATTTATATGATCAGAAATAGGATTGCCCTCTTTATACCTAATATTTATCAATTGCTTAAGCAGGAACAACTTGTTATTGCCAGTCTTTAAAGCATAAAGTGACTCGAGCTTGTCCCACAAACTTCTGGAATGTGTCTCATTCATAATATGATTTCTAAAATTATCTTCAACCCATTGTCTAATATAGCCACAAACCTGTAAGTGCTCAAATTTCCAGTCCTCGTCTGTCATGAATTAAGGTTTAGTAGACGCAAACATAAGTAAATGCATTTTCTTAACAAACAGAAGATCTTTCATCTTGCCTTTTCAAGTATGATAGTTACTATTATTCAAATACACCATCTTTCTCATATTTGCCTCCATCATTCAAATCAATAATCAATAACAATCAACTCTCTGATACCACTTTGTTGGAAAAGACAAGGGCACAATCAAAGAAGCCGACAGGGTAGCAGCGAAAAAATACTCAAGTCTAAACTTTTTCTCTCAATTTGAACCAAGAGGAGACAAGAAAATCCAAGAAACACAAAGTAATATGGCAGAAAATAAATCAATCACGCAAATACGGCAAGACAAAAATAAAACCAAGAACAAGAGACATCAAATTTATGTGGAAAACCCTTCGGTGTGAAGAGTAAAAAACCACGGTACCAAAACCCCCACTATAATCACCAAAAGCTATAATATTTTTCTCCAAAATTTCCACCAAACAAGTGCCAAACAACAAACAATAATACATAAACCACAGCACCAAACACTAGAGAAATAAAGGAGCGAAAGTACCAAAACGTAGCCACTATTTGGGAATAAAGAATAGGATATAAAGGCCACCAAATCCAACTCCATCAGTTTCTAATCAAAGACTGTGATAATAGAAACAATTATTCCAAAAATGAGCTTAATCGGACAAGAAACAAAACGAGGAGCGCAGTTTGAAGTTGACAGTTGTGGCTGGAATTTTTGGACAAAAATCAGCTTTGTTTTTCTCTCTTTGGCTGCTGAAAACTCTCTTTTGTGATGGTGAATAAGACCTAAAAAGATCTATATATATGCCTCATAGTAATGGGCCTATGGACAAAAGTGGGTTGGTCCAAATTGGGCATTATTTATCCACATAAGAAGGGAAAAAGACCCATGACCTAACACACTCTTGTAAGTATGTAACATAAACCTCCACCTCGAGTAGAGGGACAATTATTCCATGCTACTCATCCCTTCCAATCTATCAAATCCAACACATCAATTCAAACAATGTCTACATAAACGGCCGAGATCTAACCACAATCATTATCAGTCGTGCATCCAACATCATATATATTTATATTGAGATAAATTAGCTTAGACATCATAATCCTAAGACTATAATTTGGGATAATTTATACGTATCAAGAAAACCCTTAATACATTAGTACCACTCTTGTAAGTATACCACATAAATCTCCAACTCTAGTTGAGGAAAAATTCCTCCATGTTACTCATCCCTTCAATACATCACTCTCCTTTCCAATCTATCAAATTCAAACCTTCAATTCGAACAAAGTCTATATGGACGGTCCAGATCTAACCAGAACCATAATCCGTTATGCATTCCACCATCATATATATTTGTATATGAAATAAATTAGTTCAAACATCATGATCCTAGGACTATAATCCGAGATAATTGTTATGTACCAAGAAAAGCACTTCATGCATTTGGACCACTCTTGTAAGTATGTCACGTAAATCTCCCCTTCCAGTTGAGGGGGCAATTCTTCCATGTTACTAATCCCTTCCGTACATCACTCTCCTTTCCAATCTATCAAATTCAAACCATTAATTTGAATAAAGTCTACATAGACGGTCCAAATCTAACTACAACCATCATCAGTCGTGCATACCACCATCATATATATTTATATGAGATAAATTAGTTTAGAGATCATAATTTTAAAATTATAATTCAAGATAATTTATACGTACCAAAAAAAATCATGCATTAGGACAACTCTGGTAAGTATACCACATCAACCTCCAATTTCAGTAAAAGGGCAATTTCTCCTTGCTACTTATCCCTACAATACATCACTCCCTTCTTTACAATCAATCAAATCCAAACCGTTAATACAAATAATGTCAATTTGGATGATCTTAGATCTAACCATAGCCATCATCAATTGTGTCGTCCCATCACCATATAGATTCCTACTACTCTTCACCTTTTAATCAACAGAAAGAGGCCTAAAATGCCCTTCAACTATTGAAAATGATGCAAATATACTCTCCTTCCACCTTTAGGCTCTAAAATGCCCTTCCATCCACCTATTTGGCCCTATTTTTACCCTTCTTCTTAACAGATAAATAATTAGGATTTTAACTTAACACGTGACAGTTTCTTATTGATTAAATTTTTATTAATCAAAAGTCAAAAAAAAATACTTAACCCAAATCACTAAATATCTAACCCATCCGCCAGGACCCAAATCACTAAAAAAATTATTGAGCTTGATATTTTCTCCAAAAAACATCCATAGCAGGAACAAAATATTATAATAGAGGAACTCAACCGTCACAAACAACACGTGGATCACAAGAAAAAATTTTGAAGAGTAAATTACCAAGATTTTGAAGAGGAATATCAAGGGGAATATAATGTGGGTCATTATCAAGAATCGGAATCACAGCCCCATTTTAGCAAATCAACTAATTAAACTCATCAGAAACTTCCAACATTTGAAAAGAAAAAAATGCAAAATTTTGCTAATCAATATTTTGACATTTTTTTTGGAAAATAAAAGGAACCCAAATCAGCTTCTCCATCGACAAATACGTACACCGCCCAATTTTTTCAACAGTTAAAAGGGAGCAAAAAAGCAGCAAAAATAAACCGTCACACCCAATTTGGAGATAAAATGGAGAAGAATTTTTACCAAGATTTTGAAAAGGGGGAGAAAGGAGAAAGATAAATGAGAATGTGGATCGTCGTCATCACAGTGAAATTGACTAACTCATATACATCCAATTTTCTTTAACTATTAAATAAATTAAAAACAGGAAAACCGAGCAGTCACTGATCAATTTGAAGAGGAAAAGGAATGTGGGTCGTCATCAAGAATTCGAATCACAGTGAAATTGAGTAATAAATATACACCCAATTTTCTTTAACAGTTAAGAAAATGAAGGAACCAACTAAAACGACACAGCATTCTAAAATAGAGGGAACTAAAAGGGGACAACATTCTAAACCAGTTAAGTTTTTTTTTTTCTTTTGATTAATAAAAATTCAACCAATAAGAAACTCTCACGTGTTAAGTTAAAATCATAATTATTTATCTGTTAAGAAGAAGGGTAAAATGGGGCCAAATAGGTGGATGGAGGGGCATTTTAGAGCCCAAAGGTAGAAGGACGGTATATTTGCACCATTTTCAATAGTTGAAGGGCATTTTAGGCCCTTTTTCATTTAATCAAATATGAAATAAATTTATTTTAAAATTAATTTCATAATTAATTACTTTCTCAGTTCATTTTTATTTATCCACTATACTAAAAATAGATGTCTAACAATATTTATTTAATTTAGAAAATTAATGGATAATCCACTTGTTTCTACTTATTTTATCCTTAGTTATAGTTATTAGTTAATATATTTCTTAATCTCAAATTAGTTATATTTAAAGAGTGATATGATCAAATAATTCTTATTATTTATGTTTTTTAAAGGTTTAATTCATCGATAGGCTCTTAAACTTGTTTCGAGATTTCACTTAGACCCCTCAACTCAGATTTGTGCCTTCAGACACTTAACCCACCCGAAATTAAATTTGATCCACTTATACCTTTTTCGCCTACATGGCACCTCGAGTGATAATTACTAGAGGTGGGCGCGCAAAACCTTTCAAATTTTTTGACAAGCCAATAAGAAATTGACATGTCAACAAAAAGAAAAACCAAAATTTAAATATAAAAGTCACACCTTTTTCATTATTTTTTTTTCAATCTCTTCCTCTTTCTTTTTCATTTTCTTTTTGGCGAATTGGTCTTGTGGACCCTTGTACTTGTCTGAGTTCATAAAATGAACACCTCTACTTAGACTTTTGTCATCTAAATCTCTCAACTCAATAAAACTCAACATTTTAAACTCTTTTGATGCATATATGACATTAAGTTGCTGATGTAGAATGCGCAATGTTTGGACACGTTTTTTAGGGCGCGTGAGATTAAGTAAAAACATTTAAAATATTTAATAAAATTAAAAAATAATATGTTTGAAAATTAATAAACTCCATGCATAAGCTTGAAAAAGCTTGAAGTTCAAGTTTGAAGAGCAATAAATGGATTTTTGTGATTTCTCAAAGATATTCAAAATTGAAAATTAAAAAATTTACTATGATTGTGTATTTGAATTTATAGTTGAAAACTTAAATTAATTGAAGAGGAATTTCAACTATTTGGAATGAAATTAAAATTTTTCTATAATTTATAAAGGTTGTTTATTTAATTAAATTTATTTTAATAATTAATTTCTTATGTGGCATTTTTAAAATGACGTGAAACTTAATGCAACGTTTAAAAATAGCGTGAAAGTTGACATGGAAGCAATTGTGTTACACACACCAAAATAGGGTTTAAAATATTGAGTTTTATTGAGTTAAAGGGATCAGATGACAGAAGTCTAAGTAGATGTGTTCACTTTATAAACTCGGACAAGTACAAGGATCCACGAGACCATTTTTCCTTTCTTTTTAAATAATATTTTTCTTTTCTCCTTTGCATAATCAACTATGTCTATATCTGTCATCTCTACCTCTTTCTTTCTCTTTTTTTTTTTCTAAATAATCTTTTTCTCTTTCTCATCTTCATAAACTATAGCTATCTCCGTCACCATTTCACTACCACAAGTCCACCACTCCACACCAAATATTTATGATCTATCTTTTTGTGATAGATTTCATAAAAATTACAAATTTATATTTTGGGTATTGAACTTATGATGAAATGGGTGTGATAAAGTAGATAAGATTTGTTGAAAAACATCTTTGAAATTTAAATTTTGACGAAATTGATGCAGGAATTTAGAAAAAAAATTATATAATTAAGTGTAGATTGGTGAAGAATGGATTCGGCGGCAAACATTTCAAGAAATAAATTGAATTTCAATAAATGAAAATTTTCAATTTCAACAACTAGAATCAAAGTATCACTAATCAAAATTTTTTAGCGAACTTCATTTTTGCCAGCTAGATTGGTATATGCATTGTTGCTTTTGATATAAGTCAAATGGTCGCCTTAGCTTTCGATGCCATCATTCAAAGCCATTATGTGAAGAATCAAGCTTTGGTCACATGAAGGGCACAGGATCATACTTGGAAGGGTCGTTTTGAGCATGCCACTAAACAAACTAGAGTGTGGAAGATTGCTTGGAGCCTTGAAGACTTGAGGACTATCGGGTTTGGACCCCACTTATTGGTTCACGATTTTGGTTCCCTTTATTAAGGGCATTTTAGTCACTTAGCCTTAAGGGAATTTTGGTCACTTATCTTTGTCCAAGTGACACTCCATGGCCGCCCCATGGCCACCCATCCTCTTTAAGGGCATTGGAGTCATTTTGCCTTTCATTATGTAATAAGACTATATATAGTATCTTTTAGGTCTTATCGCTTTAGTTGTTTGATGATGAAATTTTGAGATATTGAAAGTTCTCTCTCTTTGAGAGTGTAGCTCTTTGGTTAGGGCTTGGAATATCCATTTTGGTGTAGGGATTGGAAAAGTCGATATTGTACGTTGCTTAGAAATGGTGGTTGTAAAGGTGAGTTGATTCCTTTAGCGGTCACCGTAAGAAGATTGGTGTTTGTACTTGAGACTTTAAAGGTCTTTACGTTTGATACACGTTTAAGTTCTTATTATTCGTAAGTCCTTATGTCATCTTAACTATCCTTATCTTTACATTATCGCATTTTCATTATCTTATCTTGTGTTTGTGTGTTGTTGCCGTGAGATTGTTGTTTGTTGCTCTCGACTTTGTGCCTTGTTGTTCTAGTGTTGTGGACTATTTTTAGCTTTCGTGGATAAATCTCATTTGATATTATAGCATGGCTTGATCTTATTCCCACAAGATCAATCTTGAGCTCATAAACTTTGAAAATAAAAAAAAGGTGTTAGAAAACTGAAAATCAAAAAGAAGCAAATCTGTCCATTTTTGTGTCTTGGCCAAAATTGTGTTGCTGTAGTTGTCTTGGCCGAGTTTGAGTATAGATCTAGGTGTATTTTTACTTGTTTTGTTGTTTCTTGTGTTAGATTCGTTCTTCACTAACACCATTGAGTCAAGATCCAAGTTGAGATTGAAGGGTTCTTGTTCGTATTGTTGTTGCGATTCCATACTTGAACATTGTTGGTACGTTTTGGTGTTGTTGTTGTGGACTGAAATTTGAAGGTGTGGTTTGAACTCGTGTTGTTGGTATTTTGTTGTGGGTTTTAATTTTTAAAAAGGTGTTGGTTCTTGGAGCTCAACGTGAGATTTGGTATTCAAACTCCTATTGAATGTTCTTATTGTTCTAGACCAATACTCATGTATAGTTGTAAGAAGACTCTTTAATAGTGTTGTTTGATCCAAACCCAAGTAGTGGAAAGAGAAACCCTTGTGTTTGTCTTAAAACTAGTACCCAAAAATCTACCAAAAGGGAAGGGAGACAAAAGATCTACCAAAAAGACTAGTTACCAAAAGAAAGAAAGACCATTTTCCTAGGTGTCCAAAAGAGGAAAAGTCCACCAACCCCTCAAAAAAATGTCTTGCCTAAAAGGTGTAAGACAAGTCAAACCTTTTTAAAAGGTGAAAAGGGCTCGAATCTTGTTGTTGTCTTCTCCAAAGGTGGGTAAACCACTTCAAGAACCAAAATTCAAACAAAAATTTCAAAGTTGCGAAAAATAATAACCTTTCAAAAACCGTGACCAATCCTAGACCGCCACATCACCAATTCGTACAATACCAAAACTTTTGGCTCAAAATCTTGGATTCTTAGTTTCTTGTTGTTGATTCTGAGTTTCATGTTGTTGATTCTTATACTAATTGGCAACTAGTAAATACCTACTAAGTTGTAAATTAGTTTTTGAATCCGTTTTTTCATGTCTTGAATATTTGTGTGCTTTTCTCATTTTAAACTCATAGTAACTTCTTCGTTTCAAGTTCGTAAGTAAATTTTATTTTGTGTCTTGAGTCGATCAGACAAGAATACATTCCAGCCGCCAAGTAGAATTGACATCCTATTGACTACCAGAGTATAAGCAACTTTCAATATTCACCACTCCAATTGTGGGAATCACAAAGGTGAGTGTATATGAGTGTTGGTGAGAAGCTTTACCACTAATCTTGTTTGTTTATTGTGTAGGTACAAAGGTGATATAAGGGGAACATATCTTTGATAGTCAGGATTATTATGGCTACGACATGGGAGGCTATGATTGTAGTGAGGGTTTTTATGGCTATGAAGTTAAAGGAGATTGCGGAGGCTATAAAAATAACCATGATCAAAACTTGGGCAGATTTAAGAGTTACGGTTTTGAGGGAGAAAATAAGGTAAATAAAGTACCTAGTGCTTATGGTGAATTTGGAGATGATGTAGGACCTATTGATGGATCTTATGATGACGTTGGGGCATATGAGTAGTCTTACACTTCTCACACCAAACCTAGATTTAGTGTTAGGTATAACCCTTTCGTTCGCAAAACTTATGAGAGCTATGATGAGAGTGCACGTGAGGAGTGTGAAGATTCATATTCTCCACCTTGTAGTACTTCTTATCAAGGTCAATATAGTGTGAATGGTTATACTAGCTCTAGTGGAGGTTGTCCAACGAGAAGAAGAGGGTATGCATCTCCAAAGCCGAGGGGTACTCGTGTGCCTTACAATGTTGATCCGAGAAGGAGTGTACACTCTGTAAAGGTGACCATATGTGGGATACCGGGATACTTCATTGTGTTAAATAGTAGGTACTATAGAAACAACATCCTTCCATCCATGGTTGATTACTTGGGGTTGTTTCGCGAGCCTTTACTTTTTCCATACTTCTTGGACGGGGTTAAGGTTACCGAGAGGGGAAAAGTTATCTTCTCTCAATTTGAATACTATGAGGAGGTGTGGTGTGATATTCTTCTCTTGACATACGGTCATGTATACTTAGGTGCCGATTGGTTTGCACAACATAAAGTTCTAAATGTGCAAAATTGGCCTAATATTGTAAGAGACTGATGGAGAAATCGCCTCATGACATATATTTTACCCGAGCCACAAAGAGAAGTGTCCACCTACTCTTATTTGAATGATGATAAGAGACAAAATATTGAGAGGAGTAAGGGTGTGCAAGGTGGTAATTCAAGAGTGGAAAAGAGAGAAGTTGTGTGGAGAAAAGTGAGGGGATTTTCACCAAACCGAGCTAACATTGTTTGTCTTTTTATTTCTAAGGATATTTTTGTAGGTACCGACATGAAAAGTGAAGGAGAGCAATGCCGAAGTGAAGTTGTTTCCCAAGTTTGTGGAGGACCTTCACAACACGGAAAAAGAGAGTCGACTCAAGGATTTTAAGGTAAACTAGCTAACTCTTACATTTTGTGCATGTTAATGACAATTGTGTGGCTAGTAGGTCATTAAGTTTGAGTAGTAGCTTACTTAATTGTGAGTCTAATTATTCTTTGCCTTTTGTTGATGATGTACATGTTGTGAGTGTATATACACTAGTTGATCCTATTGATGACCAAATTGACTCTTCTTGTAAGATCAATTTATGTCCACCTAGTGTTGAAGCTTATATGTTGAATGGGAGTACATTGTATTGTGTAATTGGTGTTGATCAACCTATTTGTGGAAATAGTCCACCACTTGAGTATATGTGTGATATGATTAATGGAACTAAAGTGAGTGAAGTATTTAAAAGAGCTGGTCAACAAAAGGGGAGTGAACCCGAGAGCTATTCTTGGACAATCTTGTGCTTGAAACCATTTTGAAACTTGATATTGATCTCTTAGAGAGTGAGGAACTTGCTTGTTCCAAATCTATCTGTGGGTTGGATCATGCACTCTTTAGGTATAAGTCTTGTTTGAAGACAATATAAACACTCCTAATGAGCCTAGTGGTGAAAAATATGGTATAGCTTACCTTGGAGGCTATAGACTATATGTTAACCCACTATGGTGTGACAATATTCCTTCTAAAGATGAAAATTTCTCCTTGAAAGATGAGAGTACTCTTAAGGATAAAGAATGAGTAGTCTTGGAAGTTACTTCTTCTTCTACTTTGTGTGACTTTATTGTTAAGAGTACTCATGGTGATGATTGGGAAACTAGTAGTGAGTACACACATGAGGGTACCTTAGTAGAAATTGACTTGAGTGATACTTTTCTCTACTATCTATTTACTTTTGGTGATATGTATGCTATTGTAGAGAGCGTGTCATTTAGTTTGGGTGGAGCCACGGGAAAGGGGAGTGTTGTCTAGACCCGTGTCTATGGCCACTCTTCCCACTTGACCCCTGTGCTAAATATGAAAATGTTGATGTTGGTGCACCCAACTTGTTGCTTGGTCTCCATGACAAGCAAAGTGTCACTTTTGGTGAATCCCATAACCAAATCCTTTAAATATCTTTCATTGAGTTTTTAATATTCCTTTCAAAGGATCCTGATGATGTTTATTATTGTGCTAACCCTAACACTAACCCTAACCCTCATGCCATGAGGTGTCATGCTTGTTTGTCCTTTCTCTAGTTTTTCAAGGTACGGATTTGAGGTTGAATCCTTTCCAAGAAGAGAAGGATGATACAAGTCAAATGATCGTCTTAGCTTTTGGTGCCATCATTCAAAGCCACTACATGAAGAATCAAGCTTTGGTCGCATGGAGGGCACAAGATCATACTTGGAGGGGTCGTTTTGAGCATACCACTAAACAAACCCAAGTGTGAAGATTGCTTGGACCCTTGAAGACTTGAGGACTTTCGGGTTTGGACCTCACTTATTGGTTCATGATTTTGGTTCCCTTTATTAAGGGTATTTTGGTCACATAGCCTTAAGGGCATTTTGGTCACTTAGCCTTAAGGGTATTTTGGTCACTTATCCTTATCCAAGTGACACTCCATGGACGCCCCTCCTCATTAAGGGCATTGGAGTCATTGTTTGATGATGAAACTGTGAAACATTGAAAGTTCTCTCTTTAAGAGTGTAGTTCTTAGGTTAGGACTTGGAATAGCTATTTTAGTGTAGGGCTTGGAAAATTCGATACTGTACGTTGTTTAGAAATGGTGGTTGTAAAAGTGAATTGATTTCCTTAGCAGTCACCGTAAGAAGATTGGTGTTTGTACTTGCGACTTTAAGGGTCTTTACGTTTGATACACGTTTGGGTTCTTGTTATTCGTAAGTCCTTATGTCATCTTAACTATCCTTATCTTTATATTATCGCATTTTCGTTATCCTATCTTGTGTTTGTGTGTTGTTGACGTGAGATTATTTCTTGTTGCTCTCGACTTTGTGCCTTGTTGTTCTCGTGTTGTGGACTGTTTTTAGCTTTCATAGATCAATCATTTTCAACTTTCGGCGGAACAACACAGTAGAGAAAAGTCGTTCTCTAAAGGTTGAAAAAGTGAATTTAACTGATTTCTTCTCTTTTTTGTGTGCTTTTGTTGAGATTTTTGATCGATTACGTCAATCTAAGGTTAATTCAGTTTAAGTGGATGTGAATGTATTAAAAATCGCATTTTTTAAGGTGAATTTTGGTATACACATTGTTGTTGGTGTAGTTTTTTTTTTGCTTATGGTGATCCCTGTGTCTTCATGAATGATCCGGTGAAGAAATACACACACACATATATATATACTAGATTAGTGTACGTGTCTCTCACGTCATTCAATAAAATATACATAAGAATTATGAACAATATAATTAGAAGGTAGCAATATATTAACGTTAGAAAATAATATATCTATTTAAATTATATAAATAAATATTATATGTGTGTGTGTATGTATTTTCTAGTTTAGTAATTTTATATCTAGTTGATTAATTAAGTTATTTTTTTTTACATTATATGATATAGCAAATATGAAATCTTAAAAGCTTTCTAAAATTTTGACGAACTGTACTTCTTGCAAAATTCTTTTACCTTATTATTAGACTAGTGTACTTGATCGCGCTTCGCGCAAAATAGTATTCCATATTTAGATTTCACTAAAGAAAAATAAAAGGTTTGAAATAAATGAATAAAATATAAATAATCTCCACATTTAGTTTAATGCTTGCCATCCTTTTTTTTATAGTTCTCATGATATCTTTTTAATACATTGGTACTGAATATGATGTTCATGAAATCTGAATACATGGACTTGAGAAGAAAAATTAAAATAGATTAGTATCTTGTTAGTTGTGAATCGATTAGAATGTTGTTAGTCGGGAATCTTTCTTTAAGCGCTTCAACATGAAACAAAAAAGAAATGAAATCACAAAACTCAGTGAATAAGGAATATTTATAAGATTGGATACCCCCAATAACTATAACTACTATATAGTACGAAATAAATATCAATATTTTTTAGCTAATGATTTCAAGTCAAAAAGCAAACTCATATGTCAAGGTACCAAAAAAAAAAAAAAATAGATCGGTAGAAATAATAATTACTTGGAAGCTTTTTTTAGATTGTAGTAGAATTTGTTCATCATTTTTTTTCGAATCATATAGAATATATCTCGTTTAATAGAAATACAACTAATATAAAAATACCTGAATTTTGGTGTTTGTCAAAGATACAGCATACATATCGTAGAGACTGATCAAGTGAAAGGGTATCAACAAAAAAAAATATTATGTACTTCTCCTATATTACAAATGAGTGAAAATATTAGAGAATGAGTTAATTTAAAAGAAGAAGATGAATTTCAAACAAAAAACTAAATGTGTAGTATAAATCCAACTTACCGCTATTGATAATTCGACTTCTACTTTTAGACTTCTCAACTAACATTTGTTTGTAACTTACCAATGGCTTTTTTATTTTTAAGATTTTAAAAATATATTAAAATAATGCGTAAAAGCAAAAAATATGTAAGCAATGCCGCAAAAAGGAATTTAGCTACATATATAATCAAACTTTTATATCCCTTATATGAAATTCCTTCCATGTTATAATTTAACATGTTGAATTAAAAGGGACATCTTAATCCCAAATTAGGTGATGTTTTGACTTATTGAGAGTTAGATTAATTAATTTTGCAAAGTTAAGTCGGATTAAAGTAACTCAATATTATAAAATTGAAAGATAGTTAAAAAAAAATTATATGAAAACTATTACAAGTTGCAATTCTTCTCAATATTAACTAAAGTTTACATAACTTAAATCTCGAGAAATGAAAAATATCAGCCAAATTGAAACACTGAAGAACTATACCTTTTTTAATTTCTATCAGAATAATCTTGTACTTGATGTTGTAACACTTTTCATACCGAATTATTGCTAATGCTCTCATGAATCTTCTTTTGCAAGCAAGTCATGCTAGTTTGATGAGAAGAAAACATAAATGATGAAAAAAAAAAAACACGACAAACTAACAAAAATTACAAACCTAATAATACATAAAATGTATGAGTTGTGAAAGAAAATTTCTTTTATTACTACCAACAAAGAGAAAAAAAACTTTTAGACTTCTTCCATAAAATTTGCATCATGAAATCAGCTTAGAATTGTTAGAAATTTTTAGCATTCCTCAATAAACTTTAATACTCTTAAATGTATTTTCTTTTTAATAGAGCAATGAATGATAATATTTATAGAATAAATGATAGAGTGGTTTAGTTTTCTTTATACACATAAATATTTAAAATAGAAGAAAACTTAATTAATATTAAAAAAAAAAACACAAAAAAAATAAATAGCTTTGGAGTCCTCTAAGGCATGCCACATAGGATTCACTATTGATCTCCTTTATATATATACGTGTGTGTGTGTGTGTGTATTGATTGTAATGTTGTGTATCAATACCAACATTATTTCTTTACTTTCGGGTGTAGTAATTCGTGTTAGGGTTTTTGCCCTAATTTTCTTACTATATTGAAGTTTTAATTTTTCTTAGAAGGAAAATAAAAGTTACCATAATTACTTTTACTTTTTCTGAAAGAAAAAAATATAATTCTTTTCCATATTTGGCTAACCTCTTTCTTGGAGGAAAGGTTTTGGACATCTATAAATAGAAGATCCCCCTTCTCATACCATAACACAATAGCATCCACAATGTAGTCGTTTAAAGAGTTTTATTTAGGGGGAGATTTTCTCTCTAATAATTTTATGTTTTTTTTATATTAGGTTTTTATATATAAGCCAATTGGCCAAACTATATAATCATCATGTTTTTAGTATGTTTTTCTTTTTGTCTGATTTATCGTCTCAATAGTTTGCAACTAATAACTTCCGCATGACGCCCTCTTGATTTCGAACCCAACAAGTGGTATCAGAGTCAGGTTCAATAGTCCAATGGTGTGGTGAGACGAGATTAAACAGGTTCAAAGCGGTTTCAAAATCAAGCTGCAACAATTTGGATGATAATGAAGATTTTTGTCGAACTACATGTGGAGAACAAGTTTCAACCATATTTTCAGCACTCCTGCTGCAGCATCTTTAAAAATAAAAATAAAATATTACTTTTAAATCAATTTTTAACCATGATATTTTAAACCTTATTTTTAACCATGGCAAGCAACAGTTATGAAGATTATATCAAAAACGAAGTTCATGCACGTGATATGAAGAGAAAACGGATCAAGTGAAGAAAATCAAGTCCAAAAGGAGAGATTTGTTAGGGTTTTTGCCCTGATTTTCTTACAATATTTAAGTTTTATTTTTTCTTAGAAGGAAAATAAAATTTACCATAATTACTTTTACTTTTCCTGAAAGAAAAAAATATAATTCTTTTCCATATTTGGCTACCTCTTTCTTGGAGGAAAGGTTTGGACATCTATAAATAGAAGACCCCCCTTCTCATACCATAACACAATGTAGTCGTTTAAAGAGTTTTGTTTAGGGGGAGATTTTCTCTCTAATAGTTTTATGTTTTCTTTTATATTAAGTTTTTATATGTAGGCCAATTGGCCAAACTATATAATCATTATGTTTTTAGTATGTTTTTCTTTTTGTCTGATTTATCGTCTCAATAGTTTGCAACTAATAGCTTCCACATGATGCCCTCTCGATTTCGAACCCAACAATTCGATCCCTTTTCTTATATTTGGTAAGTGACAATATAGACTTATTTTAAGCAACATTTAAAACTTTTGCTTATTAATGGAGTCGGTACAATCATGATCATGAAAGTGTGTACATCATCTTTGTTACTATATTTAAACACAACTTAAACATTATAACTTTAAGGGATCGTTTGGTAGAGTGCATTGAAAAGTTAATGCATGCATTAGTTTAATGTATATTAGTAGTATCTTGTTTGGTATATATTTCTACCCTATGTATAACTAATGCTTGCATTAGTTATACACTCTATTGTGTATTGAGGTGTGTATTACTAATACCCCAAAATCTATGACATTAGTAATGCAATGGCTCTAATGCATGTATTAACATGCTTAAAGACACTATTATCCCTTAAGAAAAAATTTACATCCTTTCCAACCTATATATATTGAGGGTATTATGTAAAAACAAAAAAATTCTTTTAGAAATTATGTAATTCATGTTATTTTTAATACATCGAACCAAACACTGCATAAGAAAAATACAAATATAACTAATGCAAGCATAACTAACACAAGCATTGCTAATACAAGCATTACTAATACACCATATTTTACATTATTCTTATACACTCTACCAAGCGAGCCCTAAGTTTTTTGTTAACTTAAATAAACTTTAAATACAAGAACGTACATATGGATGCGAAAAAAAATAATGATTGAATAAAATTCGAAAAGACAATCCAAACAAAAACATAGAGTATTAAGGGGTCGTTTGGTAGAGTGTATTGGCAAAATTAATACATGTATTAATTAAAGAGCATTAGTAATACCTTGTTTGGTACCATATTTTTACTATGCATAAATAATACTTGTAGTAATTATACAATGTATTGTGTATTAAAGTGTGTATTAATAATACACACCATTTTTCATGTATTAATAATGCAACACTTTTAACACATGTATTAATTTATTAAATTACGTTATTACCCCTCAAATTATTTTCCCGTCTTTCTTTTCCCACCATATCAAGCTCTCTGTTCCTTTTCCACCATAATAAAAATTTCTCTCTGTTTTAGTACTCGGACCTTGGAAAAAAGAAGGTTATGTTCTCTGTATCTTCTAGCTTCTCTCTAATCAGCATTTGCTTTTCTCATAAGGTTGTAATTCTATCAAACCTATATTCTTGGTCATTGTTTCTTTTTTTCTACCCCTATTTCACAATTTAGGTATAGTTTATTTTACATCAAAATCACTATTTAGAGTTTGACAACTATTTTGGCACACAATCTTTCAAAGTCAATGAATTTAACGATGAAATTTAGGTTTAGCACTCTTTTTGTTCTGGTTGCTGCCTCTTTGTATGTTGTTTTTCGTTAAGACCTTCGGATATGTAAGATTGTTGTTTTTCGTTAAGACCTTCGGATATGTAAGATTGTAGGGGATGATGAAGATATCTGATTTATCTAAATTTAGTTCCTGTTTTGTGTTACTGGTAAAGGTGTTCAATGGGTTGAATAATGTGTAATCTTTTTGTTATTTGTTGTACTGAATTTTGAGGTTTTTTTCAAGCTGAGATTTCGATGATTGCTTTGGACCTCACAATGGTACTTGCACAATTTCATTTTTCTGTACACTCTGGCTTCTGAGATTATGGCTTCAACTTACAATTACTCGATTCTGATAGGTTTTGGGCACTCCACATAGGCTTAATGTTGTGCTTAGAGTTGACCTGTTTAGCTGTGTTTTTCTGGTCAACTATGCCTTCGAATTCTTCCTTTTTCCGGCCACAATTTCATTAATTTCATTTCTAGAATTTTTGAATTCAGAGAAGAAGTGGAAAAATGAATTTTCTACTGTATAGCTGCTGCAGTTCCATGTATTTCTGGAAAACAAATGGTACAAGGGTGGGTTTAAGGAAAGGGTAATTTGGTAAACATACATTTTTTTACAAAATTTATATAAATATATATTATCTTTAATACATCAAACCAAACAATGTGTAAAAATAAATGTATGTGTAACTAATACTAGCATTACTAATACTTGCATTAATAATACAAGCATTACAAATACCCCATATTTAACATTATTCTTATACACTTTATCAAACGACCCCTAAATGTTTACCAGGAATTAAAAAGGGGACCTTCACTCTAATAAACAAACAAAAAGCTAACACAGCTTCCATATATATATATATATATATATATATATATATATATATATATAATATATATTAAAAGTGTGAAAACCCGTAGAAAAGTAATTTAAACTTTTTGCCCTTCATTAAAAATCTCTGTAATAGATAAAATTATCTTTTTACTTATTTTTCTAATTATTATATTATTATATTTAAATATTTAAAATGAATCCTACAATATATGGTAAGAAAAAAATATATGAAAATTAATATTGGTAGATTTTTTTTTCTTGTGTACTTTAAAAAAAAAGTCCTAAAATATAAAGGGGAAAACATGCATAATAAAATGCACAGTTTTACAGCAAAAACAAAAAATAATACTCTAGATAAAAGGAAAAAAAGTTGAAAGTTGACCAAAAAGAAAAAACAAAAAAAAGGAAAAAACCCTAAACATGCTTAATTTTAAGGCAAAACAAAACAAAACATAAAAAAGGGAAAAAAACCCTTATCATGCGTACTTTTAAGGAAATTTTGTTTAGCTTTTGATTCACTTTAACATTAGGATTCTTTAATTAATTAATTAATTAATGATAGTTATCTTTCTTTATTTAGCTTTAGATGTTTTTCTCCAAAATTACTACATGTAGAGAAAAAATGGGTTTAGATATATAATTTTCTTATTAATGTATATAAATTTTCATGTGATTTGAGGTAAGTTTTTAGTATATTTTTGAAATTTATAATAAATAAATTATCTTGTATTCTTGATAAACAATTGCTCATTGAAAGGAGTTTTTTCTTTTTTTTTGTGAAATCTCGATGTATCTTATGATTGAAGGGACAAAATCGCTTGTGATGTGAGGTGAGTTTTCTAATGCTTTAGCATGTTTTTGATATTTACTTTTTTGTGTGAATTTTTGATGTATCTTATAATTGAAGAGATAAATTGCTTGTGATTTGAGGTAAATTTTCTAAAATTTTAATATGTTCGTGATGTTTAAAATCTTGATAGTATCTATGATTAAATAGATAAATTTGATTGTCATTAAGTTGGAGTAAGTTTTCTAGAATTTTAATATGTTCTTGAAGCTTACAATAAATAAATTATAACGTATTCTTGATAGACAATTGCTAATTAAAATTTTTTGTGTGTGTTTATGAAATATTGATAGTATGGTCCATTGAAGAGATAAATTTGCTTGTGGTTTAAGGTACATTTTTGTTAGATTTTAATATGTTTTTATATTTACAAGAATAGATTATCTTGTATTTTGATAAACATATACAAATTGAAAAGTTTTCTTTTATGATTTTAGTATGTTCTGAAAGTCGAAAGCAATAAGTTATCATGTATTTTTGATAGATAATTGCTAATTGAGAAGTTTTTTTATTATGCTTTTTGTTTATAATAATGACATAATAATTAATGATTTAACATTGACTTATTTACAAATTTTATCAAATTCTTTGTATCGCTACATTCCATCACGAGAAATTGGTTAGTCATTCTAATTTTATATGAATCCTCTTCTAAAATTTAATTATATGTAATTGCTTCAATTGTGAATAAATGATGAACTCCGGTATATCATTCTTATCTTAAACAATATGCTTTAGTGATTGTTTTTTGTTTTGTTTTGCTATACGTTATATCATCTAAATGATATAAAATTTAATATATCATCGATTGTTGATTTCTAACAATTTTTCTGTTAAAGTTATCCTTCAATAAAAGTTTCTACAATCACAAAATAGTCATATACTATTTTTCTAAAATATTTATCATTTAATTATTATCTTTAGATTTAAGACTTGAAAATCAATTAAAATTCTTATTTGAGCTAAGTAAAAAATTATAATTTTATTACTCCTAAATTAATAAGAATTTTACCTTAATCATTATTTCATCCAGTTAATCGCATTAAAGAGTATATATGAATTATACAAAATCAATACTCAATTTGTATGAAGCATGATCTTTAATTTTATACAGTGGACAATGGCATATTTGCTATACAATATTTATTTATATCATTTGAACATACATAAATTCATTTTAGCATTATTGCTATTTTTAATTCTCTTAGTTTTTTATACATAATTTTATTTACTGATGCAAGTTACACGTGTAAAGCACGTAAACTAAACTAGTATATATTAAAAGTGTGAAAATCCTTATAAAAGTGAGTTGAACTTTTTGCCCTTCATTAAAACATTTTGTAGTAGGTAAAATAGTTTTTTCACCTTTTTTTCCTCAAATTAATTTTATAAAAAAAATGGATTGCTAATTTTTTTTTTTTTTTACCTTTAGCCTCCTTTTTCGTTTATGATTTGGATACATACTTCTTTCCACATATGAATACGTGAATTTTTATTTTTCCTTTTAAAAGAAACGGTTGATTGGTTACTCATGGACGTCACTTTTTCTCAAAATTAGGTTTAGGAATAATTAATGTAGAGTTCTAAATATTTTGTTCGTCGTAGGATTTAATCTCTCAATTCCACTAGAATTCTTTCACCGTCGTCACTAAATCAAATTTTAATGAGTTGGTTCTAAAGAATTCAAATTCAATTAGGAACAGTGAAGTTCTTAATTTATATAAATTTCATTGTATGCTTTCTTCCTCTTCCACTCAATAATAATTGGGCAAACAACATAAATCTCAGCAGATTAGAGCTTAAGTATAGAAAATTTTATAATTTTCCTTTATAAAGATACATTTTGTAATCTCAACATAAATACTCGCATATTGTATTTTATAGAAGAACATTTTTTTTTTCCTTTATAAAGATACATAATTAGCTCCGGATATAGTTTTTTTTGAATTTGAGTCTATCGAGATACATAATTAGCTTTCAATACATCTGACGAATAAACATAATTAGTTAAAATTTTTGTAATTAATTTATAAGAGTAAAAATTTGTGTAAATATGATAAATTAAGTGTATGTTCACGTTATTTTTTCATAATAATTCGTAGGTCCTTGGAAGCCATACTTAGTAAGAAAATTTTATTTCTTTTGACATGAAAAGACTATTCTAAACAAATGCAAAGGTCTCTCATATTATTTCACCTAATTAAAGTCCTCTTCTATTATGCATGCTCCATTACACCCTTTTTTACATTCAAAATCTATTTTTGTATTGGGCATATAGCATCATAACGGTTAACAACAACAAGAAAATGCACAAGAATTTAGATATTTTCACCTTTTCATAGTACTTTTCTTACTAATTAATGTACTTTAAAAGTAATTAGTTATCTACTCGCATTTCATGGTGTTACCAATTCATACGTGTTGGGTTATGCTTGTCAATTTATTTAAAATTACGTTAAAGTCAAAATTCGAATAATAATGCTTGTACAAATAAAATATAAAATTTTGAAATTAATGAAAGTTATGTGTATTAAATTTTAACTTATTTGTAAGACATAAGGATTCATAATAATTAGTACTTTAAAATTGAATAATTTTTTCTTTTTAAATCTTTCTTGAACCATATTAGAAATACTAATATTTAAAAGAAAGAAAATAAAAGGTCAAAAAATTCGAAAGAATAAGGGGGAAATCGGAGAAAAAGAAAAGTATCAACGGAATTGTAGGAAAAAGGTCCTATGTATATTGCATGAAAACTATAGTTTAATTTGCATGAAATTCTAATTAATGAATTCTTTTCATTTGCAAAAATAAAAAAATAAAAAGTTAATAGATGAGATACAACATACAGTAACATATTTGAGATACAATATTTATTTATATTATTAAAAATAAATATAATAACGTGAATATAATTACTACTTTTAAATAATATTATCCTTAATTCGTGTGTATATTTTATTGATTAATGTAAAACACACGTGCAAAGCACGTACACTAATCTAGTACTATATCTATACACCAAATTTTTGCTTAGAAGAAGTTGAGTTTCCTGTAGATTCACAACAAAAAAAATAATAAATCATCAAAACTCAAACTAAGTCAATAATGAACAACAAATGAAAAGAAAGTACATCAATGACATCGAGATTGTTGGTGAAGTTTTTTGATAGAGAGTTCATCAGCTTCTCATTTTCAGAAAACTACTTAAATTAAAATTAAAATTAGAAGAAAACATTAAAATCTCATAGACATTAAATAATTTACGATTTTTTACGCTCAAAAAAGTTTTGCCAAATTCACCTTGTCATATTCAAATAAACATAAATTCATGTAGATAAACAACTAAAATACTTATCAGAAAATATTAATGAACAACGAATTAGAAGAAAGTACCTCAATAATATCCGGATTGTTGATGAAGTTTCTAGACTTCCACTTTTCATAAAAACCCTTTTTATAGAAGTATATTCACATACAACTCCTATATAATTTATATTAGATATATATTATTTGTATTATATTACAATACTACTGAATTTTATCAAAAATAAGGAAAGAATTTTGCCAAAAATAGATTTGCATTGCATATATATATTTATACTATTTGTATTATAGTATTACCATACCTCTTAATTTTACCAAAAATAAGAAATTTTGCAAAACTAAAAAGCCGACAATTGAGAGCAACAACCAACATGAAAACATTAATTACATCTCCTCCTATATACTTTAAGAGTCTAGTTAATATTATAAATATACTAAAATAATAATTGAAGGAAATAAATGAAAAGATAATTGTATCTGTAGCAGAGATTTTTAATGAAGGGCAAAAAGTTTAAATCACTTTATATATATATATATATATATATATATATTCTTACAATTTATTATTTAATTATTTTTTAAATTTATTACCAAATGTCACTGTTTAATCCGTCAACGAAAGTGTGTTACATATATTTTATATTTTAGCTGATTAATAAAAAAAATATTTAAATAATTCAAATATTGAATGAGTTAAATATTTAACAGATACAAATCTGAGTTGAGAAAATTCAAGTGAAATTTCAAATAAATTTAAAAATCTATTGATAACTTAAGTCTTTTCTTAAACCTGAAGAATGACGAGTACAAATATTGACAGAGGGAAGGAGTATCTCGTATCACTTGTACGACCTCCAACTCCACTTGACGGCAATTCTTCCTTGTTACTCATCCCTTCAATATATCGGTCCCCCTCTTTCCAATCTATCGAATCCAAACCGTCAATTCTAACAATGTCGACGTGGACGGTCCACATTTAATCACAACCATCATCAATCGTGCATCCCACCACCATATATATACTACTACTCCTCTTCAACTTTCATAGGTTTCGCCGGTTATTCTCTTCCGTACAGTCGCCGCCCGCCGGTAAATTACAATTCTAATTTTCCGATCAATACTTCGTCGGATCCGGTGCCGGAATACTGAAAATACTTCGATCGGTACTTATGTATGTAATCACCATTATGCTTATATATGTATATTGTATAGCTTCAACCACTGCATGTCGGAGTGATAGGGTTAGAGCTAGAGTTTTGTGGATCGTCGAATCGAAAATGTTAAACAATTGTATGAGCAGTGGTTGCAAATTAGAGTTAAATTTAAAATATTAAATTAATTTAGTTCAATTTAGCTTGGAAGATTAGTGTAATGAAGTGGAATGTGGCAACCAAATGTTTTGTTTATCGAGAGTCGAACTGTATGGACTTTGACTAACATTTGAAGTATTAAACTTGAAGTATTTTTTTTCGCATAGTTTTTGAATATTTAGATTTTAAATTTGAAAGATTGAATTTATATATTTCAATTTACCTTTGAAGATTAGTTACACTGACTCTAGTGAAGTGAAATGCGGCTAGTAAAAGTGATCGGAGGGAGTAGCTTGAAGAATTGATGAAAAATTGTATGAGCATTGGTTGCAAAGTATAGTTGAAGTGTACTCCTTATGTACACTTTTACTTGTTACGTTTCGTCTATCGAGAGCTAGCTAAACTGTATGGACTTTGGTTAACATTTGAAGGATTGCGACTTGTAGTATTTTTGTGTAGTTTTTGAATATTTAAATTTTGAATTTAGAATATTAAATTAATTTAGTTCATTTAGCTTTGAAGATTAGTCTAATGAAGTGGAATGTGGCAACCAAATGTTTTGTTTATTGGGAGTCAAACTGTATGTACTTTGACTAACATTTGAATGATTGCAACTTATAGTATTTTTTTTTTGGGTAGTTTTCGAATATTTAAATCTTAAATTTAAGATATTGAATTTATTTAGTTAAATTTAGCTTCGGAGATTAGTCAATTTGACTCTTGTGATGTGAAATGTGACAAGTAAAAGGTAAGTGAAAAAAGCTTAATGAATCTTAGCTGAAGTGGACGAGATTTATCTGGTTCTTTTAAAGGTGTTGCAGTGCAGTTGCAATGAGTGTTTTGACTATCTAAAAGTTGCTAATTTGGTACTCTAAGCAACTTGTGCAAAGAGTTAAAAGTGTATAAAATAGTTCTGTCATGCTTTGTGAATTTCTGTGACATAGGAAAATCAATGCACAACGGTTTTGTTTCTATTAGGAACGAGGAGGAATCAAATTTCTAGGAGTGAACTCACAGCGAATTTGTCATTCTGTTTGTGTTCAACTCTAGTTTCCGATATTCTTTGGTGCATTCTGTTTATGTTTCAACTCTAGTTTCCGATATTCTTTCGTATATTTCGGAAGACCTAATTTATAGGATACCTGGTTCAACGCTCTTGCACATTTTAGAGATACCGATACTACATTTGCTTGTCACTATTGATATTTCCAATTTTTATTGGTCTATTCGTCTTTCATCCGTCCTTCTGAATCAACTGCAATTCGTAATCAAAATTTGACGTCATTTTAGGTTAAATGGATGTCAGGTAACAATACAAAAGACAAACATCGAGTTGGTTTAGTCTATATGGAGCAACTTATATCATTATCCCCTTCTCTGCATACTTGCTTGACTACGAAAATTCTGATCATATTGGTCTCCAGAGGTATCATCAGATTAGATCAATTGTGAACTTGGAACCCCCATTGTCGAATCATTGTGTTCATAATTTCAGTTTAAGAAAAAGATGTTCATAATTTCTTTGTAAAAAAATCCTTAACATTCATAATGCTTCTCTTTAACAAACTTAGGTTGGTCATATCAATGTGTTGTGGATGCGTGAAGACAACTATAATAAGAAATTAACTATATTATTAGTAGATTTATTTATTATTCTAGAACTAGAAGAGGATTTACTTTTGCTATCGTTATTAGTATAGAATAGGGTTTTATATTTTCTACTTTTATAAGGATTAGACTTTCTAGAATAGGCTTTTATGTTTCCTACTTTCATAGAGATTAGGCTTATGAATCCTATTTAAAGATTTTTTTCAAGAATAAATCAATAAGTCATATTTCAGAAAAACCAAGGGATTTTAAGGAGCTGAAGAGATCGGAGTTCTCTCTTCCATTAAACTCTTAGGTTTTAGCCTCCCTTTAATGAGTTGAATCTATGTATTGCCCTGTGAATCGATCCTTCTCTATAGATCCTAACACAATGCTTAGACAGAACTAGAACTATTATCTTTTTGGAGGCAGGCCTTGAATTTTAAGCACTATGCTAAGACCTTCCAAGCATAATACCAAATTCTTGGAATTTTAATCTCCTGCAACTGACGAGCTGATGAACAGATACCATTTTAGGAAGAAAGATATGATTCGCAAAATTAAACCTAGAGTGGGTACTTTATTAGCTAGTGTTACTGCTTACAACTTGTCGCAAACAGATATTGATCCTGCCATTATATAGTTGATACCTGATAAGCCAGTAGTACAGTCTACAACTCGTCTCAAACTGGGAAAGGTAGATCGATAAGCTAGTGTTATTGGTTACAATTTGTCTCAAGCTTAGAGAGGTAGATATTTGATAAGCTAGTAGCACTGAGACTGTTTTTTAAGATTTATTTTCAATTGAACACATTTCTAAATTAAGTTCTTGGTTCCTTAAAATTCTCTATATTGTTCAAATCAACTTCCTATGTTTTGCGAGATATTCTCTCTTAAATCCTTAAATTTCAAATAGAACTTGAATAAGAAAAGGAATGTTGTAGGGATGTCATTCATCCTGGAAAACAGAAGCAATGTCATTCACAATTGATTAACCTTGCACTTCCCCTTTAGTAACTAGCATAGAGTTTCAGTAAAAATCCTTTCCTCAGTAAAATATCAAATCACAATCTTTTTGTTGTAGTCTTTGCAGATCTTGCAGTTCTGAGTGACTAAGTGAATCCATATGAAATGGCTTATGATAACTCCTCCACGCTTGAGCCCAAACGCTCCCATCAATGGTTCATGGATGGCATCGAGCCTGAATTGCTTCCCAACAAGAAGCAAGCCATCGAAGTACCTAATCACAGTTTGTTCTCTGGACTTGTAAGTTCCAATATTGCTCCCTGGATGAGCACTCCTGGTTTCCACTCAGTACCAGTACCAGGCCAATATGCAGAAAGGCACTTTGACAATGAAAGCGCAAGATCGCTCAGCTTTGATGACAACATTGTTCCATCTGTTGGCTTAGGCAACATGACTATAGCTAGAAAAGTGATGGAAGATTCATTTGGAAGTGATTCCTCATTTGGTTTATCCATATCCCATACACTGGAGGATCCTAGATTAGGTCTTAACTATAGTGGTATCAGAAAGGTTAAAGTTAGCCAGGTGAAGGAGGCTGGGAATTTCATGCCTATTTCAATGGGTGATACCGATACCAGAGGGATCAGCAATGCAATGCCAACAGATCATGCTTTTAGTAAGGCTGAGGATCATTGCATAGGTACGGGACTCTCTTATAACGGAGGTGATGATCATATGATGTCATTAGGTGACACATTTAATAGGGAAGACAACAATTTCATATCTATGGGTCAACCTTTTAACAAGGTGGATAGCAATGAAATATCAGGGGGTCATAGCTTCAAGGAGAGCAACTCACTGTCAATGAGTCACCCTTTCTGTAAAGATGAAAGCAATATTACTATGCTGAATCAAAGTTTTAGCAGAGAGAATGATAGCACTATATCAGTGGGTCACTCATTCAATGACAATAATACTTCCATATCAATGGATCAGCAATTCAGTAATGATGATAGCAATATTACATCAATTGGCGAAACTCTTAATAAGATCACTGACGCCAGTCCACCTATGAGCCACTGCTACAGCAAAGTCAATGACAATACCATATCAGTGAGTCTGACCTATAGTAAAGTTGAAAATAATAATATATCAATGAGCCAATCATTTGGCAGGGGGGAAAGCAATATCATATCCTTTGGTGGATTCAATGAAGATGATGATATAAACTCTTCTGGAGGGCTGATTTGCAGTTATGACTTATTAATGAGTCAGTCTTCAGGCCAACAATCGGATATTGTTGCTGGAAAGCGACTGGTTGAGTCAAATTCTGATACAGTTACAAGTGCTGCTCAAATGGCTGGCAGTAAGGAATTTATTTCTAAAAAGGAGCAGAAACCAACTAAAAAGCCTCCTTCGAACAGTTTCCCTTCAAATGTGAGAAGTTTGCTCTCGACTGGTATGTTAGATGGAGTGCCTGTCAAGTATATAGCTTGGTCCAGAGAGGTGAACTTAACATTTTATGAGTTTTATCTTTGACACTGTGATGTTCACGAGATGACACTATTCTCCCTTTTTATGGTAGAAGGAACTCCGTGGTATTATAAAAGGCTCTGGTTACCTCTGTAGCTGTCAATCATGTAATTTTTCCAAGGTACATTTAATGCCAATTTTCGTTATTGCAGGACCAGCTTGTTGCACAATTTACTGATTAGATATGGTGTAACTTCTACATGTAGGCAATTAATGCTTATGAGTTTGAGCGCCATGCTGGTTGTAAGACAAAACACCCTAATAATCATATATACTTCGAGAATGGGAAGACAATCTACGGGATTGTTCAGGAGCTCAGGAACACACCACAGGATTTATTATTTGAAGTTATTCAGACAATTACTGGATCTCCCATTAACCAAAAATCATTTCGCATCTGGAAAGGTGTCTTAATTAACTGAGAGCTCTTTATAATCTAGAATGTGTATTTTTTCCTCATGTTGGCATCTTTTCTTATTTCTTCAGAATCTTTTCTAGCTGCTACACGTGAACTTCAGCGTATATATGGGAAGGATGAGGTCAGAAGACTGTCATAAAGAGGAATCCATCTGCAAGGTATGATGCAAAAATGTGTCTGCATCTGCATACCATATATAGATGTACTCTTTACTATTTTGCAGCCCTATAAATCGTGGTTGATCCAGAATTTTTTTTTTGGGGACTCCATTGGCAGAAACTGCAGCAAGAATTCATGATACTAAGCCTGCAGAACGTGTATTTTCATAATTATAACTCTCCTGAAACCTGTATAGTAAAGCTGGAACCAGATCGATCATACATTACGAATTTAGGATCTCAAAGTGAATTTTCATCACATTTATTAGTTAAATCAAATTAATTTGTCATGTCCGCGGAAGCTATAAATTTTGTGGGAAAATTAATTCATGATACTAAGCCTGCAGAACGTGTATTTTCATAATTATAACTCTCCTGAAACCTGTATATTGAAGCCGGAACAAGATCATTCATACATTACAAATTTAGGATCTCAAAGTGAATTTTCATCAAATTTATTAGTTAAATCAAATTAATTTGTCATGTCCACGGAAGCTATAAATTTTGTGGGCAAAGTTGGGAGTGGTTCCAAGGCAGTGACTGCAAAGGTGACATACTGGCAGTAAGATTCTGACCTAATTTGAAGTGATTAAGTCATTAGAGATACTCAATATGTTGAAAAGAGATTATATCATCTATTCAGTGCCCCTTACAACATCAACAACGACAACATACCTAGTGGAATCCCACAAGTGGGGGGTTTACAAAGTGTAGAGTGTACACAAACCTTACCCGTACCTCATGGGGAGGTAGAGAGGCTGTTTAGAAGGATCCTTGGCTTAAGTGTAGCAATTCAAAGTAGTTATGGAAAGGAAAAAGATTGAAGAAAACACGACAATTTACAAGGAAAGCAGTACAAAGCATTCAAAAGAGGAACAGTGATAAAGACATTGATAATGGATGGGATGTTTATGATTTTAGTTTCTTAATTGGAAAAATAGACAAGTTTGATATTATTCAATGATCCATGATCTCTGCCTATGTTTCAGATTCACATTTTCCGCATGCATCAACATTTATTTTCTTTTCACCCTTACCATATTTGAAAAGCAAGGGGAAAAGCCTATACGGAGAAAGAGAAGAAAATAAAAGGGCAGCCCGGTGCACTAAAGCTACCGCTATGTGCAGTGTCCGGGGAAGGGCCCCACCACAAGGGTGTATCGTACGCAGCCTTACCTTGCATTTCAATGTACTAGGTTTAACTAGAGTCTAGAGACATGTTTAAAATAGTTGTTTCTCTCTCTGTTTCAATCTATATGACATAGTTTGGCTCGACATGGATGTAAGTTAAAACTAGAGACTTTTGAAACTTGTCGTCTTAAACATGGGAGACACTTGTTTTGCAACAAAAAGTGTTTCATTAAGGGTATAATGGGAAGTTTATTGATAGATGTTTCCAAATATAGAAATATGTCAATTCTTTTTCGAACAGATACGGATTAATAAGGAAATATTTCACACAAGATTTTATGTGAAGAAGGGAGTTAAATTGTCCTTATAAATATTCAGTTGTTAAAACTGTAGTACACCGCTAAATAGCTAGCATCCGTAGGCTAAGATTGTGTAAACTATCAATTATAAAGAAGTACTCTTAGAGATGGTAAAACTTTTGAACTTGGCGTAAAGAATCAATTAAGCTAGGACAAAGTAAAAAAGGATATCTGGTGAATTAGATAAGGATAAGAGTATTAAGTGTGGTACATAAAGATTTAGGCAAGTGCATGTACACATTGAAGTATAAAGTTCAATTACCTTTTCACTTCATATAGAATGATACTCCTTTCTCCCATTTATGTGAAATGGAATTTTAAAATGCTAGTTTGATGGTATATCATATTGGAAGGAATTAAAGAAAATGTTAATTAGAAGTTATAAAGTTTTTCAAATGAAGCGAAATGAGTATGAGGATTATATAGTTGACCCCAACTAGTTTGGTTTGAAGTGTTATTGTTGTTCTTTTGTAAGTAGAAAATTTAGACATTAAATTTAGGGTACATTAGTTCATTAATTTTAATCTTCAATTTGGTGAATATCGTATGTGTTATAAGTTATTACAAATGAGTCATTTTTTGACACGTCTGAACATGAATGTTTGTAACATATATTGATGAGTAATAGACAACTCATGTTGTATTGGTAAAAAGTGAGACTAAGCTTGGCTGTTAGTACTTGAAAGTTGGTGTCTGTTAGTGGTGTAAGTGTCTGTTAGTGGTGTAAGCATCAGTCTTCAAATTGCAATTTTTTGTTTCACGTGAATGCCAATAGTCTGACTTTGAATGCTTGATATGGTTTTGAATTTTCCAACTTTCACAACAGTTTGATACATAAACTGATGATAGTATGTGCTTGTTCACGTTGCGAATTGTGATGTCTGGAAGAGATGAGATGGCTTTCTCTTGTTAAACATGTGAGATATTTGTTTTAGATTCATGTCTCTCTAGTAACCTGAAGGCCGAAAATTGGTTAGGAGCCTAAATAGAGCAAGTTTCAAACTCTTATCATGTTAACATATCTGTTGCAGTAATTTGAGTTGCCCCACATACACATTCATCCCCCTCTCTTAATTTGTTACAAGTCCTGCTTATCAAAAGAAATCTGTTGCAATTCGTTACACAGATGGTTAACATAGATGAACCAAGAACAAGAATGATTTTACATTTTTACCTTCTTTTTCCAACGAGGAAGAATATGGAAGAGGACCACAATTTTCTCATACTATAGTAAACAAGCAATGGTGCTATTCATCATGTGCTTCTAATGTTGATGCACTAATGTGGCCTTCTAAAGGCCTTTAGGTCCCTTTGTTTAGTTCCTTTATTTTTCTCTTTTGGGGAAGTCATCTTTGTCCATCTTTGATAGGTTAATGATCGGCGACCTAATAGTATTTGTAACGTACCGTAATGTCAATTAATCTTTATTGGTCCAACCTGTACAACTGAGTAACTGTTAAGACTGACTGGTTCAAACTTTCTAGACACTGATTTTTGGCACAGAAAATATTTTCAGATAGAACTTCAGTATTGCAGATCTGAAGTTCAAGAACCAACTTATCTACATTCTACAAGTCTCAGCATGATTATGGCTGTTACAATAATTTATACAGGGTTTAGTATCCATTCAACAAACCAAAAGAAAAAGCCTATTGGCTTAACATAGTTTAGTTATTCTGTACTTAAGAAAGAAGTTTCCAAAAATGGTTGTTTAACTGGCCTAAATTTTGGTCACATGCTGAAATTTGGTTGACAGCTTGAGATTATTTTTTCCTTCCCTTAGACCAGAAAGAAACTCCTCTTTATATATAAAAACTAATAATTACTAATTGAAGATGCATCTGAAGAGAAGCTCATTTCTTAGATGAAGAGACTGTTCTATAGCGGATAGCCGGACCTCCTTAAGCCTCAAATAGAAAATCATTATATGCTTTCATCTGCAGTAGCAGTTGTTCCTCTCGATGGATTGATGTGGATAACTGTCTGACTTAAATTTTCCTTGTCAATTTTGGTTTCATGTGTCATTTCCTGTGTTGGTAATTCTTGCTCATCGAGGGATGGAGATTTCTGATCCTTGCTTTTACCCCACAGGACTATGTAAAGGCCGACAACAATTACAATAGCACCAAGTACCCTGCAAAAAAAAGTTTCATTATAGTTTGTGTTGGGGCGTAGCTTATAAGATCTTTAACGGTTATAAGAATTACCTTCCCAGGTTTAGTTGTTCACGTAGAATGATTGTACTCAATATAGCTACAATAACCATGCTTAATGGATTAAAAGCTGTGACGAAAACAGGGCCTCTGACTTTCATTATGACTCCTTGGATGTAATATGCAAGTCCTGAACAGAATATTCCCTGGATTGTGACATCGAAAGTGATTAGCTTTTAATAGGCTTAACTTTATTAGTGATCGCTGATCGGTAAAAACTATGCTTCAAGATTTTTTCCCCCAACTTCTCTCATTTTGCAGAGGTAAGTTGCTTGCGACAGTGATTAGGGAACATCGATCTTTAAATTCATGAAATTTGACGAAGCATAAGCAGCTTCCAGATAACATGTTCTGTCACATATAGTTGGATAAACATCCAAAGAATGGGTACTTCTGAAATTCTTAGTATGCTCGTGTTCTAAGAAGATTTAACCACATTTAACTTACACTATATACAGCTGCAAGAAACTTAGAGTCCCAGTTTATAGCCCACACTGCAGTTTTTCCTCTCTCCATTACCATTGCTACTATAGCTCCCTCAGCTGTTCCCAACAAACATATCCAAGCAGTGAGCGAGAGCTCAGCAGGATAGGTCCGCAGTGTGATTGCCTGCACATAGAGTACTAGAGTCAGATATAATGCTTACTTACTAATTACTTATTGCTAACTAAGTTCTATCTTTACCTGCAAAATCATGAATGCAGCCCAACTGAAGCACCCAATTGTTATCATGATGGAACCTTTGATAGCATGACTTAGATTTAACCCACCACTTTGAGCTTCTTGACCGACATATCCTTTTGTCCAAAATAGGTCAACTATTGGGCCTCGTACTAGTGTCATGATCATGGCTCCTGCCACTGTGGCAACAGTCCCAACTATTTTGGCTTGGCTGCGGATGCTTGTAAGCTTCACCTTCTCAAGCCTAGAACAAATAATATATGTGCAAAATGAATTAACATCATAATTTGGGAATTATTCTTCTGGCAAAAATCCATCTTGGGATTTTCTTGTTAGTTCATATTTGCTAGTGATTATGTGTAATTATATCTATAGAATGAGGCAAAGCATATAATTTACCTGAATATCCAGGCCATTATAAAAGTAATGGCAGGAAGAATGTTGCACATTGCAGCTGCAAAAGTTGCTGTTGTGTATTTCAGGCCAATAGAATAGAGATTCTGGTCGATGACGGGCCTGTTGATTAAGAGAGACATGCTTATGTTAGATATTGATGGGATGGAGAAAAAGTGATTTGAGTGTTTAAGGCTTACTCCAGTATGCTAAGAAGTACCAACTTGGCAAATATTGAGAGAGTCATCTTTGGCCGTACTTTCCTGTTAAGAGATATTAAGCTTGCTATTATTCTCTCTAGGGGGAATACTAAGAAACACTTTTTGTATTCTGTCTTTCTTCTACTAAGAAATAGACTTTGAATTGTAGTTGCAAACACGTTAATTGAACATAGGGAGGGAGGGTGAGACATACTTGTCTAGAATTATTGCAAAAGGAGCGATAACCAAAGTGGCAACTGCATGGCGGTACACAACGAATACATAGTTACTCATTCCTTCATTCAAGGCCACTTTGGTGAGGATATCCATGCCTGCTAGACCAAATTGGAGAAAAATGACAGCAAGGAAGGGTTTTGCTGTGTTGTACAGTTTAAGTACTGCCATTGTTTACTTGCAACAAAGCTTAACCTCTTTGAGAGCACTACTATTGTAAGGGCAGAAGTGCAGCATAAGTAACTGCTGCTTTTCTGTATATATAGACAAATTCTCTCACACTATTTTCGTTCTCTATGCCCTTTATCTGCTAAGCAGATCAGGACAAAATCTGTTGGATTTCATTTGTGTACATAATTTGTTTAATTAATTACTCGGTAAGCCTCCACTTTTTAAATGGAGTGGCCTAGTCACGCGGACCTACTCATCACTTGCTTCTAGGAAAAGTAAACTGGGACTGAGTACCCTTTAATTTTGTTGCTACTTTCTGTTAGTTGTCTGCTTTGTATGAACTCAAATGTTCTTGAATCAGTTCAATACGTTCTCTTATATCTTAATATTTCCAAAAATGTGTTTTTATTCCTTGAGATAATACTTGTTCCCTGCGTATGCTCATACTCATGTTTATTAATTCGTTTGCAGAAACTTCTATGGTTATGTACAACAGATTGACAACCAAGGTGTGTTGGTTGCCTGAGTAACTGTGTTCCTTTTGCTATTGGTCCTCATCGTTGATCACTCTATTATACCCTTTGAGATCCTTGGTAATAATTCTTGTCAAATAGTTATGCCTGTAAATTATGTCTTCCCTTTGTTTTTAAATTTTTTGTTAACAGATGTATGTAAAAATTAGCACGTAAGTTTTTGCACGCTGGTTAATTCGATGAGAATCTGTCTACGAAGTTTCCCCAACTGAGTGTTTTGCTTGGTGTCATAGTTTATTAGCTAGACCATGGACGTATCCTACTTCTCTTTTGTGTTCTCTGTTGATTTGTTATTTATCTGCTCTCCCAATTGGCAGTGCACCAAACTTACCACTTCTGAATTGAATATTCTTTTGGATTTTTAGTATTATAAAGTTTGATACCTTGCTGTGAGCTAAAATTTTGTTCCAAGTACCTAGGTTAGGCACATGAATATTATATGAGGTGCATCATGAAGTTACAAACGGTTCCATTAAATATTCTCTGGCCATTAGTCTTTTTAAATTAGTATTGTAATTGATGCAACCATATTGGTTCTTTAGAAAACATAATGAATATGGTTAGACCAATCACATTGCCTATATTTTTTGCATAAAAAATCATAGGGGGTTGGGTATTTACGTGACAAATTGCCTACCTTTTATATGTTGCATGTTGTGTTGTAACCTTTTCCAACGTTTTTATTTTATGTATAGAATGATTACTAGGAATTAAAAGATTGTATTGGGGTAGCTAGTATAGAATCTTCTTTATGAAAGAATTATTCATATACACCATAATGCTCTCTTACGTCCCACTTGAAAAATCATTGTTTCCATCATAGACTGTGAAATGATCATCCAGATTAACCACTTGAGTCTGTTTTTTACATTATTGTCAACTTTATAATTGATTGACATCGATTGTAGCACCAGAATGTGTTGTAGGCTCATCAAGTCCTTTGGAAAATTATATACTAAGCGCTCACTTGGGGTTGATTGGTAATAGGTGATAAGCTTAGTGTTGAAATTGATTTTATGAATAAAAACATTTGCGTGTTCGGACATGAGAGTTGTAACTGAAAATAATTAGGTAATACGTTTGGTAAAACTTTATTAATTAGTTGCTCTATTGTTAAAATTTGATACTGGCACGGGCTCAACTTATGTTAATTTCTTAATTTCAAGTATAGATTAAATTTTATGAGTCAATAAACTCTTTTATGTGATTTTTAAATATTTCAAGTTGTTAATTAGTGATTTATATTACTTTTACATAATTTTCATGTAATATATGTTACATTTTTGTCTCAATTTATGTGGCACTGATGAAATATTTGAGAAGATCAATCAAATTTATTATGTAGGTTTAGATATTTTAAGTTGATAATAACTATAATTTATATGACTTTCTACGACATAATTTTCAAGTAATATATTTTACTCCCTCTATTCCAATTTATATAACATTGATAAAATTTGAAAAGTTTTTTTTAAAAAAAAATTTGATATATTTTAATCTAATAATTATTGTGATTTATATTACTTTTCATTTCTTTTCAGATAGTATATCTCAATTTATGTTGTATTGGAGTCAACTAAAATTTTGTGTCTCCATATAATTTAAATTATTAATTATTACTCTAATTTATAGTTTTACACAATGTTCAAATATATAACAGATAAAAATAAAAATAAAATAATTAAAATAAAAATATAATATTACAAAAATGTCCTTGACCAGAAGCAGGCATGACAACTGCTAGATATCTGTTTAGCTGCCCGACACTCACGCTTATATAGTAGTAATTATAGTACTTTTACGCATTTCAAATATATAAAAGATTAAAATAAAAATAAGATAATTAAATTAAAATAAAAATATAAAATTACAAAAATATCCTCAATCAAAAGCAGACCGCTGAAAGTAGCATGACAATCGTCAGCTATGTGCTTCAGCTATCTGCCCGTCACGCTTATTAATAGTAGAAATAACTATAATACCCTTAAATTTTTTATTAAAAAATATTAATTCATTAGTATTTTTGTAATTGTATAGAAAAGGAGGAAGGAACTATGGTACGGGGTCAAAAAAGGTTTGAGATTTTATTGAACTTAAAAAGAAGTATTAAGAATATAACAATATCCCCCCTATAATTCCACAAGGTGAAAAATATAACAATAGCCCCGTATAATTCCACAAGGTGAATGTGTAAAGTTAAACTGCATGTGAATCCTTTTGTTTTTAATAAATTCTTGGTTCAAGGAAAAATAGGCTAAAGCATTCTAGAAAAATGAAGTAAAAAAGTACAAAAAACAACATATAGTATCATGACAATAATCATAAAATGATATGATAGTTGAAGTATCAAAAACTACAAAAACAATATCACGACTATTTGTACGAACAAACAACACACTATTGTCTACATACTTGTTATTCTAATTCGCATCATCCATGACCTCCTATTTTAAGGTCAGGTTCTCGATAAGTTGAAACTGTGAAATATTCTTTTTAATGGCTTTTCCCCAGTACTTTTTCGGTTTACCCTACTTCTAATGAAACTATTAATGATAGCCAACCTTCCATGCCTCTGCATTGAGGCATTCAGCTATCTTCTTGTCACATGCTTAGCCATTTCAGTCGCGATTCCCGTATCTTTTCCTCCATTGAATCTACTCTCTGTGTGTGTTAGATGTCCTCATTTTTAATCCTATCTCCATCAGTATGCCTACATATTCATTGCAACATTCTTATTTCTGCAACTTTCAACTCCTAAACGTGAGTTTTTTATTGACCAACACTCTGCCTCATATAGCATATTTGCTCTGACTACCACTCGTAAGTCTTTAAGTTTTGTTGATATCTTTTTATCACACTAGATAAGATTCTGGATGCAAGCCTTCATTTCATCCACTCTGCATCAATGTAGTGAGTGACATTTTCGATAATCTTTTCATTTCCTTGAATAATAAACCCAAGATACTTGAAACTTCATCTCTTTTGGATGACCTAGTGAATGACCCCTTTTCCTTGGATAATAGTCTCACTTGTATATCCGACTTATGCATTACATCATTGAACTTGCACTCTAAGTATTCTATTTTAGTCACACTCAACCTGAACTCTTTCGACTCGAGAGTCTATCTTCAAATCTCCAGCTTATTGTTAACTCATTGTGAGTCTCAAAGTCTATCTTCAAATCTTCAGTTTATTGTTAACTTCGTTGTGAGTCTCGTTAAAATAAATATGTATAAGGAAATAAAAAAATTGACCAAACTAAAAATGGTTTTATTTGTTTAACTTATAAGTTGAAAGTAAAAGACCAACTCACAACTTTAGTTGATTTTGGCTTACAATTTCTTAGTTTATACGTGATTTGGCTATATACCAAAATGCATAAATAATTAAGCCAAAAAGCTTAGCTAAACATCATCTATTATTGTTGAAAAGGTGGTCAAACTTGAAAGAAAGTTGCAAATAAAAGGAGGGTTCTTTTAATGAGTCTCCAATCTCCACATACACAAAGATTGAATTATTGTAACCATATGAGGTAGCTTTGAATTATATATAAAGCAATTTTTATTTTAAAAGGACAAAATGAGGTATGCACTCAAGGGTGTGGCATAGTGATTAATGAAGTGGGCCGAAAACATGAGGTCTCTGGAACAAATCCTAGCAAAGTGAAACACAAACACTAAGTGATTTCTTTTTATCTGTTCTAGTCTTGTTGGACACAGTTACCTGAAATCTTTTGTTGATAGGAGGTGGATAATATTCGATGAAATTAGTCGATGTTCCGGTAAACTGACCCAGACAGTACGATTATTTAAAAAAAAAAAGGACAAAAGAAGATGTGGCTTTCGGATAAAAGCTTAGGTCTGAGTAAAGAAGGGAAAAGGGGAAAGAAGGGAGTGGAAGTAGCGTCTGATTGCAATTGTTTCCAATATGGGCTGTTGTGTTTTCCATATGAGATAGGGCTTTCCATTATTGCCATGACACCAACATTTTATTACTTTATGATCTCATACGTCATTTATAGTATGCCATTTTTAAGATTTTATCCATGAATTTTGAAAGTTGCGATTGGTCCAAAGGATTGAGACAAATTATTCAAAAAAATAAAAAGGCAGTCTAGTGCAAACCGGATCACAAGGGTCAATTATACGTAGTTTTACTCTTGATTTTTGCAAAAGATTGTTTTCAAAGCTTGAACATGTGACCTCTTAGTCACATGACTACAATTTTACCACTTACGCTAACGCTCTCCTTCAATCAAATATATAATATATCCCGATGTTATTCCTGAATTTTTATACTTCTCTATGCAAAATGGGATATGCAATTTAAAGAGATGCCCGAAGTGGCATATATATCATAGACCAAAACTAGGTGCAAAAAATCTATCAAATTGACTTAGTAATCAAATCAGAAAAATAGAGCAGAATTAGACTAATATTGTGAATGCATTAGAAAAATAGAGCAAAGAATGTGATTAACGTTATAAGATCTCAAGATACTACGAATAGCTACCCCTTAGTTCCAACCAAATTGGCTATATAAATCTTCACTAACCATGTTGCTTCATTTAAATTCATCTCAGACAGGTTATAATAGAATTGATGATTATTTTCTATTTGTGTGTGTCATCCTTGCGCAGGGATCATGTTAATCTTCTCTATATTGTTTCAAGTTTATCGGATGACCCCAAAGGGACATGATCGTTTTCTATTCATAATTTATCCATGAGGTCGAAACTACTTACACATGCTTGGTTTTTTTCAAAAGAAAAAAAGGATTGTCTTAATAAATGTGTTTCAAACCTAAAATACAAATATATTTTTTATTAAACTTTTCAATAGAGGGTGCATTGCAACATACCATTTAACAAATTGAAATGGATATTTTTTTCAAAATAATTACATTAACTTATGAGAGAGAAAAAGAGTAACGGCCTTTTCTAATCACAAACGTACAAGTCTTTCTCTACACCCCTTTACTCCATGCGGCAAATAGTAACAAACTATGAGTTGTGTAATTAGCTATTAACAAATTTTGTTCCCTCATACTAAAGGATAGTTTTCAACTTTAATAAGTTTCTCGTACCAATGAAGTCTTAGAGTAATTAATAAAAGTTGATGTAGTGTGATTAGAAAGTGTAGAATTATATGATCTAAACGAGAAAAGATCATCAAGATTACTAAAAATACAATACTTCTCTTATGGAAGCTATAGAACAAGAAAGGAAGAAGGTGACAAAAGAAACAGAATTGATGGGAAGAGAGTGTTATTAGAGAGTTGTAGAAATGAATGAGATGGATCAATCTCTATCTTGATAATGTAGTTACATATACATGAGTGATCATGATATACAGACAAGCATAGAAGCTTCTACAGTTAACTAATTCTAACTACCTCTTAACAGTCATAACTAACTTTTCACAAAGTTAGTTATGCATAGTGCTTCTTGTTAACTTCAACTACTTAGTTCCTACTTGAGCTAGAAACCTCAAGCCTTTCTTCTTGTTCATCTCAACACTCCCCCTCAAGCTAGGTGGTGTAAATACCTAATTTTTGACCAGATTTAACGTTTTTATGTCATTTTAGTGTTCAATTTATTTTTATTTTTTTAAGCCTAAATTAGATATTTTCAGTTTATCTTATTTTACAAAGTTTGTTTAAAAGTTTTGAAAACTACAAAAATAGAGTTACATTTTAAATAAGCTTTTATTTTCATTATTATTTATTTATTTATTTACTAATTAAAAAAAGAAAATTTTTAAATCATATTTATTTTCTTCTTTTAATTTTAATAAATAATCTAGTAATATTAATATTTCGTAATCATGTTTTAAGATTAATTATTTAACTTATAGTTTATTAGTCTTAAATAAATTTTATTTTTTTATTTTTATTTTTTTTTCTTTTATTATTTTTATTTAAAACATTAATTTTAAAAAAATAACAAAAAAAGAAGAAGCCCTAAACTACCCCATCACCCTTTTCCCACCAACCTAAAACCACTCCCCCATTATCTTCCAATTTCCCACGTCCACAACCTGCACTACAAACACACATAAAGAAAAGAGAGAAAAATAACATTCTGTAAGAAGAGAAAAACAAAAAGGAAGAAGAGGAAAAGAAACAAAAAAGAGCCACGAATTGAGTTCGGATTTTGTTTCGAGTTTCCGGTGATGGCGTTTGCTCCTTTACTCGGTTTAATTCATCACACAGGAGATTGCAAGCGAACTGAAAATAGTTGAGGTTCATTTTTATCTTCTGTTTCAATATATTGGAGAAAGCATTGGCTTCATATTAGAGGTCCATTTCTTAACGTTCATTTGACTCATTTCATTTTTATTAATTTAATATTCTCATAAAGTTGTTACTCTTTGTAACGTATAATTTTCTTCTTGTTAGTTTATTAATTTTTCTTATTCTCTCGATACAACAACGATGATAAGCATATTATATTTTTTAATGAACTTTCATGTTTTAGTAACCACTAATGGCGATGAAAACTTATTCATGGTAATAAGTCTAGTTGTTAAAATAAAGTATGGTTTAGTTACACGAACATAAAAAATGGTTTTTCAAAATTCTCTACGTTCTACTAGGTGAAGTCCCATCGTTTGAAAATAAGAGATGTAAGTATTGCTGCCTTTAGTGCATTTTCTAAATATTGACATTTCTACTGCATTTTTCCATCCACATAAGATATACATTGTTCTACTGATACATCCGAAAGAATATTTTATAAATTTCTTTCAAGAAATTTTAAGTTTGTCCTTTCTTAATGGGATTTTAATGTTCCAACTGTTATGAAATTTATTTTGAGTGAGTGTTGAGTCATCTCAGTTTGATTTTTGTTTAATCCTTAAATGTGTACTACTATAAGATTGACTTAATCAATTCCAACGAGAAAATGGGGAGAAAACAACTACTCGAGAGGAGAGATTAGGTATTAAACTTTAGAAAGTTTAAGTTCTATTTTAAGGAAAATATAACCACGGTAAAACTGGAGAATAGTGCTATCATTAAGTCACTATTTCAAGTTTCTAGTTTGTTAGAATGTGAAAATTTCGATGTTATAATTTCTTTACGTGTCATTTGATCATCACTACTTAATTCAATGTTTCTTTATTGGAAAATTATGTATAACACTTGAAAGGAAATGTTAGTGTATCATTTGGGGGGTGTCGCAATGATTCAGATTAATTCATCATCTCTAAGATTATCACAAATCTAGTCAACTGTTTCAAGATATGATTTATTAAGTGCATGAAAGGGAAAGTAAGGGATTGTGAATTTATTCCAGACCCATCTCAAAAAAAAAATTGAAAGGAGAGGAAAAACCCATTGTATGGGAGTGAACTTGTAAAATAAAGGGTCTCAACCTCAAGAATTTAAAAGTTTATTATACAAGTAAAAATTAACGATGAAGTTGGAAAACCCTGCTACCCACCATTTGTTATAATAAAACCTAACTTATCATTTAAAACCGATCTAATCGAGTTGGGTAGATTCTGAACATATTAGGTGCTTATTTAGACTTTGAAAAATGGAGAGATCCATAAATGCCTCAAAGGTGGGAGAGATATACCAAAACTCGTGGTAAGGCCGAAAAGTACTACTATCGGTAAGCCACGCATCAATGCAGTTTTTAATAAATTCTCAATAAATAAAAGCAGGATGTAAGTAACTTTTAGGCTAACAAATATTTTATATATCTAAAAGATTAACTTAAGTCAGACGTAAGTCATTAAAGCAAACGTACTAGAACCACGGGACTCGAGGGGTGCCTCACACCTTCTCTCTCGGTCAACAAAATTCCTTATTTTCTAGTTCGCAGACCAATAAAACAAAGAGTCATTTCCTTTTGATTGGGGATTCAATAAGGTGACTTGGAATACCCAAACTCAATTCCAAGTGGCGACTCTGTAAATAAAATAATCCCTATTCAAAACATCACATTATTTGAAAAAACTCATTTTTCTCTAAAACCAACTCCCTAGCGGGGTCGGATGCAGTAAAAATAGGGGTGTGACAGGTGGTGAGAATATGTTGAGCATACCTAGCTTGGAAGTCAGATGAATATGTTGGTCTCTAGATAGCCCTTTGGTTAATAGATCTACAGATTGTTGCTTGGTGTTGATGTACTCTATCTGCACAATGCCCTATTGCAGCTTCTCTCTTAGGAAGTGGAGATCTATCTCTCTGTGTTTGGTCCTTTAATAGAAAACAGGATTGGTTGTAATTTGTAATGCAGACTTACTGTCACAGTAAACTGTGGTAGGATGTTTTAGTTCCATACTAATCTCTTTAAGCATTCGAATTAGCCAAATTAGTTTTGTAATAGTTGATGCTAGGCTTCTATATTCTAACTCTTCTGAGCTTCTTGAGATAGTGTTTTGTTTCTTAGATTTCCAAGCTACCAGTGATTCTCCAACCTTTACTAAGAAACCAATAACTAATCTTCTTGTTTGTGGACATGTTGCCAGTCAGCATCACAAAATACAGTAATGTGGCCTTGAGGCTTACTTGATAGGAGTAACCCCTTTCAAGTTGTTCTTTGATATATTTGACTATTCTTTAGGCTGCTTCTATGTGAGATCTCTTTGGCTGCTGCAAGAATTGACTTAAAGTTTGCACACCATAAGCTATATCATGTTTGGTGACAGTGAGGTATAGCAGCTTTCCAATCAATCTCTGGTATTGACCTTGATCAGATAGAAATTTATCTTTCTGTAGTGCTTCTCCTCTTATATATTTATCATACTCCCTTGTTTTGAGTTTCTGACTAGTGTCTATAGGTGTCTTTGCAAGTTTGGCAGCTGATAGTCCTAGTTCAGATATTAACTCAAGATCATATTTTCTCTGATGCATGAGTATACCTTGTTCTGACCTTGAAAACTTAATTCCTAAGAAGTATTTTAGCTCACCTAGGTCCTTCATTTTGAATGTCTATTATAGATGTCTTTTAGTGTCTTCAATGAGTTTCAGTATGTCACCTGTTATCAGCATGTCATCTACATATATGAGTACAATAACTCTACCTTGACTTATATTCTAAGTGAATAAGGAGTGATCATAGTGACTTCGTTGAAACTAGGACTTGATGAGAGCCTGAGTAATCTTAGAATTCCACTGTCTTGGGGCTCGTCTAAGTCCATATAATGACTTTGTGAGTTACATACCATGTTCTCCCCTTGGCTCACAAAACCTTGAGGCATGTCCATGTATATCTCATCAGTTAAGTCACCTTGTAAGAAGGCATTGTATACATCCATTTGATGTATATGCCAATGCTTAGATGCAGCCATAAATAGCACAGATTTCACCGTGACCATCTTAACCACTGGTGAGAATGTCTCTTAGTAATCAATCCCCTCTCGTTGGTTGTAACCCTTGGCAACTAATCTTGTTTTCATCCTCTCCACTTCACCATTTGACTTGTATTTTATCTAGTAAATCCACTTGCAGCCAATAGAGCTTCTTGTTGTTAGAAGTTGAACTATTTTCCATGTTTTGTTGTCTTGAAGAGCTTAAATTTCAGCTTTCATTGCTTATACCCATTGTGGATCTCTTGCAGCCTCAACATAAGTCTTTGGCTCTGTCAATGAAGAGAAAGCTGAAAGAAAAACATTATAGTTAGGTGAAATATTACTATAAGAAACATAATCTGATAGAGGATATAGAGATTTGTCCTGCAGGCTTAGAAAGATAAAATTCTTGAGCCATATAGGTATTTGAGTGCCTCTGGTTGATTTATAGTTAGTATTGGATTTTGCCTCACTCTTGAGGTTGTAGGAGCTATAGATGATGTGTTGTCATTAGCTGGATGGGGAATGTGGACCAGGTCATTATTAGTAGTTTGAGAAGAACTAGTAATTCTTCTTGACTCAGTCTACCAAATTTTCCACAAGTAGATGTGGTTATGAGGTTGTTTTTGAGAAAGAAAACTCAGACTCTTGAAAAGATGTATCTCTGCTGACAACTAAAGATTTGTTAGTAAGATCATATAGTATGTATCCTTTTTGAGTTTCTGAGTACCTCATTAATGCTGCTGTCCTAACTCTAGACTCCAACTTATCATTTGAGTTAGATCTTTTGCACAGCACAGGCATCCTAGTACTCTCAAGTAGTTTATGAAGGGTAGTCTATTGTATAGTTTTTGATATGGATACATAGCTAGAGTTGTAGAATGCATTCTATTAATTAAATATACAACAGCTTGCACACAATAACCCCAAAATCTAAGAGGGAAGTGAGATTGAAGTCTGATAGCTCTAGTGACCTCAAGTATATGTCTATGTTTCCTTTTAGCTAGTCCATTTTGCTGAAGAGTGTAAGGACATGATCTTTGGGGTATGATGCCTAGTCTATTGAATAAGGTGGTGCAAGTGCTATTAATAAACTGAAATCCATTGTCAGATCTAATTATCTTGACTGTTTTATTAAATTGTGTTTTAACAAACTGTATGAATAAAAGAATAACAATACAGACATCAGACTTCATTTTAAGTAAGTGAATCCAAGTCATTCTAGTGTAGTTATTAACTATAGTCAAAAAGTATTTATTTCCATAATAAGTTGGTACTCTGTAGAGACCCCATACATCCATGTGAACAAGATTGAAACTATCAGTAGTAAGACTAGTACTAGAATGAAAAATTGTTTGCATTGTTTAGCACATGGGCATATATCACACTTTTTGATAATATCTTCTACACTATGCTGATTTAGACAAAGCATGGTGGTTAAGGTTTTACTAGAGGTGTGGCCTAGTATCTTATGCCACAAGCTTATATCAGCAGTACTAAAAGATGATGTCCTTTGAGCAGACAAGTTGACAGCCTTAGTTCTCAGGTTTTCCTTAATAGAGTTGACCAACAAGTATAATCTATTGCATTCTTTACCAATTACTTTCACTTTCCCATTTGAGAGGTCCTGCAAAATACAAAAGTTAGGATAAAAAGAAGCAACACTATTTAAGTCTTTTGTTGCTTGTGATACAGACATCAGATTATACTTGAACTATGGTAGCACAAATACATTGTTAAGTGTGTCTTTCTCAGAAATGGAACTTGAGCCAATGTGAGTTACCAATGCTTTATCCCTATTAGGTAACTGAACATGTTTTGACTCTGTTGGTTGTTTTATTAATATACTATCAATCATATCAATGTTAGACACCATATGATTGGTGGCACCGATGTCAATAATCCAATTCTGGAGGATCTTTGACACTGAGAAGACTTTGTGGTTAGATATACCTGAGCTGCTGGCAGCATTGATTGAGGGTCCTTGTATATTAGTATTGTTAAAATTTAGTTGTGTTTGGTTTAGCAGTTGAACAATTTGATCAAGATGACTTTGAGTGAATGCACAAGTCCCAGTTTGCACCATATTCTTGACTTGAGAGTTAGCAGTTTGTGCTTCTGTATCTTGGATTTCATTGTGCCTTTCTGAGTAGGAATTGTGGGCAGAGAGTCCACCAATACTTGACCCTGACTAGATATTTGAAGGTGCTCCCCCTCTCTTCTTGAACCTTGAATTATTAGGATAGCCAACTAGTTTATAATAGATATCTTTAGTATGTCCCTTCATATTGCAAAACTCATAGAATAGGTTTTGATTCTTTCTGAACTTTAAGCCTATAGTTCTTGAATACATTGCAGTAGGATCATGACCATGTACTGCAGGCATAGCACCAAGAAGTCCTGCACAGAAAGTCATTGATTTTTGGGATTCATCACTGATGATCATGGAATATGCCTGATTTACTGAGGGTAAAGGTATCATTATGAGGATTTGGCTCCTTGCTTGAAGGTAATTATCATTGAGCCCCATCAAGAACTGATAAAGTTTTTGCCTTTGCAAATATACTAAGAATTCCCTTGATTTTTTACAATTACAACTAGGTGGAGGTACTAATGCCTCAAGTTCTACCCACAATTCTTTCAACTTTGTGAAGTATACAGCAACACTCATAGTACCCTACACTAATGTAGCAATCTCTTTGTTTAGGTTGAATGTTCTTGACCCATCAAGTTTGTCAAATCTTTCTTCGAGATCTTCCCATACTTCATATATTGTAGTTGCATAGACGATGCCTCCTAACAGGGAACTTGAGACAGTGTTCATCAACCAAGACTGCACTACAACATTACACCTTTCTCACTGGTAACCTAATTCTGCACTAAAGCTTTCTTTCTTCCAAGATCCATAAATAAAACCTAACTTGTTTCTCCCTAACAATGCAATTCTCATAGATTTTCTCCAGATAGAATAGTTTTCAGAACTAGTAAATTGTAGGGAAATCAAATAAATACCACTCACATCTGCAAAATGTAGGTAAAGTGGATGATTATGATCCAGAGCCTGAGTAGTGCTTCTGGTTACAGGTGCAACAACTTCAGTTTTCATTTTTTCCTTTTTTAGAAGAAATTGCTAACAACTTTCACTTCTTGAATTGCTTTGCAGTTCTTGAGACTCAAGAATATATACTCTTCAAACTTAAGTAAGTTGTATTAGAACCAACAAGATAACTGTAGAGATCAAAGCAGTTTCCAACACCAGAAATAAGAATAGATTGCAGATTGCAAATTTCAACTTGCAGACTCAAAAAATTAGGAGATTGCAGATTGCAGATTGCAGAATGACTTAGAAGTTAATCAGATCGTGTGGCTCTGATACCATGTAGAATTATATGATCTAAACGAGAGAAGATCATCAAGATTACTAAGAATACAATACTTCTCTTATGGAAGCTATAGAACCAGAAAGGTAGAAGGAGAGAAAGAAATAGAACTGATGGGAAGAAGAGAGTGTTATTTGATAGTTGTAGAAATGAATGAGATGAATCAATCTCTATCTTGATAATGTAGTTACATATACATGAGTGATCACTATATATAGATAAGCATAGAAGCTTCTAGAGTTCACTAATTCTAACTACCTCTTAACGGTCATAACTAACTTTTCACAAAGTTAGTTATGCATAATGCTTCTTGTTAACTTCAGCTTCTTAGTTCCTACTTGAGCTGGAAACCTCAAGCCTTTCTTCCTGTTCATCTCAACAGAAAGTCATGGGTTCAAGCCGTAAAAATAATTTCTTGTTGAAAGGTGAGATAAGATTGTGTATAATAAATCTTAATGGCTCGATTATTTCGTTAGACTCCGCATTTAAAAGAACTTTTAGTGCACCGAGCTACCCTCTACCAAGTTTCACATACAAATAGGAAAACAATTCTATGATTATATATATATATCTTAACTCTACAATTCATAGTGTACTTGAAAAATGGTTCGAACAGACATATCGTGAGATGAAAAATTATTATTCTAACATACTCTTGATCATCCTATTTTTTTTTAAGTGCAATTTTTTATATTTATGCAACTTTTTTTCTTTAATTCATAATGTATCTACTCTTCAAATCACCAAGCACCAAATTTTAGTGTCAAAAGTTAATTATCTTGGAGATATATGTTTTGAAGTCAATACAACCTCCATCATTTTGCTTCAAATAATTAAGCAAGAAACAAATAATACCTTTTTAAAATCTTTGCGTTAAGAATGTAAACGCCTTTGAGTGCACACATCCCAACCCAAATTTTAGTATTGGTACTAACTATATTACTAGATTGAGATTTGCTTTTTCTTGATGTCAACAACAACAATCATATTCAAGGTGATTTTATAAGTGAAGTATGAAATGAATAGTTTAATTATTACTTTTATTTTAAAAAATAAAAAATTTTTTCCGATAAATCCTCTCGAGTCAAAATTTCTTATTTGTGAATGCCATTTTTAATATTTTAATATTACATGCAATGACTCAAATCCAATTTTAATACTAGTAGATTTGCGATTAAAGAGATTATTAGCCCATTGAAAAGGTGACTGGAATATTGTTTTCCCAAACGAAAAATTAAGTAGGATTTCGACTCCTTTTTAAAGTACTTTCTTCATTTCTAAATAATTGTCTTTTTTTTTTGTCACACTTCTTAAGAAAAATAATAAGGATACTCCTATCAATTTAATATAATAATATATCTTTCTTTTGCACCACATTAATATCTTTGTATATTTATGACTAGGTAAAGATGAAAACAAACAATTAATTATGTCTTGATTTTTTAAAATGACAAGTATTTAGCAACCAATGGAGTAAAATAAATGTTTAGAAAGGAAAGTTTTTCCAGTTTTTACTCCCTTTGGACTGTGTATAATGGTGACCAAGTTATCTAAGACCTCATTTTGTTGCCTAAAATAAGTCGCCATTTACTCATTTTACAAATGGTGAAAACAATTTTGCTTCCATTTTCCTTGTTTAGTTTCTATACATTGACTGCTTAGTTTTTAATTTTCTTTTGCATTATTTTATTAGGTTACTTGAAAGGTAGTTTCAAATGGCTACTCATAACAAGCTTAATTAAAAGCTTGAAATTGAATAGAGTAATAGTTACTAAGACATGAAAGGGTTATTTACTCTTAACAGGCAAAGTTAGTCCATACCGTCAAATCTCCCAAAATAGGATTTGAACCTATGATCATCGGCTGATAGTCAATCATTCTATCATTGAGCTACTGAGGAATAACAATAGATTCAATCTCATAGAGTTCAATTCTTGTTACCAAATCCCAGACCTATATTAATTCTCCATTATGTTAATATCCATCTTGTAACTTTTGCAATTTTTTTTGAGGATATAAAGATTGCCAAAGTTATCTTTACTTTGTACCCATAAATATGATGTTGAGAGAACATATTTTATCACCTTATCTCATCAACGCATGATTTGCAAGAACAGCAAAAGATTGATAGCTAGTCAATCCATTGAAAAGAAACAGAGAGAGAATGAGAGATTAATACGTATCGTTATTTTGATTTATTGGATCGTATCATCTCGTTAAGTTCATCATTAGGAAACGATGAAAAAAAAAATTCATTTTGTGTATTCCTTTTTTTTTTTCCTCATTTTATATGTACTTATTATTTAATAATTCTATTTTATACTTTATCCTGTCTTTTTATAATAGATCTATCTCGTACCTACTTTCCTTGTAGGTTTTATCCTTCAAATTCATGATGTACGATATTATGTAATAGCAAAAAATGATACAATCGATCCGAAAGTTAAATTCGTACCGATACAATTAATACAACATAATATAATATGATACATTATAAAACCTTAATATAGGGGCAAAGAACTTTTAAAAAAATTATGGAAGAAATTTACTTAAAAAAGAAAAGAAGAAAATCTCACTTCTTACTACATTCATCTCATAAAATCTAGTTCCTATGTATAACCTTCCCCCAGATGGAGCCACCTCCCCTTAAAAATAAATTAAAGGGAAAACAATTTGCATATTACTTTGCGATGGTAACGTTGATTAATGTTCACCTTAATTATCATGGTTGTGATTAATTGTTAGGACTGTTCCACCCTTAATTAGGAGTCTCAAATTTGAGCTTTGAGATATGGAGAAATTTTGTTGGGAGCGTCACCCCAGAGTAGGGGTGTCAAGTGGGCCGGGGTTCCAGGTCCCGGGCCAGTTATTTTGTTAAAATGGGCCCGATTAACCCGGTCCGGACCAAGCCTGGTCCAGGCCCGCCGGTTAACCGGCCCGGCCCGACCTGGAAAAATTAAAAAAAAATATATTTTTTGGATTTTGGGCCAAACTAGCCGTTCCGTTTGGACCCATTTATTAAAAAAAAAAAAAACTTTAAAAAATATTTTTTAATCCCAAAAAAAAAATCTATAAATACCCTACAACTTCAAATCATTTTTCACACAGTTTTTCACTCTCTCAAATCTCAATTTTCAATTCTCAAATATTCAATATATTTAATTTCTTAAAGTGTTCACTTTAATTTTTTAATTTTTCGTTTACAAAGTACAAGCGGAAGTTTCTAAAGTTGCAATCTTCGGATACTTCCAAAATTTAGTATTGTTGTTCCATCTCTTACGTTTAATTTTTATTTATTGTATTAATTGTTTAATATTTAATTTTATCATATTTGTGTAGTTTGAATATTTTTAGTTTAATTTAATTTATATTATGGATAAATTAAGAAACCTCGCTACTAAAGGTGTTAAAAATTTTTGTCCCGGAAGAGGTAGTGGTAGTAAAAAGCGAATTACTAGCGGTAGAGGTAGTTCAAGTAGTAGATATACCCGTGTGCCTTCGCCTCCGGTACCGCTTGGTACACCTTTTGAGGAAGAAATAGGTGTAGGTGCTCACGATATGGATTATGAAGAAGCTCAGGAAAATTATGGTATAGAAGAAGAAAATGAAGTAGATGCGGTTAATTTAGACGAAGATAATGAAAATATTGCTGAGACACCTGCAGTAGGAGATGCTAACGTTGATCTGAATCAGTTAATCTCCCTTCCCGTCCTCCCAGTGCCCCAAAACCTCGTAAAAGAACTAGTATTGCATGGCAATTTTTTGAACGTATATCAGATATTGAGGTGCAATGCAATATTTGTCAACAAATATATAAGCATAGAAGTAGAGGCAAGCAAGGGGGTACGGGTACGTTAATGAGACATATAGCTGAAGATCACAAAAGAGAGTTAAATATTGCAAAAGGTGGTGGGGATGTTGGTGGGTCAACGCAAACTAGAATGGACCCCGCAACCGGTTACGTAGCGAAGAAGTATAATAAATTGAGGGACAGGGAAGAAATAACTAAAATGGTAGCTGTGGCTTGTTTGCCTTTTAGTTTTCCTTCTTCTGATGCCTTTATTCGTTGTATACAAGCAATTTATAATCCTATGTTTAATGGTATTCCTAGAACTACTTGTCGGTCTGATATTTTTAGACTCCATTCACAATGTTGTTTTTATTTATCAACATTGTTAAAAAATATTCAATGTAGATTGTCCCTAACTTCTGATCTTGGTCGTGCTGTAAATAAAAATGATTATTTAACCGTTACTTGTCATTGGATGGATAGTAATTTCGTGATGCAAAAACGTATTCTTGCTTTTTTATATGATGAAGATCGTAAACATACTGGACAATTTATTGTTGATTCTATTGTTAAAATTATCGGATATTATGGTATCGAAAATAAAATTTTATGTATTGCTTTTGATAATGCTTCTAACAACAAGACTGCTATAACAAAAATTAAATCTACGCTATCTCCGCCCTTGCCTGAAATTTTTCATATTAAGTGTGCATGTCATATATATAATTTAATTGTAAAAGATGGTCTTGAGTTTTTTGAGCTTTATATTGAAAAAATTCGTCTTGCTGTTGGTTTTATTCAAGGAAATAATCGTAGATCGAGAATTAGAGAATTTAAAGTTAAATGTCAAGAAAATGGACTTACACCGATTTTGATGCCTGAGGAAATTGATACTAGATGGAATTCTACGTATGAATTTTTAAAAACTTGTTATAAATATATAATTCCTATTACACTAGCTTTTAACCAACATTGCAGTTCATTTGCTGATTCTGCTGATTGCATGCTACATAATTCTGATTGGGTTGTAATTAATGATCTTGTTAAGTTTTTAGAAAAATTTTATGTAGCTACGGTTGAATTTTTCGGTGCTTATTATCCTACTATTTGTAATATTTTGACATATATAGCCGATATTTATGGTTTGCTCAAAGAATATAAAAATAAAGAAGGTTATAAAGAAACTGTTGGCGCCATGTTTACGAAATTTAAAAAATATTTTTTCCCGATTCCCCCTATTTACTTGGTTGTTGCTATGCTAAATCCATGCATGAAATATAATCATATGTGTCACTTTAGTACTCTTATTTATACTAACTTAGAAATAAATACTAACCATGATTCTGAACAAGTACAACCTGATTTGTGGACGGCTACGGCTGATGCAAAGGATTACATAGAAAAATTATATAATCACTATGCTGATTTATTTGATTTAGCCGTACCTACAAATATCACTCCAACTGTCGCTCCTCATCCTCCCGAGGAGCCATCATCTTCTAAAAGGCCGGCACATAGTGGTTTTTCTGATTCGTTTTATGATTTAAATTGTTGGAACAATGTTGATGAGAGAACTTACACATCAACTTATCGGGAAGAGCTGAAATATTATCTTCGGACGGCACCAGAGGATCGCAGACGATAGATCAACACGTTGGATTGGTGGAGGAGTAATGAAACACAATATCCTGTGCTTTCAAGATTAGCTAGAGATATCTTAAATGTTCCAATATCAACCGTTGCATCAGAGAGCGCCTTTAGTCAGGGACGACAGCAGCTTGGAGACAACCGACACTCATTGGGAAGTAATGCAATGAATGTTCTAGTTTGCCTCAGAGATTGGATTAGAGCGGAAAGAAGAAACCAAGGAACGGAACCGGAGCCGAGTGACGAGCTGAAACTTGAAGAAATTATGACTTCACGGGAGAACTCAGCAGAATCAAGTCCAATGCATGGTTTTGCCCCCGTTGACTTCGACTATCCTATGCAAGTTTCCATTACTATTAACATGAATGAGTTGGAAAAAATGATGCATAATTTATAGATTTTTCATTCATGTAAATTGTAAATTTTGGATCATTTTGCAATCAATAAAATTCTCCAAATTCATTCACTCCTTAGTCCTTATTTTTTATTTTTTTTTATTTAACGATTTAAAATTTTAAATTGAATTTCTAGTTTTCTACTTTAAATTAAAAACTTACTTGTAATATATTATTAATTTACTATAAAATGTTATTAATTTATTATATTAAGTAGCATATGTTTTGTATATTTGTGCATATATCTTCTATAGAAGTGTATATTTAACGTATACATGTGTATATGTTTTATAAATTAGTATATAAGTATATCTATATATATTGTAATGTATATATAATATAGTATATTTTATAAGTAGTAGTATATATACATTGAATGGTGCGTATACATAGAATAGAGTGTATATATGTGAATAAATCTTCTATAGACGTGTATATTTAACGTATACATGTGTATATGTTTTATAAATTAGTATATAACTATACAAATATATATTGTAGTGTATATATATTATAGTATATTTCATTTAAAGTATTACATATACATAGAATAGAGTGTATATATGTGAATAGATCTTCTATAGACGTGTATATCGAACGTATACATTACTTTATGTTTTATAAATTAGTATATAACTATACAAATATATATTGTAATGTATATATATTGTAGTATATCTCATTTAAAGTATTACATATACATAGAATAGAGTGTATATATGTGAATAGATCTTCTATAGACGTGTATATCGAACGTATACATGTGTATATGTTTCATAAATTAGTATATAACTATACAAATATATATTGTAATGTATATATATTATAGTATATTTGATTTAAAGTATTACATATACATAGAATATAGTGTATATATGTGAATAGATCTTCTATAGACATGTATATTTAACGTATACATTACTTTATGTTTTATAAATTAGTATATATATTGTAGTATATACTTTTTTTAAAGTAGTACATATATATTGAATGGTGCGTATATATGTGTATATATCTTCTATAGACGTATATCTTTAAAGTATACAAGTGTATATGTTTTATAAATTAGTATGTAACTATATATATATACATATTGTTGTATATATATATATGTATATTGTAGTATATATTTTATTTAAAGTAGTACATATATATTGAATGGTGCATATATATGTGTATATATCTTCTAAAGTAGTATATATTTAACGTATACATGTGTATATGTTTTATAAATTACTATATATGTTTTATAAATTACTATATATATAT
>NC_061119.1:19723730-19822311 GCF_002878395.1 Capsicum annuum | reverse complement strand
TATATATATATATATATTGTAGTGTATATATATATATTATACTATTATAGCATATGTTTTATTTAAAGTAGTACGTATAGTCATATATAATTATATATTGAATGGTACGCACATATTTGTAATTGTTTATATATTTTTTTAAAAATATATATTGTATATTGGAGTGTATATAGTGTATATTGGATTTTTTATTTATTTTTTAAACGGGTTTGACCGTTTTTTTAACCGGGTTTGACCGCGTTTTGGTGGGTTTGACCGGGTTGGGTTAAGTGGGCTGGGTTAGAGTGGGTTTTAATTTTTTTACTATTTGGCCCGGCCCGGCCCCGGCCCGGTTAACTTCAAACCCGGCCCTTAACCAGCCCTCAACCCGGTTAAAATGGAAGGGCCGCGGCCCGTTTGAAACCTCTACCCCAGAGTGAGCGTTGCAATGCATTAATAATTCAAATTAGTCGGTGCTCCATACAAATATCGAACACCGGAGGGAAACCAAGAAAAACATTGATTACTTTCAATTTTAGTTTGCGTTTAGCTAAATAATTTGAAAATTACTATTGCCAAATATATTGTAACAACAAATTTATGTTTGGGTAAGATTTCAAAATACTTTTGAGGGTTGGGGGGAGGGGGTCTTTTTTTAATTTCCGAATGAAAAAGTTGTGCTATTATTCAAAATTGTTTAATTTTTCTTTAAAAAAGCTTAATCAAACACTTTAATTCTTTAAAATTAGCATTTAGAAGGAAAAACATAAACACTAGTTTTCACTTTTCCAAAGTACACTTTAATTCTTTAAAATTAGCATTTATAAGGAAAAACATAAACACTGTTTTCACTTTTCCAAAGTTTGGTCAGAATCTTATTTCTAAAAGTAGATCTCTTTTTCACTTTTCTTATTTTAAAATCTCTATGATTATTAGAAAATAAAACAGTAATAACCATTAATTTTAGATTAAAAATGATTTAAAGTAAGATCATAAGTCGAGATATTCCACTTAAGAGATGAAAGCCAAGTGAGACCCCAATAATATTTATTAAATAAACACAAATGGGACAGTGTGCTATAAGTTTCCTAAAATATTGGTTAAGTAATATTTTAAAGATTGTGTTGAGTATACAGACAAGGTTCACTTGATACGTAATAGAATGATATTCTTAAGGCGGAATAGTTTGAAAGATTTTTGTATTAATTTCGATTTGTTATTTTAGCTCTTATACTCTTTCGAGTTTCATTGGAGCATTTTAATTTGCTGTCATATGATCAGGAAATCATAATTTCAAGTCGTGAAAATAGTCTTTGATAGAAATATAAGATAAGACTGTGCATACTAAATTCTTGTGGTTCAGCCCTTTCCTTAGTTCTGCGCATAATAAGAATTTTAGTTCATTAAGGTATTGTTTTAAAAAAATAAAATATTCACAATTCATTCTATCCGATTTTTCAGAAAATGTTCTACACAAAGGGTGTGTTTGGTATGATGAAAAATATTTTCCTATTTTTCCTTGTTTGGTTGCAGTAAAATGTTTGGAAAACATTTTACACAACAACTCATTTTCCTCAATTTGAGGAAAAATGACTTCCCTCATGGGCTAAGAGAAGTTATATTCTAGAAAATAACAAATGTGACTTATGACCCCACTCCCACCTCTCTTCCCTACTCCAACAACACTCATATTCACATGACTCAAAAATTTCACATTTCTCAAAAATTTATATTACTCGAAAATATTTTTCGCTGTGCTTTGCTTCAATTTTTCACTGCTTGAAATAAAAAATAGTGAAACCTGAATTTTTTCCATTTCCAATGTTCATTGAATGTATTGTTATTTTCATATGCATAGAGGAAGACTTACCTATGATACTTTTGCTAATTGCATATTTCATTTTGTCATCAATGTAACTTGTTTCACGAGGTTGAATAAGCTTGTCGTTCCGTTATATTTGTAGTGATTGTAGTATCTTGAGATTGTCCTAACAAAATATTGAAAAGTGTCCCTTATATTTGCTCATATTTGCTTAAATCTACTGATTGTAATATTTTAATATTCGATATTGATATTATTTGTTATGCTTAAATTAGTTCTTACAAATTGTTGAGTTGCTAAAGGCATTAATATATTAGTTAACAGTTAATAGTATTTTCTAAAAAACTATTTTTTTACTCACCAATCAAACACTAGAAAATATTTTTTTTAAAAATATTCTCTATTCACTAACCAAACACCATAAAATATTTTTTGGAAAATATTTTCCACTCTCCAATCAAACATGAGAAAATAAATAGAAAATTAACTTATTTTTCAAGAATACATTTTCCATGAAAAATATTTTCCATCATACCAAACACGCCCAAAGTCATAAAATGGTGATGGAAAATAAAAAAGCAATTCGAAAATCTTCGATGGATATAAAAAAAAATTAAATTACTATTTTGTGATAGATAAACTGACTTGGACACTGATGTGTGGTTGACGTCAGCCAAGTGAGAATTACACGTGTCAATAGGTGTTTATAGTACCACTTTTTAAGGGTATGTGGGTCTACTCAACTTTTAACTGTAAAGACAAGACATCAAAGGTGCGTGCTATATATTATTTTTTATCTTAATTTATATGATATAAATATAATTTAAATAATTAATTATTAAAATAATTTAAATTTTTAATTATTGTAATTTATAATTTTTTTTCTATCATACTTTAAGTGATACTGATATAAGTTCGAGTGTCAATCGAATATTTTATATCTTTTATATTTTTAAGTTGTTAAATATGTGATTTATAATGATTTAAGCATAATTTTTCAATAAGATATTAATACTTTCCAAGTTCCAGTTTATGTGTCATCTCATTTTTAAATAATATGTAATTTCTATGGCACTAATATAATTTCGATAGTCAAACAAATATTTTATGTTGACATATTATTTTGTGTGTATTTTATATTTTTTATGAAATATTATTAATTTTTTAATACTTAAATGACCACAAAAATTGATTGTGGTGATATAATAAAATCACGATTGAAACAATGAAGCAGAGATGTCTAGATAACTTAAAACAACTAATTAGAAATGATAAAATAAAATTATTATAATAAATAATTGTGAAAAAAATTATAAATGGGTCTCATATAAGACATTAAATTAATTTAAAATATCAAGAGATAATTTATCATTTTATGCTTAATTTATTTTTTATTAAATATTATTAATTTGTTAATACTTAATTGACTTATAATAATTAATTAGGGGTGATACAGTAAAATTACGATCGAAGCAGCTTAAGAAGGCAGTACAAAACATCAAGAGTTAATTTATTATTTTTTTTTTTCTTTTTTAAAAATTAATTATGGGTGATATAGCGGTAGCTTTAGTGCACCGGGCTGCCTTTTTTTTTTTTTATAATAAAATCACGATTGAAACAACGAAAAATACATGTCTTAAATGACTTATAACAAGCAAATTTAGAAGTGATATAATAACATTACTATAAAAAATACTTGTGAAAAAATTTAAATAGATTTCATATAAGACATCAAGTAGAAATAAAACGTCAACAATTAATTTATCATTTTACATCTAATTTATTATTTTTATTAAATATTTTTTTTTATTACCTAAATGACTTATAATAATTAATTAGGGGTGATATAGTAAAATTACGATTGAAATAAAATGTCAAAAAATAATTTATCATTTTATATTTAATTTATTATTTTTATTAAATATTATTAATTTTTTTATACTTAGATAACTTATAATGATTAATTAGGGGTGATATAGTAAAATTATGATTGAAATAAAATATCAACAATCAATTTATCATTTTATATTCAATTTATTATTTTTATTAAATATTATTAATTTTCTTTTACTTAGATTAGTTATAATGATTAATTACGGGTGATATAGTAAAATGGAGTACTTGGAGTGCAAGTTTAGTGACTCGAGGCAAGAGGAAGGCGTGGTAGTGAAGTTGGAGTCGCAGGTGGTTTGTAAGAGGGATAGTTTTAAGTATCTGGGGTCTATGATCCAGGGCAATGAAGAGGCTGATGAGGATGTCTCTCACCATATTGGGGCAGGTTGGATGAAATGGAGGCTAGCCTCAGTAATTTTATGCGATAAGAAGGTGCCTCTCAAGCTTAAGGGTAAATTCTATAGAGCTGCGGTCCAGCCGGCTATGTTATGTGGGGCGGAGGGTTGTCCTGTTAAGAATTCTCACGTCCAAAAGTTGAAGGAGGAAGAAATGAGAATATTGTGTTGGATGTGCGAATTTACGAGGGCTGACAGGGTCAGGAATGAGATTATTCGGGAGAAGGTGGGAGTGGCTTCGGTGGAGGATAAGTTGCGGGAAGTGAGGTTGAGATGGTTTGGCCACGTGATGAGAAGAGGAACGGATGCACCAGTTCGTAGGTATGAGAGGTTGACCTTGGGGAGTTTCAAACGGGGTAGGGGTAGACCGAAGATATACTGGAGAGGAGTGATTAGACGTAACATAGAGCAGTTATAGCTTACTGAGGACATGACCCTCGATAGAAAGGTTTGGAGAAAGAGTACTACATTAGAGGGCTAAGGTGTGTGGTCGAGTAGTAGTCTGTAAGTAGGAGGGTTAGACGTAGCTTGGTTGGTAGTTCTAGATTTGGGGGAGGGGGCCTTTGGTTGGGTAATTGCACTTCTTTTTTTGTGGATGGTGCTTCTGTGTTATTTTATCATTTTGCTCGCCTTTTGGTCTACGGTCCTTCGTTTTGAGTCGGGGATCTATCGGAAACAACCTCTCTAGTCCCTCGAGGGTAGTGGTATGGACTGCGTATATTTTATCCTCCTCAGACCCCACTATGTGGGAATATACTAGGTTTGTTGTTGTTGTTGTTGTTGTTATTATTGTTGATATAGTAAAATTACGATTGAAGCAGTTGAAGCAGGAATGTCGAGGAGCTGTCTGCTTATCCCCATTTATAAGTAAGTAAAAAATGACTTATAATGATAAATTAGGGGTGATATAGTAAAATTACGATTGAAATAAAACGTCAACAATTAATTTATCATTTTATATTCAATTTATTATTTTTATTAAATATTATTAATTTTTTTATACTTAGATGACTTATAATGATTAATTAGGTGGGATATAGTAAAAATTACGATTGAAATAAAACATCAACAATCAATTTATTATTTTATATTTAATTTATTATTTTTATTGAATATTATAAAATTTTTTATATTTAGATGGGTTATAATGATTAATTATGGGTGATATAGTAAAATTACGATTGAAGTAGCTGAAGCAGGCAACAAAAGCAGACATGTCGAGGACCTGCCTTCTTATCCCCATTTATAAGTAAGTAGAATATATATATATATATATATATATATATATATATATATATATATATATATATATATATATTTGTGTGTATGTATGTGTGTGTGTGTCTATCTCTCTATATATGTAGGATTAGACATCAAAGGCTCGTGCTCAGCATAAGCCAAATATATATTATTTTTTGTCTTAATTTATGAGATACAAATATAATTTAGATAATCAATCATTAAAATAATTAAAATTTTTAATTATTGTGATTTATAATATTTTTTCTTCTATTCCAATTTAAGTGATGCTGATATAAGTTCGAGAGTCAATCAAATATTTTATATCTTTTATATTTTTAAGTTGTTAAATATGTAATTTATAATGATTTTTGCATAATTTTTTAATAAGATATTAATACTCCCTCAGTTCCAGTTTAAATGTCGTCTCATTTTTAAATAATATGTAATTTTTGTGGCACTAATATATTTCGATAGTCAAATAAATATTTTATGTTGACATATCATTTTGTGTGTATTTTATCTTTTTTATGAAATATTATTAATCTTTTAATGCATAGATGACCATAAAAATTAATTATGGTGATATAATAAAGTCACGATTGAAAGAATGAAGCAAACATGTCTAAATAACTCAAAACAACTAATTAGAAATGATAAAACAAAATTATTATATAAAATACTTGTGAAAAAAATTATAAATGGGTCTCATATAAGAAATCAAATTAATTTAAAATATCAAGAGATAATTTATCATTTTATGTTTAATTTTCTTAAATTAAATATTATTAATTTATTAATACTTAATTGACTTATAATAATTAATTAGGGGTGTACAAAACAGCTGAAGAAGGAAGTACAAAACATCAAGAATTAATTTATTATTTTATTTTTAAAAATTAATTATGAGTGATATAATAAAATCACAATTGAAACAACAAAACAGACATGTCTTAAATGACTTATAACAACCAATTAGAAGTGATATAATAAAGTTACTATAAGAAATACTTGTGAAAAAATTTAAATAGGTCTCATATAAGGCATCAAGTAGAAATAAAATGTCAACAATTAATTTATCATTTTACATCCAATTTATTATTTTTATTAAATATTATTACTTGTTTATTACTTAAATGACTTATAATGATTAATTAGGGGTGATATAGTAAATTTACGATTGAAATAAAATTTCAACAATTAATTTCTCATTTTATATTCAATTTATTAATTTTATTAAATATTATTAATTTTTTTGTACTTAGATGACTTATAATGATTAATTAGGGGTGATAGTAAAATTACGATTGAAATAAAATGTCAACAATCAATTTATCATTTTACATCCAATTTATTATTTTTATTAAATATTATTAATTTTCTTATATTTAGATGGGTTATAATGATTAATTAGGGGTGATATAGTAAAGTTACGATTGAAGCAGCTGAAGCAGACAGCACAAGCAAGCATGTCGAGGAGCTGCCTGCTTATCCCCATTTATAAGTAAGTATAATTAGGATGATAAAACAAAATAAGTAAGGGGTCGTTTGGTAGAGTATATTGGAAAAACTAATGCATGCATTAGTCAATGTGTACTATTAGTACCTTGTTTGGTATATCTTTTTAGTTATACACTCTATTGTGTATTGATGTGTGTATTAGTAATACACATTATTTTTTATGCATTAGTAATACAATGGCTTTAAACACATGTATTAACTTATTAAATGACCTTAATGCCCCTCAATTTCCCTCTCAAAATATTTCACAATTTCTTTTCCCACTATTTTTATTTGAAACAGTGAATCTACAGGTACTGTACTATTCTGAATATCCATGATTGCTGCCATTACCTAAAAATACCGAACTAATTACTCGATCTCGAAAACACACTGGCTTTGAAGAAAACTTTCTCTAAAAATTGAAAGTTCGCATTTTCTTCGTTTCTTTTGTTCAAAGAAACATCAAAAACACAAATTCAAAAGTTACAAAAAATTTTCTTGAAAAAACACAAATAGTTTACAGAAAGGGATCAAAGAAGCAGGATGTTACAGAAGGGGGAAGATTAAAAAAGATGAAAAAACACAAAAAAAAAAAATTTGAGAAAAAATTGTTGATTTTTTTTTAATCTTGTATTTTATTTTTGTTTCGACTATGTTAATCCGTTAGCATAATATTTCATGCGCAAAGACAAAGGTCTTGCAAGTAATTCTAAACCTCTATAGACTATTTCAGTAATACTAATTATGTTTGAGATGACAAAAAATCTTTGTTGCAAAGAAGAGTACAAAATCAAAGAAGGATATTTTTGTAAATAAACATTTCTTTTATAGAATTATTTAAGATAGAGTAAATGCTCTGCTTCTACCCTAACTTATATACGAAATTGCTGAGACACATTCAAACATTAGGAGGGTCCTATTACCCTTTGGACTAATTAAAATTGTATTTTTGGCAACCTAAGTATCCATGTGGCACATCAGTGAATCAATATACTAAAGGTCCACGTAGGCACATGTATGTGCCACATAGGCACTAAAGTTTCCAAAAATACGGTGTTAGTTAGTCCAGGGGGAATAGAACCCTCATAAAGTTCGAATATGTCTCAGCAATTATGTGTATAGTTTAGGGTGGAAATAGAACATTTTCTCTTTAAGATATATTATTTCTAATACATCAAAAGAAACAATACATAAGAAATAATATAGCATAACTAATGCAAGCACAACTAATACAAGCATTATTAATGCACTATATTCTACATTAATCTTGTACATTCTACCAAACGACCCCTAAGGATTTTTAGTCTACCCCGCCTATTATTAATTTCATGAGGCTACTTAAGAAAAACATGTGAATCTAATCCAACACCAATGATATAGTAACTCTTGAGCTAAAAGAGGTTAGACATATTCTATATATGTAAATATTTTGAATTCGAGTCATGCGAGCAAACAAAATCTTGATAAGAAGTATCCTTTTCTTTTAAGAGGCTTATGTGATAATTTAACAGTATCAAATAAGCGAAATGGATCCACCAAAGAATTACTTGAGCTGAAATAAATGAACCAATATGGGCTACACAATGAGATTGTAATTCAAGTTGTCCAACTATTGTTTTAGGAAAAAATCCATAAGTAGCAAACTTAAGTCCATAATTAGAAGCTTTATCACAATTGTTTCATAATTACCTGAAATAGCAACTTGTATTTTGTATTTTAGACACTTGTTGCTACTAAAATATATATACAAACGAGATTTACTGCCCTTCTTTTCCTCAAATCAGTTGAGTTAAATAGGAATAATTACCTCAATTATTTGAAGCTGAAGATTCTTTTTTCATAAATGACTCATGCTAAATGTAATTGTCATTATGTTTCAACAACTCAAATCAAAATTTAAAATACCATTTTAAGGTATAGTTTTCAATGACTAAAATCAAACTCAAATCAACTGAAGATTCTTATTTACATGGTCTTCAAAATTTTAAAATAAATCATCATTGTTGTTATAGGTATTGAATCATAAAATTGATTTCGTATATGAATTTCAGCAAAATAAAATGACTTAAGCATGTTGTTCGAAATCGTTTTTCTATCAAATCGTTTTTTTTCTGCAAATCATTTTTGAATATTTCGTATATGGATTTCAGAAAATTAAGGTGACTACATTATTTCATCGAACTCGATGTTAACCGAACTGATCGAATTATTGTTTGATCAAACTCAATTTTGCTACATACTCAATAAACAGTACCAATTTTTCCTTTTTTTGAATGTATATAGTCGATGAGTGTATTTGTATATTGTAACACCCCGATAATTCAAGACAATGTTAGAATCATACCTCAAATTAATACAAAATCAAAAATCATATTTTGGTCTTTTGATAAGCGATTTAGACATATATTAAGGTCACAAATAGCTCCTAGATTATAGAAAAGTCAAAACATCTCTTAATATAGATTCTTGTGAAGAATATAACTATAGTCAGTTTCAAACGAGCATAACTTTTGAATTACTGATAATTTTTTAGCTCAAGACCTAGCATCAGATAGATAATTGAATTAACTTTTCAACGCCATCAATTTTACCTTAATACAATATCGGAGTAAAAATGCTGGCCAAATTACTGAACACTGTCAAAGCTGTTAATGACAACAACTCTGAGAATGACTCGTTGTCAGACATAATGGGTTGTCAGAGGGAGTCATTGCCACAACAGTAGGGGATAAATTTGGGTCCTCTGACCACGACTTAAGCAACGAATCATGGCCAGACATAACGAGTCATTTCTAGAGTCGTTGGGACTGCTTCTAGGAGTTTTTCAGACGATTTTTAAGGGATTTTCTTTTGTATTTTCTCTCTCTTTTAAAATAAAAAACTACATGGTTTAAGCTATCCTAAGACTGAATATAAAGTCTAAACAACTCCAAATCCCTCATTCTTAACACAACACACGAATTACTCAAGAAACATACGGTTTTTCACTCTTCCAAAGCAAGAAAATAGGGTTCTTCATATCCAAGTTCAAATCCTCCAAATTTTAATTCAAGAATCAAAAGTAATCAGGTATGTGGGTATTCAATGAGGATCTCCTTTCATCCTCATACCCAAATTATAATTTTGTTCGTGAATTTTAATAAACTAGGGTTTTACCAAATTATTATTCTAAGCTTAAATTCAATTTCCCATGATATATTTGTTACTCATAAGCATGTTTTAATAATTATTCAGGATTTTTTAGGCCCATATTATATCATGCTCGCTATTCTTAAATCCATGCATGCTTTGCATGATATTAGTCAAGATTTTATGCATATGATCAAGCTATATGAGATTTATCAGTTTCAAGACTATCAAGTACTATTTATCATGATTTTGCAGATTTCAATCTATATTAGTTGGCATGCCAAGTTTTTTCATAAAATTTAATACTTTCATAGACTTAGAATTATAAACCTTCCATATGTTGGTAATTCATAATTTTGACTCGTGCTATGAAATTTTCCTTTTTTCCTATTATGATCAACTTTTAATATTATTATGTTCAGTGGCATTAGTCAGAGCTGGTGGGTTATGAACACCCGATACCTAGGGATTCATGCATATATCAATGTACATGTTATTGAGCACTTCAGATTATCTATTGTTGATATTTCCAGAATGTAATCATAATGGACAGTACAGTTTTTAGTGTCATTCAGTTGGGAGTAGTATTTAGCACTAAGTGAACGCAGGGATGAAGGCTCACCTGTCAGTTGAGGCTTAAGGACTTTAGTAGAAATTTCTAAGTTCCAGAACTACGACGCCACCATAGGTTCTAAAGGATCGCCCATCAGTTGAGGCATGACACCCTAGTCCTTTAGGACATCAATTTAATGGATCCACGCCAGCCAGTATCAGTACTCGTGGCAAGGTACTAGCACCTTTTCAACTGGGTTACAAGTTGAACCTCGATTTGCTCAGATTGGGGTATGTCGATTATTGTTAGCTCCTAGAGTACTCAGTTCATGTTTTAGATCATGTTGAGCTTCAGATTATGCGTGACCTGTATTTAGTTATTCAGTTTTATTCAGTATATATTTATTCTTGGTCATTGCATCATTTCACATTACACAATTTCAGACCCAGTATTCATACATGACCCTTAGTATTGATTTACAACATATTCAGCTTTAACTTTAGATTAAATATAGTAGTCATGCTTCTACCGCTTCCCTGTTTATAAAAATATTTTAGCTCATGATTTAGAAATTTCACTACGCCTTAATGCTTTTATGTACAAATATATTTTAAATGTATATAGTTTAACAAATGGCTTGCATCCCTAGTTTTAAGACATGTTTTAAGTATTATCATGACTAGTGCATATCTCACCTACTCAGTATATTTCAAATACTGATCGCATACCTCTTCTGCCTATATTTTTCATGTGATGTGGATTCAGGTGCTTACTACAGGATCATAGCCAAATAAATCATAACATTCAGCCAACAGGTGATGAGTTCTCTTATTTCGAGGACTCAAGTCAGTTGCATTTTCAGTATTACAATTTTATTCGTATGTATTGATTTGGGATAGTTGGGTCATGTCCCGACTACCCATAGTTAGTATTAGTAGAGGCATCACAGATAGTCAGATAGATTTGTAGTAATCAGTTTCTCCTTCTTATCAGAATACAAATGTTGTAATTAAACTTTCTAATAGTAAATGTATTGAATCAGTTTGTTCCATGATTATGTTTTATCTCAGTTCATTTAGTTTTTATATTAGTTTTAGTCAGTTTTTCAAGCATCATGCAAGTACTATGGATTAGCCTGGGATCACTTGTAATTCTATGCACCATGTTACGACTAATGGGTAGTCTCAGGTCGTGACATATATTCAAAATAGTGTAATTGTATTTTGTTCATTTTTATTTGTATATTTTGTATTTGTATATTTTGATTATGTTTGTATATTTAGAGCATTATTTGTCTATGTTGACTATAATTGTATATTATCAGTTTATTTACTTGCTGTAATTCTATTTGTATATTTTCTGCAGAATTATGAATTTGAGAGTGTAATTATATATGTGTGCATTTGTATAATTAGAATTATGTTGTATATTTTGACTGTAGTTTTGCTTTAATGCTTCTATCTATATGTTTTCAGTGTAGTTGCGATTGAATGAATATGTCATACTTTTTAATTTATATTTTGATAACATTTTTGTTGTGCAGAAGATTAGCAATGGGAAGCATCCCTGTTCTTGTGAAGCATTTTGAGAGATGGACATATGAACAAAATTATGAAGAATACATCACTAGTGCTATATTGTTGAGCTAAATGCATCATATAATGAACTATATAATCTTCTGGCATCTCATATTAATGTATATTTGAGCAGTAAAAATATCTAAATTAAATATCAAACCACAAGTAGTGCAGAGCAATATGTATACATAATGACATGGGTCTAAAGGTGTGTATTTTGCAAAACAAGGAGATACTATAGATGAATTATTTGCCTTTGTATATAAGTATGTAGAAAGATGCTTTCAGCACATTTGCAAGTTCATTGTTATGTGATGTTGAAAGAAGAAATGTCTATTACAATTCACGTCAAAAAATAAAGACATCTACTAACAGTGCATTAATAGTTATTGATAAGACAAACGCATTAGATGTATTTGAGATGGATACGAGTTATGTGATTATTTCAAACCCACATCATAAGCATGTTGAGGTAGACCTGGTATACCTCTAAAAAAAAAAATCTTAAAGTCAGTCATGAAGGATTATACAATTAAGGAGAAGTTTCAAACAGATCTAAAAGGTCAAGTAAGACCTGGTAAGTATATTCTACATTAAATTTTTTGTGTTTAATATACATTTAAAAATATATTTTAACTATATTTAATTTTAACGGATGTAGTTATACACTATTGTGCAAATCTCGTAATTGTGGCTTTTTATTTTGTGCCTTTGGTATAATGAACTCTGGGATGTTTAGAGTTAGAGAGTTCGTACCAAAACATACATGTCCGGTGAAAGACAATGTTAATCCCAAGTTGCATGCAACAAGTATGTTGATAGATGGTATGGTTAAAACAAAACTTAAAAACCACAAACAACAGTGAAAGTAAAATAACAAATGATATGAAGGAAGAATTGAGTATGGATTTGACATATAATTTAAGTTGGAGGGCCAAAGAAAAAGCATTAGAAGAATTGAGGGGGAAACCATCAGCATCATACGATGAATTACCAGTATACTTATATGTTTTGAACACTATTTATCCTGATTCACATATAAGAATGAAGAGGACTAATGAAAATGAGTTCTTATATGTATTTATAACTTTCCGTGCATTCAATAAAATATTCAAGCATTGTAGACCTATCGTAGTTATTGATGGTAGTTATCTGAAAGGAATGTATACTGGGACATTTATAGTTGTCTGCACCATGGATGGAGCTAGTAAGTTACACTCAAAAATACATATAAATTCTCTTTCAAAAATACAATATGCATGTGGAAGCTGTGTTTGAAAAATATATACAGTTAAGTATTGGTATTTTGCAATTGTGTATGAAAAATACATATAAAGTTAACTATATGTGTTTTGCAAATGCGTTTGAAAAATACATATACAACTTAGTGTATTTAGAACTATGTTTGTAAAAATACATATACAACTAAATATATGTATTTATATGTAACAGTGCAAAATGTATTTATATATGTAGGGCATATCTTTACTTTAACATATGGTATGCTTGATTAAGAAAATGATGCATTTTGGACATAATTTTTTGAGTATCTCAAACAAGCGTACGGTGAAAGAGAACACATGTGTGTCACTTCTGATCGAAATTAAAGCATCATAAAAGTTATTTGTAATGTGTACAAAGATGTACCTCATTATGCATGGATGTGACATTTATGGAGAAATATGAAAAATAATTTTAGAAAGTCACATGATGTGTTATTTGAGATCTTTTATACAATGGTAAAATCATATTAAAAGTTTGACTTTCACAAATTAATGAAAAATGTGGATGCCATTGATGTTAGAGTGAAGAGTTACTTGAAATTGACAAGTTACGAAAAGTAGGCTAGGGCATATGCACCAGTTCATAGGGGCTGGACTATGACATCAAACATTGTTGAGTCAATAAATATTGCACATGTATCGACTACAGAATTACCCATATATGAATTTTTTAGAGGAAGTTAGATTGATGTTTGGTATATAAAACTGCGAAAATAGACAGAAAGCTTCATATACGTTCACAACACTCATTGAAATATTTAATGAAATATTCAAAGAGAATGAGGCAAGTGTATAGTATAACGGTATAACCATTTATATTTGTCACAATATTTGTAATTGCCCATATATATTTTTCTTTTACTACAAATATATATATTTAGTGGAATAAATAAATATAATTTTATGTATTAATTTATAGTTGTATTTACATATATGTATGCGTATCCATGCTTTCAAAAAAAAATACATATATAGTAATCTATATGTATTTATACTCCTGTTTGTAAAGTGCATATACAGTTTTGTTTCTATGTATGAAAATACATTTAGAAAGTTTGAATTTGATATTTTTTAGAATTATTTTTCAAGAAAAATATCAGATTGTACCATCCACAAAGTACGCCTATATAGTACATGACAAAGAAAAGCATTTTATTGTTTGCCTCAAGAAAAAAATATGTTCTTGTCACACATTCTAATTGGATGAGATATCATGTACACATGCTTGTGTAGTCCTGGATAGCAAGAATTTTACAAAGGGATCATATTTCTCTGACTTTGTATAATCCAAAAACAGTATGAGAACATATGATATTTAAATTTATCCTTTACCACACAAAGATGATTGGATAATTTCAGATAACATACTTGTTGAGGTAGTAGTGCCTCCAAAATACAAACGACCTCTTGGCAGACCTCCGAAAAAAGATCATGAAAAATCAAGAAGAAATATATTTGAAAAGAAAAACATCAATTCATGTAGTGCTTGTGGATTTAAGGATCACAATACGCATTCCTATAGGAAATCTCGTAAATGATACATTTGTTCTGATGTTATCTTTATTCAGAATTTTTTTACACTTTTCATAATATTAAACTCATTTGCTAAATATGTGATTAATTCTTCAACGACAATTATGTTTCATCTATTAGAATACGTAACAATTGTGTATATGTATTTCTAACTTTGTTTGAAAAATACATATACAATTGCCTTTATGTATTAGCAAAGACAATGAACTACATAATTTTATATGTATTTACTAAATATGTAATTAATATATATGGCTACCTATATTTATTTGCTAAATATGTGATTAATTCTTAAATGACAATCACAGTTACCCATATGTATTTACAAACTTTATTTGAAAAAATACATATACAACTGCGTCTATGTATTTCTTACTTTATTTGAAAAATACATATACAATTGCCTATATGTATTAGCAATGACAATTAACTACATAATATTTTATGTATTTGTCTATATGTATTTTCTAAATATGTGATTAATTCTTATATGGCAATCACAGTTTCCTTTATGTATTTACAAACTTTGTTTGAAAAAATACTTAGACAGTTGCCTATATATATTTCTAACTTTGTTTGAAAAATATATATACAGTTGGCTATATGTATTAGCAATGACAATTAACTACATAATTTTATATGTATTTTTCTATATATATTTGCTAAATATGTGATTAATACATGTGATTACCTATATATATTTGCTAAATATGTGATTAATTCTTCAATGACAATCACAACTACCTGTATGTATTTACAAACTTTGTTTGAAAAAATACAAATACATTTTTCTATTTGTATTTATAATTTTTGTTTGAAAAAAGTACTGAAAAATTAAAGAGTACACAAACTATACAATTATTGAAAACAGGATAAATATGCAACAGAAAACTAAAATAGAAATCTTCCATTCAATTTGATATAGTACAAATCTACAAAATATAATAACATAACATAATTGTCAAATAACTACTCTACTATATTACTGTCAACCTACTGTTAAATTTTATCAAATACAAAGTACAAAAAAATCATCCAACTTCGGAGACTTTGGTGTCAATTGTTATCCTGATTTTTCTAACAGGCCTCAATGGTGCCTCATCGTCACTTTGAGCATCAGCTTCTTATTTTCTCAGGCCATAATCCCACATAAGTGAAGCATATCTTGTACGAAGTCAGTCGGGCTTGAAATCAACCAAAGGAACACCTTCACCATAAGAAACACACTCCGCATATATAACCATATACAATCCACAATTCCTACAAATACATTAAGTAATAAATTAGAATTTATTCTGTAGAAACTTACAAAAATTAACTTGATATATGTATACAATACTCACAAGCTACCACTTGGTTGTTGAGACAAATCCTCCACATAACACACATAAAAAAGGTCCAACTTATTTTTATCTTTGTATTTTAAATTATTATCAAGATGAATATCCTTCTTTTCATAGAAATTACAAGCCTGAAGACACATAGATATAATCTTTGCTAACTTCTCAATTTCAACAAGGACATCGACATCATGACCAACAGCTGAGAATGAATTATATATGAATATGCATCTTCTAAGAATGATAAAACAGTAAAAACTCAATAATGTCTCTCCTTTACATTGACAGGAATGAAAATATTATCAATTGTATGCCATGACACTATAGCTTGCATACGAAGCCCATTTATGAACTCATTGAGATGGTACTCCTGTCCACCCATATTAAGAGTTGAATCATCCAACATATAAACTACCAGCATAATGTTAACTATGTTCATGAAGTTGCAATCTACTGTGCTATCTTTGTATGTGCTATGATGTTCATACTTGGACTTCTTCCGCAAGTAGTAAAAACAAACATCAATTTGCTGCATTATAAAATACATATATAAAAATCATATACCAAAATACAAGAACAGTCACACCAATTGTATATAAACATAAACATATATATAGAAATATATATATATATATATATATATATATATATATATATATATATATATATATATATATATATATATATATATATATATTCATAAAGTGCTTTATATGTATTTTTAATTGAGAATGTAAACAACATATGTGTATATTCATATGTAAACTGCATATGTATATATTCAAAAAATAAAATACAAATGACAAACAACATATATATTTTTTTGTTTTTTAATTTATATTACAACTCCATAATTTTTATATATCATGAAGATAAGAAAACAATAATCATAAAATACTTACAGAGTTTGCCCATGACTGACCAACACAACCCACAATGTCGAACTAATTTTTATCTTTGACTGTTCAAACTCTAAAAAACATAATTGATATGATTTATTTGTTCCTCTTGTAATGTTCCTCTTTTCCCTTCCCGTTAAGTTATTCAATACGTTGCTATTTCATGTACATTAAAATAAAAGACCAATACAATTTAGTTGAACATACATACCTATTTGCATGATTGTAATACCCCGTATTTCTACCTAGCTTAAAATTATTCCAAGAATGTTAAAGACTTGCTATGAAGATGAATACACTTTCGTACATATGGAATTTTTAAGATTTTGACTTTTATCATGTGGAAAATTGAATAAGCTTTCCGCCGATATCAAATTCACCCAAAATTGACAGCCAGGTGAGGAGTTAGAGCCATTTTAGTAAGACAGTGTACCACTTGGTAGTTTAGCATGTCGCGGAGCCAACCAAAATGGCATTTGTCAAAAACCAGTGAGCCTCTTCGATATTGACGCATCACGCCAAGGCTCAATTTTAGAATTGTCAATTTCCAGTGCACCAACGCATTTCCACCGCGTTGTGGTGCCATTCCAGTTCGCAACTAAGGTGGCAACGCGATTTCCACCGCGTTGCGCCTCCAACCAGTTTTCAGTAAACTGGCACAATTTCACCGCGTTGCTCCAGCATGTAAAATTGAGATTTTTCAGGTTCAGTCATTTACTTTCAGGGGCTGTTTGGTAAATTCAAAAACTCCAAATCAGCCTATACACAATATTAAACCCTAAAAAGATCTATTATCTCATTGTTTACCCACATCTCTCTAGAAATAAATCACTCTCTCTCAAAGATAGAAAACTCTAGCCTCAAGTTTCAAAAGCAAATCTCAAGAATCCTTCCAAGAACTTCAAGAAACTCACAATCAAGGTATGTTAAGTGTTGATTCATGGGTCCCTTTCACCCAAGAAGCTCAAGGATCCCTTTTCAATTCAAAGATTGTGTATTTATGAATGTTCATTAATTGAATTAAAATTCATGTTTATATTGTTGTTGGGTTTTGATTCATGTATAAACTATCAATGACAAGAATTGAATCTAGTATGTGGTGATTTACATGATGTTCATGATAAACCCTTTAGTTTACAAGTTCAATGATGTAGCCATGGTAATAAGATGGATTGATTATTGTGTGATCAAAGCATGCTCCCCATATGTTTGACAAAATACCTATGTGAATAAAATAGTGCTGTTATAGTATGTTGACAAGAAATCCCTATTTAGGTACAAATTAGTTCATTCTAAGTGCTTGATGAAAGGTCTTAGTGAATGAATTATGACACACTAATGTGCATTTCTATCCATGTATGAATTCATGACTCTCAAATGCTTGATTAAATGCCTCATTAATTGTATTGTGAGTTGTTTAGTATTATCAAATATGCAAGTGTTGTCATGTATAGTCAGTTTTATGCTATTAAGTCCTGGGGGTACTTGTACCCGATAATTTAGCTGTGTGCCTAGAGCCAGTGTCAGTTTTTGAGATACTCTCAGTCAAGCCATGATCAGTAGAATTCAGTCAGTCATGTGACTCAGGATAACTCAGTAAACTCAGTATCAGTCCATTCCTATTCAGTAATCTCAGTAATCTCAGGAATCTCAGTGATCTCAGTAAGTCATCATGTCTTAGTAGTATTCAGTTTAGACCTTAGTAAACTCAGTCAGCTAGCAGAACTCAATAATATTCTGTCAGTTAATAGAATTTAGTAGTAGTCCATTAGTCAATGGAAATCTAGTGAACTCGATTCAATCTAGTTAATTAGTAAAATTAGTAACAGATCAGTCCAGCCTAGTATAAACTAGGACATTAGTTCTGTTTCTATTCAGTTGGGAGTAGGATTCTGCACCGAGTGAACCCAGGGATGAGGACACACACTGTCATCTAGTAGAGGCTGTGATCCTTAGTAGCAATCCCTGCATTCAAGAACTACGTAGCCAGTGTAGGTTGAGATGTACTCCTATGAGTCTAAGGACTATACATCTCCTTCGAGTTTTTCTTACAAGAGGGGTTGACAAAAGAGCTCCTTATCAGAGAGGATTTACTCACAGCTTGTCTTTACCCGTGGCATGATACTGACATTCTTCCAGCTGAGGTTATAGGTTGGACCCCACCAGTTCAAATTCGAGGCATGTCGGTTAGATGATTACCTCCCATAGTTTTAGTTTTAGATTCAGTCTTCAGAATAGAACTCAGTCTAGTTCTATAGAAATCAGGACTGTCAGATATAGTCACTCAGCTCAGTACGAAACTCAGCTAGTTTCATCAGATTTTAGGACTTTCAGTTATAGTCATCCAGCTCCGTATAACACTTAGATTAGTTATTTATAATCAGGATTGTCAGAAACAGTCTTTCAGTTATCAGTTACTAGTAAACTCAGATATCAATAAATCTATGTTGTCAGTTGACTCAGTAGTCAGAACTCAGTATTCAGTCTTTTCATGACCTTAGTTATAGTTATGTATTCATGTATGTATTCTCACGTTCATGTATATAGTCAGTTGGTATTGTTCATGCATATGAACTCTTTGCATTCAGCTTACGTCACTTGCATGCAAATACATTCAATCGTACTGACACATTTGTGTTATGGTGTTTTATACAATAGGTTTAGAAGCACGATCTTCCGAGCATCCTTAGTAGATCAGACGTTCAGCAACCAGACTAGAAGTGAGTCCTCATCATTTGAGGATAGCATAATTATTTTATTACTTTATTATTTCAGTAGTTTGAAGTTAGTTGGGGATATGTCCCATCAACTTCACAGATTTTAGACAGTTTAGAGGCTTGTAGACTACAATATGTTTCAGATAGTTTATTTCAGTTTTGGGTATTGTTATACCCCATGACAGATATTTTTTTATATTCAGTATTAGTACAATTTGAACCTTATGGCCTTACAGGTTATATTTTGCATATTTACAGTATATTATTCAGTGCTTAGTTACAAATATCAGTCATGGGTTAGCTTGTGGTCCTTCGAGGTCATGAGCACCGTGTAACATTCTGGGTACTAGATTCGGGGCATTACAATGATATTTAAGAAGGTCCTCTGTAATTCACTTTAAGAACTTGTTGATAACATTAGTGTCCTTTATCCCATGAATTGGGTGAGATACAAAAGAATGTTTCTAGGTGAATGTACGTCATGGCCCTGATGAACTGCCTTTATAATTATAAAATACAAAAAACAAATGATAAATGTTCAATTAAAAACTCTCAAATATTGTTTAAAATACAAATGCAGACTAACACTGAAAAATACAAAAAAATAAATGATATTGTTTAAAATCAATTACAATTGTTATTAAAAATCAAAAAATACAAAAATAAAATGTAAAATACAAGTCTTCATGTACATCACAATACCAAAATACAACATACATATTTGCAAGAGCATTAAAATACAAAAACATGAATTGCACTCAAACAGACAAATTACATTTCAAAATACATAAGTGACATTGTTTAAAATATAAACTATATAAGTTAGGGTACTTACCAACTGTTGACATCTAATTTTTTCCTTCCGCAACTAAGTTATTTTTGAGTTTTTTTATTTTAAATAAAATTATAATATTTATTTTATCTGAATAAAAATTTTCTAAAATATTTATCTAGGTAATTTTTTTCATTTTAAGCAACAATTATATATTTTTGCATTCGTATATACGAAATCATATAATTTTGTTACTTAACTAATTGCTCTACCAAAAATTTAATCTTAATCAAGGGTTATCTTGAAAATTGATTCAAATCATTAAAACTTTAATTGAAATATGATTTAGTCTTAAAAATAATTTATTTGAAGAAATATTTATTTGATCTTATTAAATCAAGAATATCGAAATTAAATTGGGTATTAATTCGAGTGAATGACAATTTAATTTAGCCACTTATTAAATTGAGTCATAATTGAAATCAAGTTGACCACAATTGAAATGCAAGTGGACAATTTGTTCTTAATTTAGTCAAAATTTAAATGAGATGGCAAAATCCTAAATTAATTGGGGTTATTTTTAAATAACTCCAAAACTCTTCTACCCAACCCAACATAACAACTGCACCAGCCCAATGTTCTCCACCGACCCGACCCATTTTTTTTATCTTCTTCAACACAACAACAGACAAATAATAGTGACAACACCCAACAAAGCCGCGTACAACTTTAACAAATAGAACATATAACAACAGCTAGTAAAACAACAACCAATGATTTCCACAGCAACATCAACATGTACAACAGCTATGACAACTCGATTCCAATAATTGGTACCAACAAACCGTACAACAACGAACAACTCAGCCTTTTAATAGTTTGAAATTTTTATTTGTACAATAATAGTACGAAATCCACATCATCTTATCCTTGTGCCTTACCTTAAACTCAAAAATCCCTAAAATACCCTTGATTTTCCTTTTCTCCCACATCGATGAAAGTTGGATTTCTCCCCAAAATTTCTTCTATATAAAGTGCATTATTGAGATGAAAATATTGAGTCTTAGAGGTGAAAATCTTTGAGCAAAAAAGTCTCGAAATAATTTTTTTTTTCATATTTGGTCGAGAAAAGTCTCTTTGATCGATTGAAATTTTGATCGAAATTCTTATAAGACTCTTTTGAGTCTAGAATTTCGATTAGTGATGGTGTTGAAATTTTATAGTGATGGTCGAGAATCTGACAATAGCTTGTAGTCTTGTTTTGTTTCTCTAAAAAAGGTAAACATATCTTTCTCTTTCAATTTTGATTCTTTCATTATTTCTTCTTTTTCGTGGTAGTAGTAATTTTCTCCCGTAATCATGGTAGTTGAGATCTCACTAAGAGAATGCTGGGATTATATGTTGTATAAGGCCTTGAAGACTATAATTTTTTTTCGAATGATGTTTGTTCGTTTGAGCAGATTGATTCATGCTTTAACACCATAATTCTCATTTTAGTTTTATTTTGAAGCCCATTAAATCGTCTTAATTTTTGTATGTTAACCCTCAACATATTGTTTTGCACTTGGGTGTTGTGCTCTGATTTGATGTTTCTTTCATTCTAATGTTTCAAGCTTTAATGTTGATTCATTATCTTTGTATAAGTGTTGTTTTAATTTTTTTTAAGCTATGATTTTAGTTCTGCGTTGCTTGTTGCATTTAGTTCATGATTTTAGTTTAATGAGGACTGCCTCCCTGATTCTCTTTGACCTACAAAGTCGATAGAAATGGTAGGTGTATGTCCATGGTAAAGCATAAATCCTGTGAATCCCCAAATATCATCTTGGCTCTCAAAAAATCATTTCAATTTTATCAAAAAAGGAAGAGAATGAGATGTTGTGTATCATTGTGTTTCCTTCATGTGATCTAGTTTTTGTGTTTGTGTGGAATGTCTTTTAGATTTATCTCACCTCAAGGTCATTTCTGTTTTCTATGACAAATGAAACTATTCCTAAAATTTTCTTTGACTCTTAATACCAAGAAGTGACTTGGGTTATGTCACATTTAAGTTTCAATTAATTCTAAGAACTTTCTAGGATATATCTTGACCTAAAGCTCTTTCGAAGTCGGCAAAGAGTGAAGAAGGATGATTTTTATGTGTCTTCCTTTAAATTTTGGTTGTGTTTATGTTTGGAATTGTCTAAATCAAATTTGATTTGGTGTTCTTTTTATGACTTTTGAGTCTCATAGTGGAAACTTTCAATGGTCCGAACGATTTGAAATTTGTGCTTCTATTTCTGTTTGATCACTGCATTTCTTTCCTTTATGATTTCTCTTTATATGTATATATGTGTGTATGTATGTATGTATATATATATATATATATATGAACTTTATTTTTGCTTAAATTGATCTCATGTTCAGCTGGAATAATTTTATCATCAGATGTAAGGGATTAGTCTATTTTCTATCCTTATTTATTTGGCCTTAGATAGGAATAGAGATGTTATTCCTTGTTAAAAAAAATGTTCATTGTTAATAATGTTTGTTTTGTTTGAATGGATTTAAATTTTGTAACTTTTCTTCAAAATTATCCACATGATTTAAATTGTAGTATTTCATTAACCAAAACATAAGGTTTTGTCTTTACTTACACTATTATTCCTTCCAGCATTCTTATTGTATTCTTGTATGCGAGTCTCATTCATGTTCCCTTGTTATCTTAATTATTTCATTTTAGAGCATGTATTAACTTTTTTAATTTCTTCTTTCGCATGTGAATTTGTTTTGGAGTCCAAATGGACTCTTTCTCTCTTTGTATTTCATAATGGGCCATGCATCCCTTCTAACCGATCATTCTAGGATAAAAGAGGTTGTTGTTGCGGAAGAAAAAATGGGTCAAGCTCATTGACAAAGTTACTAGAATTTGGAGACTCGAAAAGTCTCGATTTTATTTTTCTCTTTGTATTTATTTATTCATTCATTCATTTTGGGGCCTTGAATCCAAAGTTGTAACTTAATATAGGTGAAGCAGATTTTGGGCCTTAAAGGTCCAAAAATTAGATTAGGACAGAGTGTGGGCCAAAAGCCCAAATTAGTTTAGGAAAGGGTTTATGAATTTGGGCCTAATGGTCTAAGTCTTGTAGTTTTATCCTTTCCCCATTATATGCTAGTTGTTATTAATTTTCTTAAACTTAGTTAAAATTTCCGTTAAGTCATCAAAACTTGTTTTACACAAATCTTGAAAATAAATATTTTGATTAATCATTTTTTTTAAATAATCAACTTTTCTTTCTGAAGTTAGTCAAACATTGTTTTCAAGTAGTCTAAATAACCACAAGTTAGCGGATATTCTAGGTGCCTTAAAAACCTTCCAAGAGTATTAATAGGAACCACTTACTTAGAATTTTCAAAATTAAATAATTTTTCTATTTTGAATTGTTTAAGTGTTTTTTATTTTTTTTCTTGATTTTCCCTAAATAAATTAAGTGGCGACTCTATTTTCAAAAAAGCAATTTTGAAATTTCTTTCAAAAGTATTTAAATTCATAAAAAATGCAATAGTCATCTTTTCTCCGCAAAACAAAAATGACGAATCTACAGAAGTTTAACTAGGTTCTAACCAAATATTTGAATTATCTTCTTTGACTAACTATTTGGGTTTGTAATATTTAAGTCGTTTATGTGGTTATGTGTTTAAATTTTTGCGAAATTATATTGTTGCATTTCATGGCATACTTTCTCATTTGAAATATATAAATTGTTTGGGGTTTCGCGGATATCCCGATCCTTATTGTTCAATTCTAAATCAAGTGTTGGAAATACAACAGTTTATTGACACGTCAGGCATTCAATGGTTGTTCAAATTTCCAAACCTAAGTTTTCCACTTGGGAACCTAGTCCAAGCCCACTCTAGATACTTAGAATATAGTGAAACCAAAACCCTCTTTTTATGCATAAGCCTAGGATGACCCAATACTTGAGGGGGTGTTGGGCCCATTAGAAAACCTGTCCTGCATCTATTGGTCATGAGACAATTACAGGCAAATCATATTTATATGTTGAAGAAATATATGTTATTTAATCCAATCCATTATCCTTCAGGGAAGGGAGAAGGCTTATTTTGTTTGCTTTCGTGTAGGAATGGCTCCACCGTTCCTTTGCAAAAGATTCAAGATAGTTACTAAGCCTGATAATTTCTTGAAAGTATGGTGGACCCACATGAGTGTAAAAGATAAAGCGATTGTTAGTACGCATATTAGGCATCTACCTTCGCTTATAGAGATGGAAGCTTAGCCTGAAATGATCTATGTGCTAACAAAATTTTGGGATAATTACAACATGGTATTTCGCTTCAGAGAAGTTGAATTGACCCTCACCATTGTAACGCTCCAAAAATAACCCATGGATGCACACGGTGCTTGAGACTACAAATAGTCCCAAGCTAACCCATGATATCTAATTGGCATTGAACTTATAGGAAGGTAGACTAAGATATACACAACAACAGAAAGAAAACAAGTTTAAAATCTCCCTTTTTCAATCTTAAAACTTAGAAATCCCAATAAAATCTCTTTAACTAAAACGAACATTGTCTGACAAGCCCCTAATCTTATAACTAAAAAGTCACTGGGACAAACCCTAGCTGACTTTTAAAGGAAATGAATTAACTAAGAAATATCCATAAAGTCTGAAACTCTAATAGACTTGGTCCTCAGTCTATGAGGAATCACAAGTTTATGGATATAGTAAATGATGTCCGCAATCAATCGTGCTGCTGGAAACGAGTACTAGGACCTACATTATTATACAATGTAGCACATAGACATATATGTGGTTCAGTACTTCTGGAATGTACAGAGTATATGAGGGTGAATGCATAAACAAAACAAAACTAAATAAACTTTCAAATCATGCATGCTAAGCGTAAAGTGACTCACCTAGGACATGAATAAAACTGAAAGATGAAACATCATACAACATGAATGATAAAGCATAATGTATAAGCTTAATGTGTCATTACACTTAGTTTCTAAAATCTTTACTTTTGTTCTTTCTTGTGGGAGATTATTATAACTGACATAAACCATGTGAGCTATCATGGAGTCCAACATCTTACCTACGTTGAGGAGATTTGTCCTACCCCTTCTATCAAATAGAACCTTAACTTAAGTGATCACTAAACTTTATCCATATTGGGAAAGAAGATACTCTTTGGTGAGGTTTATCAAACCTACAGTGGCTCATAGTTTTTGAAAAATAGGACCTGCTAAACCCACGTTCCCCTTCTCGGTGCTAAATACTACTTCCAATATATATATATATATATGCGCTCATACTTATGAAATACACCTTAAAATAACATATGGGTTTGTAAATTAAAAACCGACTATGCTTCTCTAGCTTAAATCATACTCATGAGGAAAAATTATGAATTTTGAGTCTTAAATGTGATCATAAGATCAAACTTAAACTTTCATCATGTTGTAATACTTGTAAATTAAACTTATAAGCTTATACTTGTTGTAACTTACCAACTTGTACTTAAGTCTTGAAATTCATGCATTCTTTCATGGAAACTCATAGAAAAATATTATGCTCAATACTCAATTTGAAATCCTTTATCAATTCATTATATCTAAGTCAAAATAATAGAAGTCATGCCATGATAGAAATCATGCAAGTCCAAACATGAATAAAAGCAAACTCTTAGGCACTTTAAAGTTTAAATTCATATGATAACGTCATAACCTCAAGAATATGAGAATTAGGTATGAAACCTAATTAAAATAATATAAATTCAATTTTAAAATCAAGTTTTTGGGCAAAAGGATGAAAGATTATCCTTGCTAAAACCCCACATACCTGGATTTGCTTGACTTCTTTGAAGGGATCTTAGACTTGGGGACTTGAGAAGTGAATTTGAAGAAGAAACCCTAGCCTTGTTTCTCTTGAGAGTGGGAGAATAAAAGACATCATTAACTGATTGAGAATAAGGAAAAATAACACTCCTTTTATATTTTAACTCGAGGGTTGATAGTTTAAAAGGATAAAAGACCAAAATACCCCTTAATTGAATATATGTGTCCGCCAGTTGTCATAGGTAACCTTACGACTCGTGACTTTTGGCTATGATTCTTTTCAGTGACTCATAGTCTTGGCTATAATAGAAAGGGAACACACTGATATGGCTACAAGTCATACCCAATGACTTATAGTCAGCCACAATAACTCATAACCACTAATAATAGTTTGAGCAAAAACTTAGGGGTCTTACACTATTGACACTATGACTCTCACTAGAGTTGAATCATAACAACTCATAGGGTTGATTCGTTAAGTGATAAAAAATATTTGGCTCTCCCACTGAGATGAATACAATTGGGCCACATGATACGTATAGTCTCAGTATGACTTTTTAATATGAGTTGTAACCAAAATAGAATATTCTCCTGATGAGACTGGTTGTAGAGGTTGCTATATGTGTGATGAGATCGGCCATGTGGCTAAAGACTATTCTCATTGTGTGTTTAGAGCTACTCCTATTTTATCTGTGAGGGGTAGGGGCTCTACTAAAGGTGCGAGAGGTAGTGGACCTCATGGGGGTGGTCCTGGATCCACTCAGGTAGTTAGTGGTCATGGGGATACTTAGGAAGATGGTGGTCATGGGGATATTTAGCCGATTGGTGGTTGTGGGTAGTGCTATGCCATACCAGCTAGAGTAGAGGAAGAGGCTTGGGATGATGTGATTACTGATATCATCCCCATTTGTTTTAGACATGCATCTGTATTATTTAATCCCAGATCGACCTTCTCCTATGTGTCTGTATATTTTACTTAGGGTTTTGATTCTGTTAGTAAGCCTTTTGCCATGCCTATTCGTGTATCAAACCTAATAGGTGATTCTTTAATGGTGGATCGAGTGTACCGATCTTATGTTATGACTTTTTCCAGGCATGAGTTCTTGGTAGACTTGCTTGTGTTAGATATGGTCGATTTTGATGTTATTTTGTGTATGAATTGGTTGGCTCCTTATATATTGTCTTTGATTGTCTTGCTAAGACAGTGACTTTACCTTCATCAGGTGTGTCAAGGATTGCTTAGAAGGGTGCACTTGGTCCTAAAAGGATTATATCTTATGTTCAGGCTCGTAAATTGATTGAGAGGGATGTTTATCATTCTTGACACTACTGCTGTTTTGCCCCCTTCCTTAGATTCTGTCTGTGTTGTCCGTGAGTTTATGGATGTGTTCCCTATGGACTTGCTTGGTATGCCTTTGGATCGAGATATTGATTTTATTATTAATGTTGATTTGGAAACCAATCCCATTTTTATTTCTCCTTATAGGGTGTCTTCAGCAGAGTTGAAAAAACTAAAGGATCAATTGCAAGGTTTGTTGCATAGGGGATTTATCTGACCTAGTGCTTTACCTTAGGGTGTGCCTATCTTGTTTGTGAAGAAAAAGGGACGGATCTATATGGATGTGCATTAAATATCGATAGTTGAATAAGGTGATGGTTAAGAATGAGTATCCTCTTTCTCGCATCGATGATTTATTTGATCAACTTCATGGTGCTGTGGTATTTTTGAAGATTGATTTGAGGTTTGGTTATCACTAGTTGAGGATTAGATCTCTGGATATTCTCAAGATAACTTTTTAGACATAATATGGTCATTATGAGTTCTTGGTCATGTCCTTTGGGTTGACCAATGCCCCTATCGTATTCATGAGTTGATGATCTGGGTGTTTATACCATATCTTGACTCTTTTGTTATCATATTTATAGATGATATATTGGTGTATTCCAAGAGTGAGGTTGAGCATGAGGAGCATTTGCGTATTGTGCTTCAGAATATAAGGAGTGAGAAGTTGTATGCTAAGTTTTTTAAGTGCTAATTTTGGTTGGAGTCTATTTCTTTCTTGAGTCATGTGGTGACTAAGAAAGGTATTATGGTTGATCCAGCCAAGGTTGCAGCGGTTTGTGATTGGGCTAGACCTACTTTGCCCACCGAGATTCAAAAGTTTTATTAGCTTGGCCGGGTATTATCATCATTTTGTTGAGGGTTTTTCATCCATTGTAGGTTTATTGACCAAGTTTTCCCAGAAGAAGATTTTTTTTAGTGGTCCGATGATTGTGAGGTGAGTTTTCAAAAGATCAAGTATTTGTTAACTTCAGCTTCTATATTGGCTTTTCCCAAGAAGTGTGTGGGCTTTATTATGTTTGCTGATGCTTTCAGTGTTGGATTAGGTGTTGTTTTGATGTAAGAGGGCAAGGTGATTGGGTATGCATCTCATTAGTTGAAGCCTCGTGAGAGGAATTATCCTACCCATGATTTGGAGCTATGTGCAGTTGTGTTTGCCTTGAAGTTATGGAGGAACTACTTGTATGGAGTCTTTTTTGAGATCTTCTCAGATCATCGTAGCCTTCAGTACTTCTTCACCTAGCGAGATCTTAATATGAGGCAGCGCTATTGGCTTGAGTTTCTTAAGGATTATGACTTAACTATTCTCTATCATTTGGGTAAGGATAATATGGTTGCAGATGACTTGAGCCGGAAGTCGGCTAGCATGGGAAGCTTGGCACATCTTTTGACCCGGGAGAGGCTTTTGGTTTTAGAGGTTTAGTTATTAGCTAAACAGATGGTTAGACTTGATATTTCGACACCGGGGCATGTTTTGGCATTTGTGGATGCCGATCTTCTTTGATGGAGAAGATTCAAACTCATCAGTTTGATGATATTGGATTGAGGTTGATTTGAGATAAGGTGTTGAGTGGGAAGGATAAGGAAGCCTCACTTGATTCATATGTAGTTTTTTGGATTGGAGGCCGAGTTTGTGTGTCGAGAATAGGTGATTGGATTAGGTTTATTTTTGAGGAGGCCCACCATTCCAGATATTCTATCCATCCAGGTGTGATTAAGATGTATCGTAATTTGAGACAACATTACTATTGGGGTAGAATGAAGTGAGATATAACAGATTTTGTGGCTCGTTACCTATGTTGTCAACAGGTGAAGACCGAGTATATGAGGCTTAGTGGGTTGCTTCAGACGTTACCCATTCCCGAGGAGAAGTGGGAACAGATCACCATAGATTTTATGACTGATTTGCCTTGTACATCTCATGATTCTAACAGTGTTTGGGTCACCGTGGATCGATTAACCAAGTTAGCTTATCTTATTCTAGTTTAGGTCTCATTCAGTACTGAGAGGTTGGACTGCATCTACATTCATGAGATTATACATTTGCATGGTGTGACTGTGTCAATTATTTCAGATCAAGGTTCTGTGTTCACATCTCATTTTTGGAAGACTTTTCAAGAGAAGTTGGGTACTCAGGTTGATCTTAGCATAACATTTCACCCCCAGATTGATGTCCTGGCAGAGCGAAGTATCCATGTTTTTGAGGATATTCTTTGCACGTGTGTGATAGATTTTGCTGTCCATTGGGAGCAACTTTTGGCTTTAGCAGAGTTTGCATATAATAATAGCTACCATTCCAATATTGATATGGCTCCTTTTGAGGCATTGTATGGTAGGCATTTTTGCTCTCCAATTGGTTGGTTCGATGTTTTAGAGGTGAAACGTCGAGGTATGGACTTGCTTCATAAGTCTTTAGATAGAGTCTGGGTCATTTAGGATAGACTTAGATCGGCTCAAAGTAGGCAGAAGTGCTATGCAGATCGTAGACTTTGTGTCTTGAGATTTGGTGTTGGTGATCGTGTTTTTCTTTGAGTTTCACCCATGGAGGGTGTAATGAGGTTAGGGAAGAGGGACAAGCTTAGCCCCAGGTATATTGGTTCATTTGAGATTCTTGGGACTGTTGGTGATGTGGCTTATGAGTTGGCTTTGCCCTCTGATCTATCAGCTATTCATCCAGTTTTTCATGTTCCTACGCTTCATCGTTATATTTTGGATGAGTCTCATATTATTTATTGGGAGTCAGCTCAGCTAAATATGTGGTTGTCTTTTGTTGAGGAGCCAGTCTCCATTTTGTCTAGGGATGTTAGATGGTTGCGCTCTAGCGTGATCCATGTGGTTAAGGTCCAGCGATGACATCGACCTGTAGTTGAACCTACTTGGGAGGTCGAGTCTGATATGCATAGTTCTTATCCCAGATCTTTGTTGATTCAGGAGTTTCTTTGCCTTAGTTCAAGGACGAACTAGATTTTTAGTGGTGGATGCTGTAACAACCTAAAAATTTGATGAAATATATAAAATTTTTAATCTTGTGTGATTTGACTATTTTACCCCCTTCCCCGTAGTTTTATTATGGTATTTATGGGGTGTGGGAGTGATTGGTATGATTTTCGATGTATTTTGGTATCATTTATGCGATATTGTGATTTTTGATTGCTTCGAGAGCCTTATTTTGGACTTATGTGGATATCTTTTGATCCATACAATGGATGGCCGAACGGACTACGCTAGCAGCTCCAAAATATCATTTTTAGGCTATATAGACTTTTGGTATGGGTCCCATTGCACTGGAGCTCAGTTCGACCTATTGGTAGAAAAGTTGAAAAAATTCAAAATATGGATGTGGGACCCACATTTGGTCGAAACAACCTCGAATGGAAAATTTGACTTTATCAAAAGATTCAAAATGTCGATTTTAGGGTATTTGCATATTTGGTGTAATTTTACAACTTTTAAATCTCATTTCGATCCTCGATTTGGAAAGTTGCAATTTCAAAATTTTGGCGGTCAACTCTTTGAAAATGATGTTTTTTCAAAAATCCAACTTCGCCAACGTGTCCGAAACATCGAATTTAGTGTGGTTGCATCGTTTGTTTGCATATATCGGACTCTGAATGAATTCCGGGCACCCCATCGAAGTTCACATTGAACAAAAAAGAAAAAAACCAGCTTTTTCCTTCCGTTAGTGCAGACATTCTACACTATATATAGCAGTTTTTGAGCTTATTTTTCTCATTTTTCGTCTTGCCTCTTGGGAATTAAATCCTAAAATAGTGTGGAATCTTAGAATTAAAGTTTTTGAGAGCTTGGAAAGCTAGATTAACACCCATTTCTTGGTTTTATTACGGATTTAAGGTAAGAATTCACCCCTTTCTTAGTAATTTTTGATTAATTTCTCAAAAACCCTAAAATCTTAGGGCTTGATTTTAAACTCCAATTTCACTTGATTAATATTTTACCTTATGATTACTAGTTTTCATCAATTTAACCCTTAAAACAACTCCGATTCTTGATTTAACGCAGACTTCAAAGATTTTTACCCGGTAAAGCTTAAAAATGTTTTTTCTTCAATTTGAACCTCATTTTTTTACTCGATTTGACTTGGGTTTTTAGCTGTAGATTCTCAAAAATATGGGAAACATGTTTTTGAAGTAAAGTTCTGATTTTGCCCTTCTTTTTTGGAAACCCGTTCCCGGGGTCTCTTTTGACCCCAAATCAAAAGTAGTCAATATAGGGGTCGTTTGTTTTGTTGTGATGTGTAGATTCCATATTTGATTTTTTTAGTGGAGTTTGAGATTGTTTGTGAAAATTAAGGTCGTGGGTTCGAAGTGTAGCAGACCGGTTTCGACTTTTGAGGTAGGTTACAGAGACTGCAAGAGAAGTGTTAGGTGTTTTGAGGGGTCGGGCAGGAAGGCATAAGGGGGACTGGTGGAATGAAGAAGTTAAAAATAAAGTAAAGAGTAAGAAGGGGGCTTATGTTACGTTTATTGAAAGAAGGATGAATATGATAAGTGGGTGAATAGGGAGGTGGACAAAGTAGCAAGGAAGGAGGCCAAGTTAGCAGTTATGGTAGCTAAGACAATAGTGTTTGAGAGCATGTATGCGGGGTTAGAGGACAAAGGTGGGGAAAAGAGCTTGTATAGGATGGCTAAAGATAGGGAGCGAAAGGGTCGTGACCTCGATCTAGTGAAATTCACTAAGGGGGAGGATGAAAGAGTTTTGGTGGAGGATGTCCACATTAAGAAGAAATGGCAGGAGTATTTTCATGGCTAATTGAATGATGAGGGGGACAGAAGCATTGAGCTAAGGGAGCTGGAGCACTCGGAGGATAATCGGGATTTTGGTTACTGTAGATGTTTTAAGGTTGAGGAGGTCAGAGAGGGTATTCATAGGATGCGAAGGGGCAGGGCGATTGGGCCTGATGAAATTCCAGTGGATTTTTGGAAGTTTACTGGTGAAGCTGGTTGACTAATTTGTTTAACAACATTTTCAAGTCTGTGAAAATGCCTGAGGCTTGGAGATGGAGTACGATAATTCCATTGTATAAAAACAAGGGTGACATTCAGAGTTGCAACAACTATAGGGGTATTATGCTATTGAGTCACACTATAAATATTTGAGAGAGGGTGGTTGAACGGAGATTAAAGAGGGTCGTGTCCTTTTTGGAGAATCAGTTTGGATTTATTCCTGGTCTCTCAACGACAGAGGCAATCCACTTGGTAAGAAGATTGGTGGAGAAGTATAGAAAAAGGAAGAGGGATTTACACATGGTGTTCATTGACCTGGAGAAGGCCTATGACAAAGTCTCGAGGGAGGTTCTTTAGTGATGCTTGGAGGTGAAAGGGGTCCCAATGGAGTACATTAGAGTGATTAATGACATGTACGAGGGAGTGAAGACTCGAGTGAGAACGGTGGGAGGAGACTCTGATCTTTTCCTGGTAGAGATAGGGTGGCACCAGGGATCGACTCTGAGCCCATTTTTGTTTGTGTTGGTGATGGACGTGTTGACACGGAGTATTCAAGATATGGTGCCTTGGTGTATGTTATTTACAGATGATATATTGCTAATTGATGAGACGCGAGGGGTGGGGTGGGGTGGGGTATGTGAATGAAAAATTAGAGGTTTGGAGGCAAACCCTTGAATCTAAGGGGTTTAGGTTGAGTAGGTCTAAGATGGAGTATTTGAAATGGAAGTTTAGTGACTTGAAGCAGGAGGACGGAGTGGTGGTGAGGTTGGATTCCCAAGATGTTTGTAAGAAGGATAGTTTTAAGTATCTTGGGTCTATGATTCAGGGGAATGGTAAGATTTATGAGGATGTCTCTAAACGTATTGTAGCAGGTTGAATAAAGTGGAGTCTCGCCTTGGGAGTGCTGTGTGATAAGAAAGAACCCTTAAAGCTTAAAGGCAAGTTCTACAGAGTGGCAGTTCGTCCGGCCATGGTGTATGGCGCGAAGTGTTGGCCAGTCAAGAACTCCAACATCCAAAAATTGAAAGTAGTGGAAATGAGAATGTTATGTTAGATGTGTGGACTTACTAGAGGAAATAGATTTAGGAATGAGATTATTCGGGAGAAGGTGAGAGTAGCTTTGGTGGAGGACAAGATACGGGAAAGAAGGCTGAGATGGTTTGGGCATGTGATGAGAAGGGGCATGGATTCCCCTATTCGTAGGTGCAAGAGGCTAGCTTTGGATCATTTCAGGAGGAGTAGATGTAGGCCAAAGAAATACTTGAGAGGAGTGATTAGGCACAACATGGGGCTGTTACAACTTTCTGAGATAAGACTCTAGTTAGGAAAGTGTGGAGGTCGCAGATTAGGGTAGAAGGTTAATGTGTGTGTGGGCTGTATCTAGTAGTTAGGGAGCTTTGGTGTAGCCATCTTAGTAGGCTTACGACTGTGCCCATTGGTAGGAGCCGTTAGTGTATGCTATTACAAGGGGGTGGCCTTTTCTTATTTCTTATTTACTATTTTTTTTACTTTCATATTGCTCTTATTTTCATGGCTCTCTTAGCTCTATTTTTATTTCGGTTATGCCATTCATTCTACTTCATATATTACTATGACCTTGTTAACTATACTTTATCTTAAGCTGGGGGTTTATCAGAAATAACCTCTCTACTTTTTCGAAAGTAGCGGTATGAACTGCGTACATTTTACCCCCCGCAGACCCTCACTTGGTGGGAATTCACTGGATTTGTTGTTGTTGTTGTTGTTGTATGTCTTAACTCTTTTAAACTAGGTTGGGTAGTAAATAATGATACAAAATGCATGTTAAGGGTAGGAACTAATCATGAAAAATGACTATTTATGTGTTGTGCCCATGTGGAGGCCTATATGTGATGTAATTGTCGAAATTAAGTTATTATATGATATGTGTGACCGTGTGGGTCCTATGTGATTTAATAGCATTGAATACATGTGAATAATTGTATTGTGCTGTTAAGATGTTTCATATGGTACCATTGATGTATTGTGATTATATTCATACTTTATTTGGCATATGAGACATGTTGAAATTCGTGGATTAAACTGAAATAATGAGTGGATAATGGCTCACATAGTTGTGAAAATATATCATTGTGATTGGTTGGGAAAATACTCATTGTGATTGGTTGTGAGCATTACATCTTCATATAATACTTATTCATGAAACATTGGTACCACCGTGACAACATTTGATTAACACTGGCAACACCTTTTTAAAACCCTCCTCGAGGAATGTGCCGGGGAGGAGATATTGTAACACCTTATAAAACCCCTTTCGAGGAATATGCTAGAAAGGAGATATGAGATATGTGGATTGTATACGGGTTGACGAACCCCCCATGGGTCTTACATTGGGAGGCTTGCCTTTGTAGGTGTATACAAGGATTGTACGACGATCGTGGAGGTTGTGCGATGACCTCGTGCATCATCATCATCATCATTATATATATATTGCACTTACTTATTGTGTTATGTTGTGTTGTATTGCCATATTGACTTGTCGTTTATGTATTTATCGTATCTTCTTTTAGTTGTATTTGATGATCTTGTATATGTATGTTCCCCCTTGTTCATCTTATGTGTGATATAATACATACTTTTGTTCTATCTTGATGTGATGTTGCAATATATGTGAGATCTATTAGAACTGTTTGTGCAAGCGCTGTGGGATACCATTGGGGGATATTTTTTGATTGCAGGTGACGTGTCCTTAGTTTATGTTTTGTATGCTTTATTTACTACTTTACTTGGTCGGCTTATGATACCTGCTGAGTACAAGTTGACCATACTCATGACTACTGCGCCCTTTCGGTGTAGGTCCTAGCTCAAGTGCACCTTAACTTGCTTGACTCCGGCAATTACTAGAGCTTCTAAGGTAGCGGTTGGACATTCATGCGTCTGAATTTCACCTCTAACTTTCTATAGTAGTTATGTCTTTATTAGTATTTAGAGACAGATATTATTCCTTTGTGGTTATTTTTCTAATGTATCTGACTTCTGGATTGTTTTAGTAGTTCTTACACTATGATACCTGATTTTGGGCATGATTTGTATTTTGGATAAGTTCTTTCCGCATTGTTATGATTACTTATATGGTTTGACTTCGTTCTAGAAGCCTTATCTTGGGATATTTTTATTTTTTTATTTTTTTGCATTGGTTTGGGTGGTAGGCTTACTTGTCAAGGTACGCTGTGACAAGTGCCATATGACCTTTATTTTTGGGTCATGACATACATTCCTTAACCATAATTCAAATATGACTGGAAGCGACAAAGATAACTCATTGACCATCAGGGACAATGTGATAGCAGAACAAAGTGAGATGATTGCTGAACTTGTCAGAAAATTGGAAATGCTCCAAGCAGAGATGAATCATACTAGAGATTTGGCTAATTTGGCCATCACCATCAATGCTCTTATCCCAGGAGGGCACGAGCTTCCACTTTAAATTCCTTCCCTTAATACTCCTATTCGCAGGATTCATCCAAATAACATATCACCTTCTTCTATTTCCCAGTAGCCCATAGATCCCATTATCAATAATCCACCTGTTCATGTTGTCCAAAACACTAATTGAGAGAATAACCCAGATGCTTACCATACATAAAATTCACCCCTAACCCCACAAAATGCATTTCCAACACCACAAAATTCATTTCTAAATCCATAAAATCTATTCCCAACTCCACAGAATCCATTTCCAACTCTACAAAATCATCCCTAATTCTATAAAATCCCTCTAAAATTCCACCAAACCACTCTCAAATTCCACAAAATATCCCCAATCCTTCAAAAATCCTACCTACCACCCATTCTTCTCTCATTCTCAAAATCAAGTTGCTATCCCAAATCCTTGTCATCTTCGACATACGCCTCCAACCCCTTTGCATGTCATCACATCCCCTGATATCTATAACCCTATTCCTAGTCCTGAGGTAGACTATTATGAGGAAAAGAAAAAGGCATGGAGGACTGAGCATGACGAGAAGTTGTTGGCCATGAATGATGAGATTATGAGGATCAAAGAATCCCATAGGACAGAAGATATTGATGTCTTGGATATGACGATTTTTGTATTCATCCTAGGATAGATCTACCAGAAAGGTACAAGATTCCTAAATTTGAAATGTTTAATGACACCAAAAATCTCATGGATCACTTAAGATGATATTATGATTAAATTGTTGGAGTAGGAAGAAATGAGGAATTACTAATACTCCTATTTAGTTAAATTGATTCATGTCTCAAGAACTGAAAAAATGGTCTGGCTGGAGGGCATTGCCTAAAAACTTTCTCAATAGGTTTGTGTATACCATTTATATAGTCCCTAATCGACACTTAATAGATCAGATTAAGAAGAAGAATGATGAGTGTTTTTGATATTATGCCTACTCCTAGAGAAAAAAATTTCTAAGGTACAACCTCCCATGACTGAGAACGAAATGGTATTTGTATTTCTCGCACTCAAGAGGGAGAATTTTATACTGGGATGGTATTAGCAGTTAGGGCAATATTCACAGATTTAGTAAAAATTGAGGAGTCGCTAGAAGAAGGTATTCGAATGGGGAATATTATCAAAACCCTAACATTATTTAGGTCTTCTATGTTTTCGAAGAAGAAGAGAAAAGATGTGAATGCAGTCTGTACAGATTCTATTGCTAAATTGAAGAAGAAATTCAAGCGCAGGAACATTCTTTCATCTCTACTGCCCTTAAGTATTCAATCTCTCTTCTATGCCCAATATCAATACCATGTTCCGCATCTAAATATCCAACCTTAATACCAAGCTCCACATCCAAATATCCAGCCTCATACCAAGCTCCACATCTGAATATCTAACCCCAATACTTAGTTGCACACCCAAATAGTTTACCCCAATATCAAGTTCTGCAACCAAATTATCGGCCTCATGTCTAAGTTACCCTTCCAAACCACCAAATAAACGCCAAGCACATCCCTACTATCATCAAGTAAATTTTCCCTCTAATTAAAATAATTAAATCTCCCTTGTCCAAACCTCGAAAAGAAACCTTCTTGAAACTTCACGTTGTAAGCTGAAAGCCATTCCAAACTCTTCAAAATATTAAGAGCGGTCGGTTATATATTCCATGTCCAGCCAAAGCCTGTCAATCCTAATTCCCAATTTTATCATGCCGATCAAAACTGTGTCTCTCATTTAGGAACGATCGGAAAATAATATCAAAGATTACACTGTCCTGAAACATAAAATCCAAGACTTGATTTGTAAGACCCGTAAATCCTAGTCATTTCAGTCCTTTATAGCATGCCAAAAAGGGTGCCAGACTTAGAAAAATAATTCTGGTAAGTGTTAAGACTTAGAATCATTTTAACCTTCATAATAGGATGATCTTATTTTCGATCCTTACAACCTTAAAATGTCAATTTTAAGTCGATTCATGATCAGGGATTACAATAGGTCACATCGAGTGAGTTTTGGATTTTTTGACATTGTTGAAACCTTAATTGGATGTCCAAAACAGTGAGTCAACATGATATCGGTGCAATACGTCGACTATCACGTTGACCCCATTGACAAGATGGTCGGCTGCAGCATCACTGGGCAAAGCCTTCAGTGCAATTTCCAGTAAGCCAACGCGATCATGATGTGTCATGTTGGCCATCATCGATGCGGCGCGTCTAGTATCATGCCACTGGGTAATTTTTGCTCATTAAGAATTTGACTTTCCAAGGGAAAATAGGTCCTTTTCTCCTCATCCAATTCAGCTAAAACACAAGATTAAACTCCAAAAAGGGCAAAATTCTTTCTTTATTCTCAAAATCCTCTAAAGAGCAAACCCTAGTTCATCAAGCTTAAGATTCAAATCCTAAGAATTCACCACAATTCTCAAGAAATCAACAATTAAGGTGTGTTAGGTGTTCATCCTTGGGTTTTCTTCCACCCTTGGAGTTCAAGAACCTTTTTTAAAACTACAATTTTATTGATTTCATGATTTACATGTTTGAATTGGATTGTGTTCATGTATGTATTGTTGTATGATTTTCAAATCAAGATTCATACAAGTTTAAAGTAAATTAATTAGTAAGTTAGTAGAATCATGTGATCCTCATATTAAACTCTTGAATTTACAAGTTGAATATTGTAGCCATGATATTTATATCTTGATGATTTCTCTGTGCATTAATTATGCTCCCCAAGTGTTTGATAGAATGCTAGTGAATTCATGACATGTTATCATGTGGTCCCGTTCATGTACAAGTTCATGCCTCTCAGATGTTTGACAAAATGTCTAAATAAATGCATGGTGGACAAGTAAGTAATGTAATGCCTTCAAGATTTTGCCATGTTTTACTATTAATGCTATCAAGTCTTGGGGGTATTCAATACCCGACAATCTAGCTGTTTACCTAGAATTATAGTAGCTATAGAATAGTCTCAGCAATGTTACAAACAATAGTACTCATTCAGTTACAGAACTCAGTGAACTCAATTTAGTTCAGTCAGTCAATCAGTAACAATTCAGTCAAGCCTAGTACAATCTAGTGATCAATTCAGTGTCTATTCAGTTAGGAGTAGGATTCAGAACCAAGCGAACCCAGGGATGGGGGTATTCTTGCCAGCAGAGGGTTTGACCCTTAGTAGCAGTCCCTGCATTACAAAACTATGTAGCCAGCATAGGGTAAGTAGTCCTCCTGCCAGATTAGGGTTGACACCACCATATATATACAATTCATGAGTCTTCTTATCAGATTAGGGTTGACACATCATTGTTAGTATCCGTTGGCAAGGTGATAACACCCTTCTAACTGGTGTCACATGTTAGACCCCAACTCAGTTTATAATCGGGGTATTTCGGTTAGATGAACACTCCCACATTTACAGTTCAGTATTTAGTACTCAATAATCAGTATTCAGTCTCAAAATAGTAAAGAACTCAGATAGTTCTATAAAACCATGGCTATCAGTTTTCAGTTACTTAGCCATTAGAATTTAGTACTTCAGTATCAATCTAAACCTTAATTATTAGTATTCAAGTAACAAAACTCAGTACTTTAGTTTCAATCTAATTCAGATAGAGGTTATATGTACAGTATTGCCTAGTCAACATGATCAGTAGTTACAATTTTGCTTGCACTCTTATTTAGTTATTTCATAGTGTTCATTCAGTCAGTTATCATCTCATACATATAAACCCATGTATATCAGCCTGCCTCACTTAGCATACCAGTACATTCAAAGTACTGATGCATACTCTTTCTTTAGCATTATGATGTCTTATATCATAGGTTCAGACGTACGGGCTCTTGACTGTACTTAGCAGCTCAGGTTATCAGAAACACTTATAGTGGTGAGTCCTCATATTTTAAGGATAGAGTTATTTATTTTAGCATTCTAGTAGTTTAGTATGTTCAATAGTTAGAGTTAGTTAGGAACTTATCCTATTAACTCCATATTCAGACAGTTAAAGGCTTTCGGACTAGACTATTTCAAATAGATATTCAGTTTTTCAGTATTACTATTAGTATTCAGTATTTGTTTTCAATTTATGAACCTTATGGCAATTTCAGCCTAACTTTCACATATATTTTCAGTATTATTATTATTCAGTGCTTACAGCAGGTACCAGTCATTGGTTAGCTTGTGGTCCTTTGGGATTGTAAGCATCGTGTGATACCTAGGGTACTGTCTCGGGACATTACATGATTGATGAGAAGTTTGTTACTATTTAATAACCGACTCCAAATATTAAAAGCAATCCACTTCCTAATCTTGGGAGAACTACGATTAACATGATCGAAATAGAGGATGAATGGGTAGCTAGCAAGAGTATTTCTAAGGTTGATTCAAAAAAGATTAAAAAGACAAAAGGAGTGGAGAAGAGAGAAAGAGAGTGTTGTATACTTTAAGTGTCAATAAAAGACCCCCAATTATAGAGATGACATCCCCGACTCAGGCATATGCTCCACCACAACTTAGAAAGGAATTTCTTGTAGAGACTGTCTCTGCCTAGGGTATGACACGATCTGGATGATGCTATATTCCTAAAGACTTTACCAATAGGAAGGATTGCAGAAAAAGCCAATCACTGATATATAGGCCATAGAATTTTAGAGGCATATGCAGCCAAAGAAATATTCAATTTTCAAGTATTTGGAAAAAACTCCAACCAAATTTCTATTTGGGCTGTTTTAATGAGTTTACCGTACCACTAACAAGATTTATTGAAAGTACTAGAGGAATCATACCTTCCCATAGGCAAGATTGTTAACAGTCTGGCTACAATGATAGGAAATATTATGGGAAGTCACCACATATTATTTAGTGAGGAAGAGTTTCCTTTTGAAGAAGTAATGCATAATAAAGCCTTGCACATTATGTTCAATTATCATTATTATTTGATTAATCTGGTATTTATAGATGACAGATCAGTTTTGAACATTTATCCTCTTTCCATATTAGTTCAAATAGGCTACAACTTGAGAAAGGTTCACTAAGCCTTATTAATGTGCGAGCTTTTGATGGATAGCAAAGAGATACTATAGGTGAAGTTGATTTGTACATCCATATGGGACCTACTAGATTCAATACTAAATTTTATGTTATTGATATCCATCCTAGTTACAACCTACTTCACGGGAGGTCATGGATTCATATTGCAAAAACGGTTTTGTGTCCTCTTCATTATATACTAAAGTTTATTTGGAAAGGCCATGAGGTAGTCATTCGAGGAGAAAAAATCCATTTGAGATAACCAATGATTATGTACTTAAGATTGAAGATATTCCAAGGGATAGTGATTTTTATACGGTGGAAAGTATGAACAGCGCAGAGAAAGATTCAACACCTCAAATATCAAAGCCCTCCATCTATAAGATGATGGGGACTGTGACATTGAGAAATGGATTTAAGTCTTGTCGGGTCCTGGGTAAGAATTTGAAAGGAATCATTGAATCGACTACGATCCCAGAAAAAAAATTTAGGTATGGTTTAGGGCACAAGCCAACTAAATAGGATGAGTGGGTTTACTCAAACCATTGCCACTCTTGTATCAATTTTTTCTTGGGTGCAAGGTGTCAACAGATGATGGTCTGAGGGATAGGCTAGAAAATCTGTTCGAAGGATACAATGCTATAATAGAAGATTTCTCAGAGGCGAGAGGGGTGAGGAAGGTTGCACCTGGAGAGACTTTGTAGAATCGTACCTCCACTCAACTCATATCTCGTCGCTCGTTGTGGTAGATGAAAGGGAAACTACAAGTTTTAAAAATTGGTAATGATCTGGAGGAGGCCCCGCGGTCCACCACCCTTTTATGTTTCAAATTTCCTTTTCGCATTTTACTATTTTCAAAAAAGGCATGGGCCCGTACTTGTGCGAGTCATGAGCCATAGATTGTAAATATTTCCCAAATTTCAATGAAAAGTTCTCCCTATATCTAAAAGTTATTTTAAAGTATGATCACATTTGTTTTACTATTTTGAATTATTTTGTCATCACCTAACTTGGTTTGTTTGGCTATTCAGTAACAATAATTTAAAACCTGCCAATATCATGTCATGTCAAGGGCTAAATGAACAAAAAAATGTCAATAATGATAAATGGAAAGACTATGATGAGGAGCAACTACTTGAATATATAGAAACATTTGAAAATCGGGAGAAACCCAACTTGGAGAAAATATAAATAGTCAACCTGGGAGACCGCGATAAAGTCAAGGAAACAAGAGTTAGAGTTCATTTAATAGAGGCTAAAAAAAGAGAACTCATTCACTTTCTATGGGAATAAATTGACATATTCACTCGGTCTTAAGATGATATGCTAAGTTTAAACACCAACATTATGTCACATAAGTTACCAATTAATCTCGAGTTTGATCCGGTTAAGCAAAATATGCAGAAATTCAAGTCGGACTTAAGTTTGAAGATCAAGGAAGAAGTGATGAATAAAATTCAATCTAGAGTTATGGAGGTCACAAAATACCCAACATGGCTGGCCGATATTGTTGGAGTCAAAAAAGGATGACAATATTAGAATTTGTGTTGACTTCAGAGATTTGAATAAAGCCGGCCCTAAAGATAATTTTCCACTAACCAACATCCATATCATCATCAATAATTGTGTTAACCATAAAATGCAGTCTTTCATGGATTGTTTCGTCGGGTATCATCAGATATTAATGGATAAGGAAGACGCAAGAAAATGACTTTCATTACACCCTGGGTGTTTATCACTACAGGGTAATACCGTTTGGTCTCAAGAATATTGGTGCGACATACATGAGGGATATGCCAATGATCTTTCATGATATGATTCATAAAGAAATTGAGGTGTACATGGATGATGTAATCATCAAATCTCGCACGAGTTCAAATCATTTGACACACCTAGAAAAGTTCTTTAACTGATTGAGAAAGTACAACTTGAATTTGAACCCTGCTAAATGTGATTTTGATGTTCCAGCTGGAAAGTTACTAGGGTTCATAATCAGTAGAAGGGGCACTAAGCTCAACCCATCCAAGATCAAGAAAATTCAAGATTTACCCCCATCAAGGACTAAGAAAGAAGTTATGAGTTTCTTAGGTCGTTTGAATTACATTAGTAGGTTAATTTCCCAATCGACAGTCATATGTGAGCCAATTCTCAAGATGTTGAAGAAAGATGCATTGAATGAGTAGACAGAGGATTGTCAAAAGGCTTTTGATAGAATCAAGGACTATTTATCTGCTCTGCTAGTTTTGGGTCCACCAAGGGAATAAAGTTCATTATTACTTTACCTGTTAGTCTTAGAAACTGCTTTTGGATGTGTCCTAGGGAAACATGATGAGATCAATAAGAAAGAGAAAGCAATCTACTATTTGAGCAAAAAGTTCTTTCCATACGAGGCTTGATACACTTTTGTTAAATGGGCGTATTGTTCTTTGACTTGGGTCACACAAAAGTTGAGGCATTATATATCCTCGTACACAACATATATCATTTTCTAGAATGGATTCATTGAAGTATATATTTCAGAAAGTCATGCCCACGGGAAAGTTAGCCAAGTGGCAAATGTTGTTGAATGAGTTTGACATTGTGTATGTGACTTAGAAGGCAATAAAGGGGAAAGCCTTAGCGGATCATTTAGATAAGAATCTAGTCGATAATAAATATGATCCACTTCAAACTTACTTTTCAGATGAGAAGATTCTATTCATGGGAGAAGACATTGCAGAAACATACCCCAGATGGAGAATTTTTTTATGGAACGGTTAACTTCAGGAGTTGGAGCAATATGGTGTCAGAAATAGGCTAACATTATCTAACAACTGCTAAATTATACTTCCTGTGCACCAATAACATGGGTGAATATGAGGCTTGTGGGCCTCAAGTTAGCACTCGACATGGGTGTTTAGGAATTGCTAGTCATTAGAGACTCAGATTTGCTAATTCACCAAGTACGGGGAGAATGGGATGTGAAGACTCTAAAATTAACCCTTACGTAGAACTGGTGTAGGATTTGTATGGACGATTTAAGAAAGTTGATTTCAGACATATCCTGAGGATACAAAATGAGTTTGCTGATGCTTTGGCTACTATATCCTCCATGATTCAACATCTAGATCAGAGTTGCATCGATCCTTTGGAAATAAGCTTAATAGAACAACCCGCACATTGCATGTCGAAGAGGAAGCCAATGAAAAGCCATGGTACTTTGATATTAAAAGGTATTTAGAATCTGGAACATATCGTGAAGAAGCCAACAACAATCAGAAAAAGATAATCCGACATTTGTTAATGATCTATTTTCCAAGTGGGGAACTTATTTTTAGGAGGACTCCAGAATTAGGATTTCTAAGATGTGTTGATGTTGCGAAAGCCATGAAACTAATAAAAGAAGTACATAACGGAGTCTATGGATCCCATATGAACAGATTTGCCCTTGCTAGAAAGATTCTAAGAACTGCTTACTTTTAGATGACTATAGAAAATGATTGTAGCAAATACGTGAAGAAGTACCCAAAATTCTAGATACACAGAGATTTGATTCAAATGCCTCTACATGATCTTTATGTGATGAGTTTACCTTGACCTTTCGTAGCCTGGGGTATGGATGTTATCGGACCAAAAGAGCCACAAGCATCAAATGGGCAAAGATTTATTTTGGTTGCTATTGATTACTTCACCAAGTGGGTGGAAGTTGTTTCATATGGAGCTGTGACCAAGAAGGTAGTTGCAGATTTTGTCAAGAATAACCTGATTTGCCAATTTAGAGTGCCGAAATCAACCATTACTAATAATGGGGCTAACTTAAATAGTCACTTGATGAATGAGATTTGTGATCAATTAAAGATTTTTTATCACAACTCGACCGCATACCTCTACAAATTAATGGCACTGAGGAAGCCGACAATAAAAATGTCAAAAAGTCTTGAGCAAAATGGTCAAAATGATAGATCATGGCATGAAATGTTGCCTTACGCTCTACTAGGATATCACAGAATAGTTCAAACCTCAACTGGGGCAACTTCTTATCTATTGGTTTACAGAAATGAAGTTGTGATAACTACCAAGGTTGAAATACATTCCTTAAGGATTATTTAAGAAGCTGAATTAAGTAACAAAAAATGGGTTCGTGCTATATATGAACAACTCATGTTGATTGATTAGAAGAGAATGCTTGTTGTGTGTCATGGCTAGTTGTACCAGCACATAATGGTCCATACCTTCAACAAGAAAATAAGAGTTCAAATATTTAAAGTTGGGAAATTGGTTCTCTAACGCATATTCCCTCACCAAGAAGAGTATAAAGGCAAGTGCGCTCCGTACTAGCAAGGACCATACATTGTTTGCAAAGTACGATCCGAAGGAGCCCTGATCGTATCTGATATGGATGGTCAAGAATGTACCAAACCAATTAATTTTGATGCGGTAAAAAGATACTATGTTTGAAGAATGTTTTTTGCTTTTGTTTCCTTTATTTGTCTGTAATCTCACTTTATAAAAGTATTTATTTTTTTGATGTGTAGGTTCCTAGAATCCCTTCCCTTTTATGTATGAACTATATTTGACCTGAATTCCCAAGAAAAAGATACGTAGACAGCCTATGTTGACTTCGATCAATCCCTGGGAGAACTTACCCTTTCTTTTATGTATGAACTACATGATGACCTAATTCTCAAGAACGAGATACATAGGCGGCTATGTCATCTTTGGTCAACCCATTAGATTTGTCAATATATACCTAGCGTAGTCCTGAGCTATGTTTGACCTAATTTGTACTTCAATGGGATACGCATGTTCCCCAACGACTCGGCCATATTATCCCAAGAAATGAAAACTAGGACAGATTTTTTGAGAAGAAATCTAGATAATTTAAAAGAAGTTCATCATCCAGCAAAGAAAATGAAGACCAACAAAGACTTTGGATCCTCTCAAGATGAAATCATCTCAAATAGTATTAAATTGGGGTAAAAATTTTGAGGAGGTCCTCAAAATTTCCGTTAATATAGGAATATATTTCAAATTCCCCAACACCAGGAGTTCAAAGTCAAGCTTCAGAAATCTCCGATTATGACATAAATTTTGATAGAACTTTCCAGCAATGATGCCGAGTTTTTGGAAATTCTCCATCGGATTTCGGATATAGTCAAACCTCAAAAGGAAGATGTTCATTGAGATAATACATGGCATGAATGACAGAGATTTTCTAAAAGCTTTTACATGAGTTTTTGAAACTATGTTTTTAAAATCAAGACTATTTTTGAAAATCTATACACATCATTTTACTTAGTATTTGCCTAAACATCTATTGGAATGGGGAGTCGGAGAGGAAGTCCCAAACATGATGAAGCACCCGAAAGGTGTCAAGGAGAACCAAAGATCGAAGGAGGTTAACATGAAGTAGTTTCACTCAAAACTAATAATTTTTTCATGGATGCAGGGATCAATGAATAAAATGAGGATTATTTCCAAAAGAAAATGCTCTAAACAAATTGGGAACCACACCAAAGCTCAATGCCTAAGAATGGTATTTTTGGGTAGCCCTAAATACAGGTTCAATACCCATTTATCAAGGACTTTTTGAATTATCTATCGCGCTTCATGAGATCATGGATGACAAACAAAGGAGTCTAATCCTCTTTATGAATATTTTATTTAGAACTTTTATAAAAAATAGTTGCTACCTAAAGTGACTCTAAAGTTGTCCTAATAAGGACATAATCAAAGGATATCCCATAGGAGAAGAAGCAGAAAAGTCATCCTCAAATTTTCCATGAGGCAGAGCAAAGGATATTCGAGTGGTTTCCCAGAAAAGGATTTTGCCCATTTGTTTACATTCGATGGATTTTTTATTTAAATACTTAATAAAAAAAGATGAATAACTGACTAAGTCCTTTAGATTAGTCATTTCAAACTATCATGATATTTGACTATGGTCACTAGTGAGAGCGACATAGTGTCTACCAACCATCTACCTTAAGTACAGGTATATGCAAAAAACAAAAACGCAGACAAATAGATTTAGGTGAAACTATTTTAAAATCTTCAAAAGAGTCTAGAGAAACCCTTGGGAGTTGCGACACACAGTGAGGGACCAGGTCCCTCAAGATCGATCACAGGCAAAGTGTACAGAAATAACCAGGAAGTAAGAGATAGTGTAGAAAGAGTAAGAACACAAGAATTTTTACGTGGAAACCTAGGAAGGGAAAAACTATAGCTTAACCTCACAAGCACCAAAGAAATCCACTATAATCAACTCCAGATTACAGTCTAGATTTCATCCTAACTCTAGGCTCCTTGAACTAGTAGAAACTCAACTACAAGCTCATCTTGGTAACACTATCAAGGACTCTCTCTACACCGATTAACTTTAATCCACTTCATACTTAGGCAACTATACCTAAGAAGCTCTCTCAATATGCGAAAGAACTATAGTTTTATCATGAGTAGTTCTTTTACAAATCAGCACTCAAGAACATTCACTCACTCTTTAAGCATATTTCAAGGATAAGAATGTGAACTATGCTTGAGCAGTCTTGAAATAGAGTTTTTGTTTCCTTACTTCACTCTTTAGAATCAGCAAAAATTGATTGATGAAGAGGCGTCTCTTTCTTTTTATAGTTGAGTGATAATTAGGGATGAAATATCATTAAACCAACTGTCCAAGTAAGTACAAAATAACACCTATAGGTTTGTTACACAAGAGGACAAAACTATGTGGATACCGTATGCCAGTTGTACTGTACTTTGCACGTCCCGAGACCTAGTCCCTTATAGTTTAGCTACTTATCATCAAAACTTCATATAACAATTTCCCCCCTTTTGATGATGACAAACCAAACCATATAATTTGAGCATCAGTGCACATACATCACATTTAATCAATGTGATTACCAACTGAAGATGAATGTTCCCCCTATCATTAAGCTTCCTCCTAAACCATGCAACACAGGGACCTGATCTCTTGTTGTCATCTTATAGCAAATACTTCCCTTGTTATTATGCACCTTTATTTCATTTGGTGAATTTATATTTCTTCCCCCTTTAAAAAACTTCCCACCTTTAGCACAACACATACTTCCCCCTCACACTCTTGGTCCTTACATGTGAAGTTAGAATTTCCCCTTTGGTATCATTGAAAAGGTTTAACAGTAAACCAAGAGTAAAAATAAGTGCGAGCTAATTAACTCATGGCCACAGGGATAACACTGACATAAAGGACATTTTAAAAGAAGGAAATAAATGAGGCAAATAGGCAAAAATTTATTCATTGTTATTAGAAACAATTCAATACACCAAACAAAACATCAAATAATTATTTACAAAGGCCATAATACACACTGACACAGGAGAAAAGTACACTAGGATTCATATAGAAGGGGGTCTATGGGGAAAATAATTTTAGCAGCATGTCTATTCTAGCAACCTCAACAACAGATCATTCAATAATTATTTACTGTGGATTTTCACTTCAACATTCAACCCTTTAACCTCACCAGTTAATTCTGCAACTTTGCCTTTAAGCTTCGCATTTTCTGCTGCAAGTCTTTCAATGAAACCTGGACCCTCAGAAGACAACTTCTTATTTTACAATTTCAGGTGTATTATTTCAGTGTCTTTTACTGATAACATAAGTCTCAACTCCTCTATTTTCTTGGTTAAGTTTTCTTGTACAACCAAAAGTTCTGACACTTGGGACATAGTACCCAATTTCCCTTTGATGCACTCATTTTCAACTAAGGTTGTCAGAGTAAACTTTTATTTTACAGTCCCAGTGTTCCCTTTGTCCCAATTACCCTATAGTGACCAAATACTTTGTTTAAGAAATACCCATATGACATTCTATGTTTTCTTTCCTTCTCATAGATTACCTTTTTCATGTGCTCTATCATAAGAGCAGGTAAGCTTATTAACTCAAACTTGCTCAAACATTCGATCAAGAACAGGTCAACACTGGAGGCAATTATTCTCTTTTCTGACCTTAGCAGCAGGACCTTGTTGATGAACTTAATACCAGATGATATTCATTTTTTAAGAACTTCTTTTTCACTGTAGTTGTTTATGTTCCCCCAAACTTTGATTCAATCATGAATTCTGTAGTAGGTTTTTGATTTATCACAGTTCTTACACCTGCAACAGGTACATCCAAGATTTTTCCTAGAGTTTCTTCATCCAGGTATATCTTTTTTCCTTGCACTAGACTTGTAAGACTCATCCTATCTTGTAAGAAGTCTATGGTATAATAAACTTCTTTGACTTTATTTTCAAATAACATAGGAGCCGATTCTTCCAACAAGTACAACCATCCTTGATGTTTCACCTATTCCACCAATTATATCATACTAGGTTTTTCATAAATCTTTGGATAAAATACTCTTCCAGACAATACTTTTTAGGTTTCCAAGATAGCAATCTTTGCATCTTAAGGAACAATCTTTTTTATCATTTTTTCTTCTTCTCTTTGAGTCATCACTAAGTTCTTAATCTTCCTTAGTTTTTCTCTTCTTACGACCAGATTCTTTAGAGACTTTCTTTCTCTTTATAGAAAGTACTTCTTTCTGCTTACCGTAGAACTGCCACACTTCAAGTAAGAGGACGTGGTTCTTTCAGCATCGTGAACTTCTTTTCTTTTTCTCTTAGTTGTAATAACGATATCAAGATCAGAAACTTCATCATCTCTAATCTCCACAACTTCGATATCTTTCTCCTTCTCAACAATAGATTTCTTTAGTTGTCTTCTTTTAATTCTCAAGGACTTATTTTCCTTCATGTCATTTGTGAACAACCTTTCTTTGGACCTTCTAGTAGAATAAAACCTAGGACCTTGTATGTTGGGATTAATTATTTTTCCTTTTTCGTTACTGACTTTTAGTTTATTCATTTTCTAAATCAGAGGTTGTTCATGCTCATCCTCTTTATATTCTTTATTTGAGGGTAAAATAAACTCCCTATCCTTCTTTACATCATTTTTTTCTCCTGCTATTTGCTCTTCCATGCTAGCAGAACTTTTCTTGAGATTGTGTCCAAGTAAAAGAAAATTCTTATCTACCCAGTTTATGCTGCTGAATGGATCTGCTTTTTTTTTTTTATAGGAATTTTTTCATCAACTAGCTGGGCAGATATGGGATTTAACTTAAAGGACTCTGTTTTTTCTATGAAAAGGGGAATTTCTAAATGAGACATTTCTGGATCATTTAGTGAGTCAAACCCTTGTTTTAGGTCAACTTCAAGACTAACTCATCAGAATTTTTACTGGAACCCAGAGATATGACTGGAATAGTTTCACTAAAGGTTTCAGATATTTCAAAAGGAGGACTGATGGATAAAGTACTATGTAGCTCTTGAGGTTGATCTGAGGATAATTCTTCCATGGGTTTTAAACAGATGGTATTTCAGCCATATTTGAATTTCTTGAGAGAGAGCGAGAGGAAGAATGATCAGCTTTCTTGAACAAAGTTTTTGAGTTACTTGCGAAGAGGATAAAGTTAGAGGATTTAAATTTGCAGTTAATGAGAAGACTGTTTAAGAGAAATTTTAGAATTGACACGTTTAATTACTGAAGGAGACTCTTCACACTGGTTTAAGCTTGACAGCTTTTGTTCAGGCAGAATAAGACATGTGACCCTTTATAAACAGATATTTAATGATTTTTAAGACATTTTTGGCACTGTTTTGAGAGATGGGATCGGGTCCCTCTCCTTTTGAGTAAATTTCCTATTTGTGTTTGCTTCAATTGTTTCCTTCCAGAGTTGTTCCCTTGGGTGTATATCTGCAAAGGTATGATACTGAGTTAGATTAGCTTACACCTACTTTATCATAGATACATATCTCTTTGGCATAGCCAAATTTTATTGGAGACACTACTATGTATGATAAGTCAGTATTTCTTGATCAATTCATGCTTTGGCTTCTATACACCCTTTTTTTCTTAAAGCTTTCATCATAATTTGTCAAGGATCAGGTCCCTTAAAGAAACTAATGCAAATTGTGACACCTCCACTTGAAGTGTTTTGAAAGAGATGTTGCATTTAGATCTTCCATATTTAAGCTTTGAACACTACCTTTTAATGATTATTCTAGATAACAGCCCCCTTTCTCAAACCTGGAGTCATGATCACTTATTTGATTTGGGAACCCACTTAAGCTAGAGCCTTAGTATGAAGACAATGGTGTGATTAGAACCTTATTTTCCCATTTAGGTAGAGAATTCCTTTTCATCTCATTTGGCTATGTGTACCCTTGTTGAACATATCTGAATTTTCTTATTACATCTCTTATCTAGATTTGACTATTTCCCATGATGTGCCCATCTTTTTCGTAATAATTACACATAGGCTTAGAATCCTTGTTTCCAGCATCATTTATAGTTTTCTCTTTAGACCCAGTAAGCTAAGCTTCTCCTCGGTAACCTAGTCCTTTGAAATTATTAATACTTTGACAATTTAATTTTGAGAGAGCCTATGAAAAATCAACCCATTTAAGAGATTTGTTTAACTCTTCTTTTAAATAGACCAGGTCCCTTTCTAGTTTTTCATTCCTATGAAGCGTAGACCTAAGGTGCTCTTGAGAATTTCTTAGCTTCTCTTCAAGTTTAATATGCGGCTTTGAGGCTTTATTCTTCTCTTTATTCTCATAAGCATTGACTTTCTTCAGTTGACTCATAAAATTTGGATTGCCAAATTTTAAAGTAGCAAACAGTTCTTTTGTTTTAGAAGTTTGAAGAGTTAATGCAGTTAATTCAATCTTCTGATTCTCTACCTTTTCTTCTAGAGCATTTTTCTCAATAGTTAGTTCACATACATAGTCTATCAACAAACTAGCAAGCCTCTTTATCCTTTTAACTGAGCAGTTATCTAGATTATCCTTAATATTAAAAAAAGTTACCTTCTTTTCTTTTTCATCTTCTGAGTTTTCTATGAAAGAAAATTGGGAATCATAGATAACTGGATTGTCTTCCACCGCTAGCATAGAAATATCTCTTGACTTCTCGTCTTTATCAGGTTTACTGGAAAAATTTTTCCATGTTGTTAGAGCTTGCTTTACCACATACTCAACTGCAGTTTTCCTTTTTGCCTTTTTAAGGACCTTATCATTCTTTTGCATTTGGTATTTTCTCGTGAATGCTTCAGAACTACCATTATTGTGACAACCTTCAATCTTACCATTTCTCTTGCTATGCTGACCACTTTTTTTATATATCTAACAATTTTTTGTTGCCAAAAGTGCAACATCAATGTCTTCATCACTTGGTTAGACTCTAAAGCCCTTAATGTTAGGTGTATTTTCCTTTTTTCTTCTTTTATTTCCACCCATTGTTCAGTTATAGCAGCCATAATAACCAGAACACTCTAGGTATGAACTTTTTAGAGTGACCCAGCTATGATACCAATTTTTAGAACCCTTGAAGGTTTCACCACACAGTGAGAGACCAGGTCCCTCAAGATCGATCACAGGCAAAGTGCAAAGAAATAACCAGGAAGTAAGAGATAGTGCAGTAGGAGTAAAAAGACAAGGATTTTTATGTGGAAACCTAGGAAGGGAGAAAACACGGCTTTCCCTCATAAGCACCAAAGAAATTCGCTATAATCAACCTCCTAATTATAGTCTAGATTTCAGCTTAACTCTGGGCTCCTTGCACTACTAGAAACTCTACTACAAGTTCATCTTGGTAACTCTGCCAAGGACTCTCTCTACACTAATTAACTAATCAGTTTGACATTTAGGCAACTCTACCTAAGCAGCTCTCTTAACACACAAAAGCACTACTCTTATATCATGAGTATTTCTCTTACAAATTAGTACTCAAGAACACTTACTCACTCTTTAATCATATTGCAAAAAATAAAAACATAATATATTCTTGAGCAGTCTTGAAATGGAATTTTTACTGCCTCACTTCACTCTTTAGAATCGGCAAAAACTGATTGATGATGAAATGACTCTTTTTATTATAGATGAGTGATCATTAGGGCTGAAATATCATTGGACCAGCTATCCAAGTAAGTACAAAATAGCACCATCAAGTTTGTTACATAAGAGAAAAACTGCACAGATACCGTGCGCCAGCTATACTATACTTTGCACGTCTAGGGACCTAGTCCCTTGTAGTTTAGCTTCTCATCATCAAAACTTCATATTGCAGAGTCATTTCATTTCATCTCATTGTCAAGAGGTCCATTTCATGCCATTGTCAAGGGGGCCATTTCATGTCTTTTCATTGCTAATATGGCCATTTCTTGCCATTGACTAGAGGGCCATTTTATTTTATTCTATTTCTGAGAGGGTTCTTTTATGCCATTGTTGAGAGATCCATTTCATTTCATTCCATTGTTGAGAGGTCCATAACGAGAGGGCCATCTCATATTATCTCATTGTCGAGAGAGACATTTTATGCCATTTCTGAGAGGGCTATTTTATTCCATTACCAAGAGAGCTACATTAAGAGGGCCATGTCATATCATTTCATTATGGAGATGGCAATTTTATTTTACTTAATTGCTAAGAGGGCCATAGTGTCATTCAACTAAATCTCTGTAATCTCTCACCATGCAAAATGATAAGGTCTGGCCTTGGAGGATGCTTTGGAGCACTAATATCCATTGACCACGTGAACATAACATGATCTGGCATCGAGGATATCTTAGCATTTTATATATGTTGACCACACAAAAGGAAATATAGCCCAACGTCGAGAATATTTCTATATTTTATGGATTAGCATGCATCAACATATCAAGTTGAAAAGCACATGACTCAAAGAAACATCTTTAAGTTGCTATTTGAAAGTGGATAACATATGAGATTTCCTAGAAATTGACTATTCGAGGGTCATCTATAAGTAACATTATTTAAAATAGGATAGTGTGCGAGATTACCTATGAGTTGATAGTCCATAGGTCATCCGTACGCCGCAACAACATCCTAATCAGATAGTCTGCAAGGTTACTCAAAAATTGATAGTTTGAAGGTTATTCATAATGCACAACTAAATCCTTATCAAAGAATATGCGAGATTATCAAATTACTAGGTCCAAGGGTTCTCTATAATCCACATCATATCCTAGATCAATATTGTGCAGGATAACCCAAAGACTAGCAATTTGAGAGACATCTATAAGTCATATTATATCTAAAGTCGGATGATGAGCAAGAATACCTGAGAGCTAGTGATTGGAGGGATATCTATAAGCCATCTCTTATCCAAGGTTGGATAATGTGCAGGATTACACAGAAGCTAGGACTCAAAGGATATCTATAAGTCACCTTATATCCAACATCAAATAATGCACAATATTATCCAAAGATTGACAATTCAAGGGATATCTACATGTCGCATCAATACAAAAGATATGCAAGACTTACTAGAGGTCACATGCAAAGAATTATTTTCAATAGTTGAAGAGGTTATCATTCCACATACACAATAATTATAGGTGACCAAAAGGTTTTCCGCATCAACAAAAGATTAAGTGGTTGCAGGGACCGTTCTACACAGTGTCGTCGGTGTCCAAGAGAGCCAACCCACTTTGAAGACATATTCAATCGATAAAAGAGCTATTTTATTCAAAAATAAAGAGGGTTGTTATGTCTGTTATTGCAAGTTATTTCCCTGCAAATAGGCACACGAGGGGACGACTGCGCATTTTGAATAACAACTCATGTGTAGATATGGTAAAAAAATACTATATACCTCTTTCGTGAATTATGTTTATTACTAACAAATTTTGTTTGAGATACTGTTAAGAGAATTCAAGAGGATGACAATATCAAACAAAAACAGGTGTGGATAACTCCAAAAAGAACACGGCACAATCTGGAAGTTTTTCTTAGCAGTAAATCGGGATATAGTCTAAGAGGGACGTCAAAATCTTTAGACACGAGCTGAAGAATAGTATCCACCACCATCAAATCACACCATTGTTAGAAGACATGTGGGTACTTTAGGATATTTTCACATCATCTTTACTTTTGAGATATTTCTAAACTCATACCAAGGGTAACCTTTATTTGTCTTCAAATCCTAGTGACAACACACTTAGAGTTTTGAAAATTATGTCCGAGTAAAATCTTACTTACGGATGTGAAGAGCTTCACATTCATGATTAAGAGTTGACAAGCCTTTTTTTCATAGTTCGAATGACTTGTCACTCATCTTGAGCCAATGATCGTCTAAAATAAAAGACTATCTTTTCTACCGATTGAGTGGAACTACAAGCAACCTGATTTCCTTAATCTTGGGGATATGTAGGCTGGGATCTATGTTGAAAACTCTACTGTACTCGAACCTTCCCCCTACCCTCTTGTTCCCCAGCTATTCAATTTCACTAAATTTTAAAAATTAAGATAGCTTGTGAATTTCTTGAAAATCGTTCTTGAAATCAAGCTTTAAGAACTACAAGTGGCTTGAGTTCTCATCTAACCTGAGATTTGTAGGAAATTCAATATCGGAGTCCGGCCATAACTCCATGAAAATCATGCAAAAACTAACCTCTTTCAAAAATAAATTTATGATTAGACAAAAATTAGGAACGTCAAACTCCCTTTACCCAGAGTTACTTGCATCCACCCTACCCAAAGGGAGGGTCAGTTGTTAACACCTAATTTTTTTCCTCCGCAACTAAGTTTAATTTTGAGTTTCTTCGACTTTAAATAAAATGACAATATTTATTTTATACGGATATAAGTTTTTTAAAGTATTTATATAGGTAATATTTTTTATTTCAAGTAACGATTATATATTTTCGCATTTGTATATATGAAAATATATAATTTTGTTACTTAAATAATTGTTCTATGAAAAAATAAAATTTAAATAAAGGATTATCTTGAAAATTAATTCAAATCATTAGAGCCTTGATTTAAATATAATTTAGTCTTAAAATAATTTATTTGGAAAAATATTTATTTGATCTTATTAAATCAAGAATTTCAAAATTAAATTGGGTATCAATTCGTGTCGAATTACAATTTAATTTAGCCAACTTATTAAATTGAATCATAATTTAAATCAAATTGGTCACAATTGCAATGCAATTGGCCAATTTATTCTTAATTTAGTTAAAATTTAAATGAGATGGATAAATCCTAAATTAATTGGGGTTATTTTTAAATAACCCCAAAACTTTTCTACCTAGCCCAACATAACAGCCGCACCAGCCCAATGTTATCCATCGACAGACCTAGTTTTTCTTATCTTCTTTAATGCAACAACAAACAAATAATTGCGAAAACACCCAACAAAGCCACGTACAACTTCAACAAATGGAACGTACAACAATAACAACTACTAGAAAAACAACAACCAACAATTTTCATAACAACATCAACACGTACAACAACTATAATAACCAGATTCCAACAATAAGTTCCAGCAAATCGTACAACAACGAAAAGCTCAGCCTTTTTGTAGTTTGAAATTCAAATTTGTACAATAATAGTACAAAATCCACCTCACCTTATCCTAATCCCCTATCTCAAACTCAAAAATCCTTAAAATACTCTTTGTTTTCCTTTTCTCCCACATCGATGGAAGTGAAATTTCATTCCCAAACTTCCTTCTATGTAAATACCATTATTGAGATGAAAATATCAAGTCTTAGAGGTGAAATCTTTGAGCAAAAAAATCTTGAAATAGTTCTTTTTTCAAATTTGGTCGAGAAAAGTCTCTTCGATCGATTGAAATTTCAATTGAAATTCTTATAAGACTCTTTCAAGCCTAGAATTTTGATTAGTAGTGGTGTTAAAATTTTTTGGTGGTGGTCAAGAATTCAATGATAGCTCTAGTCCTGTTTTGCTACGCTAGAAAAGGTAAATATATCTTTTTCAATTTTGATTCTTTTGTTGTTTCTTCTTTTTCGTGTTAGTAGTGATTTTTGTCCATAATCGTGATAGTTGAGATCTGACCAATTTAGAATGCTAGGATTATATATTTTAGAAGGCCTTGAATGCTATAGGCTTTTTTTTTGTAAATGATGTTTGTTCATTTGAGCAAATTGATTCATGGTTTAACTTCATAATTCTCATTTTAGTTTTCTTTTGAAGCCCACTACATCATTTTAATTTTTTGTATGTTAATCCTCAACATATTGTTTTTCACTTGAGTGTCGTTCTCCGGTTTGATGTTTCTTTCATTCAAATGTTTCGTGCTTTAGTGTTGATTCATTATCTTTGCATAAGTGTTGTTTCAATTTCTTTTTTTTTTTTAAGTTATGATTTTAGTTCTATGTTGCTTGTTGCATTTAGTTCACAATTTTGGTTTAATGCGGACTGCCTCTCCTATTCTCTTTTACCTACAAAGTCGATAGGAATGGTAGGTGTATGTCCATGATAAAAAATCAATCTTGAGAATCTCCAAAGATCATCTTGTCTCTCAAAAATTTATTTCAATTGTATCAAGAAGAGATGAGAATGAGATGTGGTGTATCATTGTGTTTCCATTATGTGGTATAGTTTTTGTGGAAGTGTGGAATGTCCTTTAGATTTATCTCACATCAGGGCCATTTCTATTTTCTATGTCAAATAAAACTATTCCTAAAACTTCCTTTGACTCTTAATGTCAAGAAGGGACTTGAGTTATGTCACATTTAAGTTTTGATTAATTATAAGATCCTTCTAGGATATGTTTTGACCTAAAGCTCTTTTGAACTCGCTAAAGAGAGAAGTAGGATGGTTTTTATGTGCCTTTCCTTAAATTTTGATCATGTTTATGTTTGGAATTGTCTAAATAAAATTTGATTCGGTCTTCTTTTTATGACTTTTGAGTCTCATAGTGGTAACATTCAATGGTCCGAACAATCTGAAATTTGTGCTTCTGTTTCTGTTTGATCACTGTATTTGTTTCCTTTATGTTCTCTCTTTATATGTGTGTGTGTATATATATATATGAACTTTCTTTTTGCTTAACTTGATCTCATGTTCAGCTAAAACAATTTTATCATCAGATGTAAGGGATTAGTTTATTTTCTGTCCTTATTTTTTTTGCCTTAGATAGGAATAGAGATGTTATTCCTCGCTAAAAAAATTATGTTCATTGCTAATAATATTTGTTTTGTTTGACTGAATTTAAATTTTGCAACTTTTCTTCAAAGTTATCCACATGATTTAGAATGTAGTATTTCATTAACCAAAACATGAAGTTTTGTCTGAACTTTACACTTTTATTCCTTCCCGAATTCTTGTTGTATTCTTGTATGTGAGTCTTATTCATGTTCCCTGATATCTTAATTATTTCTTTTTCGAGCATGTATTAATAGGAACCACTTACTCGAAATTTTCAAACTTAAATATTTTTTTCTGTTTTGAATCATTTAAGTGATTTTTAAAGGTTTTTCTTGATTTTTCCTAAATAAATTAATTGGCGACTCTGTTTTCAAAAAATCGAGTTTGAAAGATTTTTTAAAAGTATTTTAATGCGTAAAAAATGCAATAGTCATCACTTTTTCGTAAAACACCAACTTATGAATCAAATTTCATTGTATATGGTGACTCATTGAATCTAGACGATCTCCTATTTCTTGTTATTGGTATATGGGTTTGTTCATCAACATTTGTTGATGAATGTACAATGACACTTCTTCCAGAGTTTAGGTAGGCAGAAACTCGTCGAAAATTGTGAATTATAAATCAGATAAAACTGATTCATCCTTTTTCTCATCATTGATTACTACATGGTTGTGCACTGGTGTCTTAATATGCTCCTCTATATGTTCCCACCATACCATGTCCTGATGTATTTGCACTCACATCTGCTCCCTCTTTTATGGTCTATAAAGTATGTTAAAATAACTTAAAATGTTGTGACATTTCTAAATGATATTAACTCCAAAATATATGAATTCTACATATCGGAGAGTTATCTTGAACAATCCACTTAGAGAGTATTTAATCCAAATTGATGCTTCAGAGCAGCTTATCGAGTAATAAGAATTGTAAATTAGATGCATCTTTTGATTGATCAATATCGATATCAACAGTGCATTTTCAAACACATAAACAAAGAAAAAAAATCATATAATATTCAAGTGTATTTATATAGAATGAAAATATATAAATAGAATATTTGTCGATGTGCCATCAATTTTTTAATCCAAAACATGCACAAAATTGAAATTGAATTATTGGGGTGATATGCTTACGCCAGCATCATACATATGTGGTTGGTCAGATTGTTTCTTTTGAGATTGTTGCTATGCATACAAATACAAAGTACATTTACCCAGTTGTATATAAGCATATACATATGTATAGAAATACATATATAAAATATATACTAAAATACATATATACATTGCATATGTATTTTTTTATGTGAAAGTGTAAACTGTATTTGTATATAATCATATACATAAATATATAAACAAACAAAAGAATAAAATAATATTCAAGTCTATTTATACATGTGCCATCAATATTCTTATCCGAACCATGCACCACAATGAAACCGGAGTGTTGGAGTGATGTGTTTACGCCAGCATCAACCATATATGCTGGTCAGATTCTTTCTCTCAAGGTTGTTGCTACGCATGAAAATACAAGTACAGTCATGCAATAGTATATAATCATATACATATGTATATCAATACATATATAAAACATGTTTAAAAATATATATGTACACTGCGTATGTATTTTTAAGTGAAAGGGCAAACTGGATATGTATATAATCATATACATATTATATATGTAAACTACATATGTATATTTTCAAGTACAAAATATATATTTACACTGTATATGTATTTTTTAAACTTATTTGAATGATAAATGTTGTACCTTTTTTCTTTCAACTCTTGATGAACCTGTTTTCAAACAAAATCATTTAGCAATAATATTTCAAATATGCACATATATTTATCAAAGCTTACCTCAGCATTGAATAATTCAAACACTTTCTTGAAAATAACTACTTCTTCATCTTTGGGACTATTTGAAGATGGCACAGTTGCCTGAATCAGAACGAAAATTTTTTTGGTGTTTGTTTGATATTCTATCGATTTGAAGCAGTTGTAGCTCATGTTTGAACCGATTTAAAAATTGGTGTCTTCACATTGGGTAAATTTTTTGCACGAAGAGGTGGTGTCCCCTTTGGTGTATGCTCATCAACAACATTGGGTGGTTGCTTCTTCAATTTTTTCTTTGCTGGTGAGGTTGATGAATCAACCTTTTATTTTTGTTTGGAGCTCTCATAAATTTCTGATGGTGGTGGTTCTTGGAAATCATCATTTGAATCAACTGAACGGTCAGCTACGACTTCATCCTTTTTTTGTATTTAAAAAGTTGAGAGTTTCTTTTGAATTGACTCAATGTTCTTAAATACAATCTATGAATACAAAGAATATTTGTTAAGTATATGTAACACACCTACACTTTATGTACAGGATAAAAATGTAAAAAAGTAAGGACATAACAATGTAAATACATTTCATAAATCATATGTATATACGTAAATACATATTTATATAATACACATTAATACATACATACATACACACACACATATATATATATAGTGTTCCTAAGAAATCGGAAAATTAGATTGTCCATCTTAGAAGCAACCTTTCGAGGAACATTAGAATAACACTCATATATCCATACTTGAATAGCAAGTGGCACTTTCTGCAGCAAATAAAACTTTTCTCTTGCTTTCAAATTTTCGTTTAAACTTTTAGCTAAATCCTCAAAATGATACAGTTCCCCATGGATAATTCTTATATCGACCACTCTCAATCAAGTCAAAATGGAGTCGTGGTATGATAATAATATCAATATTAGATAACACAAAAGTGTGTATGAAATATAAAATTACAAACTTCACACCATCTTCATCATTATTCTTCCCTCATATTTTGTTCGAGACAGTTGTAAATAAGTCTGGCTCCTGTATACAATTGGCACCATGAAAATACTGCACAATTATCCTATATGGTATATCCTCATCAAAAATAAAGTCGTCCTTGTTAGTAACACAATTCAAACCAATAATTATGGAAAACTTCCTCGGAGTGAAACGTAGAATTGTTCCATATACCCAAATTACTATTGAACTGATAGAACTTTTCTTAATCTCGAGTGACATAATACATATGTATAATTGTGTTTGAAATACACAGTGTTTCTTCTTCGTGTAATAACCAAAATTATTCTTATCGAAAAAATCTTGTACTGGTCCTTAGTTAATATTGCTTTAAACCCTCCCTCAATATCATTATCTATGTGACAACACATGTGGTGCAAATTTGTAAAATTTTTTTGTTATGAATATATGATCACGCGGCACCTATACAACAAAAAAAATGCATGCATCTATATTGCATATACATATCCAAAATATACAAAATACATGGACATAAACAACTTTATTTCACTGTAAAGTACAGAAAACACGCTCAACACAGTACAAAAAATATATATAAATCTGCATATGTATTTACATAATACTTCTCTAAACCATATGTGTGTTTGTGTGTGTATATATATATATGACATAAATCTCTAAACATAAACATATAGGAAATCAAAACACATAATACATATTTTAAATAGGAAAGATACAAATATATACATATGTTCACGTCTAGAAAAAAAGAGAACAATCCAAAGACAATCTCAACACTACACAAAAATACATATGGATATACATATATATAGAGAGAGAAAATACAAATACATGCATATGTCCAAAAAGTGTTTATATATACAACAAGATTTGTACTTATATACAAATCTTGTTGCATGTACAAATGAGTACCAATTAAAGCAGTACAGAGACAAACTCAATAATGTACAAAAAATACATATGAATATGCATATGTATATAGAAAATACAAATACATGCATATGTCCCAAATATATATGTGTGTGTGTGTGTGTGTGTGTGTATACAATTAAATTTGAATATATATACCAATGAGTACCCATTGGCTAATAAATACATATCAAATGCCTCTTCGCCTTTATCTTCTTTCGAATCACATTCAGAAGAGTTTTCACCATCATGACTTGAAATTTTGCTTGATTCTCCGATTTCATTTGCTTTTCTTTTTTTCTAGATCTTTGTAATTTTAGAAATTTTAGAGATGAAGATTTTTTTAGCCTTTTTTGTTTTATAATCTCGGCCATCTTCTTTGGATCATTACGATATTTTGACCTAACCTCTTCGATGTTCACTGATTTCTTCGACTGTATAGGATTAGAAAAAACTTTAACAACTTCATCTTGAGTTAGTCCAAGACTGAATGATGGTGGATTATTAGAAACTAAATTGATAAATGGTATACCTGTAATACCACGTATTTTCCTAACCTAATTTAAACTCTTAGTACATGAGTAATCCTATATAAAATTTTTAAATACTTATTAATTTTCAGTTTAGAAATCTGCCATTACATAGGAAATTCAGTCAGCTTTTCAATGATATAAAATTCATCCAAATCCGATACCCGGGTGAAGAGTTATAGCATTTTTAGTAAAATAGTGTATTACCCGGTACTTTACCGCATCACGGAGAGGGTGCAATTGGCACTTTTCAAAATCCAGTGAGCCATCGCAATCCCACTGTATCGCTCCACTAGCTATTTTCCTAATTGTCAATTTTCAGTATGACTCCGCAATCAATGGCGCGTCACGCCAAGGGTTAAATTCACATACAGTGGGGTACCATGATTGTACCGCATCATGCCAAGCTTTCAGTTCCCAATTGTTCAATTTCCAGTGAGCTGGCGCGATTTTACCGTATCACGCCAGCATACAAAATTGGAATTTTTAGTCAGTTCTAAGTTTTAATTCTGAAGGCATTAAAGTCTATTTCCTTCACCCCAGTCAGCCTAAACATGTGATTAAGCCTAAAAGAGCACTAAGTGCTCATTATTTCATTGCTTACTCAAGAAATAAATCACTCTCTCTTAAAAAGGCAAAAAACCCTAGCTTCAAGAAACAAGAACAAAGCTCAAGAATTCCTCCAAGAACCTTCAAGAACTCTTTTTCTTAGGTATGTTAGATGTTCATCTATGGGTTCCTTTCACCCATAGAGTCCAAGAATCTATTGTTTTAAAACTACAAGATTATTGATTCATGATTTACATACTTGAGATTGGATTGTGTTCATGGTCATGACATTAATTGAGTTTTCAATCCATGATTAATTGTAGATTCCATGAAATTGAAATAACATGTATATTGAATTGTGTAATTCCCATGTTAAAATCCTTGAATTTGCAAGTTTGGGTGTTGTAGTTACCATGTTTACATGTTGTCCATGATAATATGTATTAAGTTGTGCTCCCCATGTTTGATGGAATGTCCATGTGAATTAAATGGTGAAATCATGACATGTTAGCATATGTACAATTTTATACCCTACAAGTGTTTGATAAAATGTCTCTACGAATGAATTATGAATAAGTGCACATTGTTATGCTTTTCAAGATCATACTATGCTTTACTTTTCATGCTATCGAGTCCTGGGGGTATCTAATACCCAAAAATCTTGCTGTTTACCTAGAGCTATAGTAGTTACAGAATAATCTCAATAATATCACAAAACTATAGTACTCAGTCAGTTACAGAACTCAATAAAAGTCAGTATCAGTTCAGTTTAATTTAGTATAATAATCAATGTCATTCAGATGGGAGTAGTATTCAGCACCGAGTGAACCCAAGGATAAGGGCTCACCTGCCAGTAGAGGGTGAGATCCTTAGAAGTAGTCCTTGTGTTCTAGAACTACCTAGCCAGCATAGGTTGAGACATTAACCTGCTAATTGAGGGTTAATGAGGTGTATTACCTTCCAGTTAGGGGTACCACCATTCTCATTCAAGGCACCTGCCAGATGAGGGTAACTCTTTAACTTGTCTTTACCCGTGGCACGGTACTAACACCCTTTCAACTTGGGTTACAGGTTGAACCCCAGTTATCTTACTTGGGGCATTTCTGTTAGATGACTGTCTCTCACAATCTTAGTTTCAGTCTCAGTATAGAAGTCAGTTCAGTTTTATAGAATTAGGATTGTCAGATACAGTCACTCAGCTATCAATAATTTAGTTATTAGTAATCTAAGATATCAGTTACTCAGTTATCAGAACTCAGTGCTCAGCTTTAGTGCAAGCTTAAATATATTATACACGTATATGCACAGTATTTCATACTCAGTATTTTATAGTAGTTCCAGTTAACCATGTACTCTTATTCAGTTACTCCATATTATTCAGTCAGTTATTGTTCATGCATATGAACCCTTGCATTCATCCTTACCTCATATAGAATACCAACATATTCTATGTACTAGTGCATACTTTTATCTTTGTACTATGATGTCTCATATCATAGGTTCGGATGCTTAGGTTCCTGACCCACATAAACAGATTTAGATTCAGCCAGCAGTGTCAGATTTAGTAGTGAGTCCTCATATATTGAGGATATATTTTATTCCATATTTTAGTAGTCAGAGTTAGTTGGGGGCTTGTCCCATCAACTCTACTTTCAGACAGTTCAGTTAAAGGCTTTTCAGACTAGACTAGTTCAGACAGTATTTCAGACTTCAGATGCTTTATCAAATATTATTTCAATTGTAATTCTTTATCATTATTTAGATTGTAAACCTTCTGGCATTTTAGCCTATTTTTTGTATTATTACAGTATTATTGTTTAGTGTTTACAGCAGGTACTAGTCATGGGTTAGCTTGTGGTCCTTCAGGTTCGTAAGCACCATGTATCGTCTGGAATACAGAATCAGGGTGTTACAAACTTATTATCAAATCCTAAGGTTCAACAGAGTCCTAGGGAGTTTGAAAGTCACATCAAGTAGAGTCTTGTGGATGGGGGTGTAGCGCGCCACACTTATGGACAAGAGACTATGAGATGTTTTAGGAAAAGTTTCCCTTCTTTCAGTATTTATGTTGTGCGAATGAGCATGAGCTCAAGTTAAACTCTTAGTATAATTAGTTTCTTTATTTCATTTACAAAACATGCTTCCCAAAAAGACTAACGGAAGAAGGATCAAAAATCAGTTAGCACCTCACCCGTTCAGGCAGATCCCCGATACGAGCATGTCTCCTATGAAGAATTCAAAGATCCGTTCATCACTCTAGCCCATTCTTTAGCAGCTCAGAATAAATGGCTAGCTTCTGTTCAGGCAAACCCAGTGGCCAATACTATTGCAATCAGGATTCGGGACTTCATTCGAATGAATCCTCCCCTATTCTCAGGAAAGGATCCACAGGAGTTCCTCGATCAGGTTCAGAAAGTCACAGATATTATGGGCATAACATCTAGTGAGAGTGCTGAGTTACCTTTATATCAGCCACAAAATGTAGCTCATATATGATTTAAGCAGTGAAAGGTAGACAGGGGAATAGATGCAGAGCCCATAGAGTGGGAAGAGTTTGCTACTTCTTTTCTAGATAGATTATTTCCCTTAGAGATGAGAGAAGCTAAGGTGTTAGAGTTTATCAATCTCAGGAATGGCAAAATGAGTGTAAAAGAGTATTCCCTCAAGTTTACTTAGTTAGACAGATATGCTCCCTATGTAGTAGTAGATAATAGGTCCAGAATGAGCAAGTTTGTATCTGGGGTGTCAGAGAGTATGGTTAAGGAGTGTAGAACTGTGATGTTGATTAAGGAGATGGACATATCCAAACTTATAGTCCATGCTCAGCAGATAGAAGAGGCTAAGAATAAGGAGACAGAGAGAGGAAGAATAATATAGCTAGAATAGGTAGCTTCAATTTCACTCAGCCAAAGTCAGAAAATGGTAACCGTTCTCAGTTTTTCTAAAAATCTTTAGTTCCATCTCCATCCTCAGCCATTGCTCCAGTCCCTAAGTTGAAAAATGAAAACAAAAATAAGGCACTAGTCTCTAAATCTCAAGGTAGTGTCAGCAGTGCTCGAATAAATCCTCTTTGTCAGAAATGTGGCAGAAGCCACCAGGGTGGCTGCAGGGCTGGCAGTGATATTTGTTTTGGGTGTGGCAAACTAGGCCACACAGTTAGAGATTGTCCTTAGTCAGGTTCTCAAGGTCAGTACAATCAATCATCATCTCAGTGCGATCGCCCGAATCGGCAACGTGCCATTTCCAGTGCCACCAGTGGGCAACGCCCAAATAGTCTCTACGCACTTCAGTCCCAACAAGATCAGGAAAGTTCTCCTGATGTGGTCACTGGTACGTTACAGATATTCCATTTACATGTTTATGCCTTATTATATCCAAGAGCTTCTTTATCTTTTATAACTCCTTACATAGCAGTCAGTTTCAAAGTCAGACCAAAAATCTTAATAGAGCCTTTATTAGTCTCTACCCCAGTGAGTCAGTCTATCATTTCCCAGCGGGTATACAGTAACTGTCCAGTTATGATATCTCAGAAAGTCACTTCAGCAAACTTAGTAGAATTAAAGATGACAGATTTCGATGTTATTCTCGATATGGATTGGCTCCATTCATGTTATGCCTCAGTTGTTTGTAGAAACTAAATTGTTCCTTTTCAGTTTCTAAATAAACCAATTTTTGAATGGAGGGGTAGTACTACAACGCTTAAGGTTTAGTTGATTTTATACCTTAGAGCGAGAAAAATGATATCCAAGGGATGTGTCTATCATCTTGTACGATTCAAAGACTCTAGTTCAGAGACTCCTAGCCTTGAGTCAGTTCCAGTAGTAAATGAATTCTCAGATGTGTTTCCTGAAGATCTTCCTGGAGTTTCTCTCAAAAAGGAAATTGACTTCGAAATAGACCTTCTTCCAGATACTCAGCCTATATCTATTCCGCCATACAGAATGGCTCCAGCAAAACTTAAAGAGTTAAAAGAATAGATAAAGGACCTTTTAGATAGGGGATTCATCAGACCTAACGTTTCCCCATGGGGCACACTAGTCTTATTCGTGCATAAGAAAGATGGTTCCCTTAAAATGAGTATAGACTACCGTCAGTTGAACAAAGTTACAATCAAGAATAAGTACCCACTTCCCAAAATTTATGACTTGTTTGACCAACTTCAGGGTGCTAGTTACTTTTCTAAGATTGACCTCAGATAAGACTATCATCAGCTCAGAGTTAGGGAATGTGACATTCCAAAAATAGCTTTCTGAACTCGGTATGGTCATTTCAAGTTTCTAGTTATGTCCTTTGGTCTCACAAATGCCCCAGCAGCTTTAATGGACTTAATAAATTGCGTGTTAGAATGATCACGCAGATTACCTCAGAATCATATTTCAGACTCTTAGAACTCATCAGTTGTTCGCCAAATTTAGTAAGTGTAAATTTTGGATAAGGCCAGTAGTATTCCTTGATCATATTATTTTCAGTGATGGCATTGGAGTTGATCCTTGAAAGACCGAAACGGTGAGAAACTGGCCTAAACCCATTTCTCTATTAGATATCAGGAGCTTCTTGGGTTTAGCTGGATATTACCGTCGTTACCATCGTTTTGTTAAAGGGTTCTCATCTATTGCATTCCCCATATCTATATTGACTTAGAAAAAAGTAAAGTTTTGATGGTCAGATTCCTATGAGAAGAGTTTTTAGGAGTTGAAGACTCAACTCACCTCAACCCCAGTTTTGACTTTACCAGATGGTTCAGATGGGTTTGTTGGGTATTGTGATGCATCCAGAGAAGGTTTGGGTTATGTCCTCATGTAGATATCTAAGTTCATAGCGTATTCCTCTAGGCAACTTAAGCTCCATGAGAAGAATTACCCTACCCGTGATCTTGAGTTAGCAGTTGTAATGTTTGCCTTAAAGATTTGGAGGCATTACTTGTATGGGGTACATGTTGATGTGTTCACATATCACAAAAGCTTACATTAAGTTTTTTCTTAGAAAGATTTGAATTTTCATTAGAGAAGAGGGTTAGAGTTATTGAAAGATTATGACATAAATGTTCTGTACTATCCAGGCAAGGCTAATGTAGTGGCTGATGCTCTCAATGGATTATCTATGGATAGTGTTGCTCATGTTGAGAATTATAAGAAGAAGTTAGATTAGGAAGTTCATTAGCTTTCCCGACTAGGTGTTCGCTTAGTTGATTCAGCAGAGGGTAGTGTATGGTAGCAATATAGTTTAGAATCATCTCTAGTTTCTGAAGTAAAGGAAAAGTACGACAAAGATCCCCATCTAGTAAAGCTAAAAGAGTCAGTCAGAGATCAGAAATTTAAGGTTTTCTCCTAAGGGGGAGATGGTGTGTTACATTGCTAGGGTCATTTATGTGTGTCAGGTGTAGATGACTTGAGGCAATGAATTCTTATAGAAGTGCATGGTGTACGATACTCTATTCATCCAGGGGCCACTAAGATGTACCGCAATTTGTGGGAGATCTATTGGTGGAGTGCTATGAAGAGAGATATTATAGAGTTTGTAGCTAAGTGCTCTACGTGTTAGCAGGTTAAGATTGAGCATCAGAATCCTAGTGGGTCCATGTAGGAGTTCAATATTCCCACATGGAAATAGAAAAAAGTGAACATGGACTTTATGATGGATTTGCCTCGTACTCATCATCAGCATAATTCTATATGGGTTATCATAGATAGGATGACCAAATTAGCTTATTTCTTGCCAGTTCACACCTCTTATTTAGTCGAGGACTATGCAAAACTCTATATCAGAGAGTTGGTCAGGTTATACGGAGTAATGTCTATCATCTCAAATAAAGGTACTCAGTTTACCTCTCATTTCTGGAAAGCATTCTAAAAGGGTCTTGGTACCCAAGTTCACCTCAGTACAGCCTTTCACCCTCAGACAGATGGTCAAGCAGAAAGGACTATTCAAACTTTAGAAGATATGTTAAGAGCCTGCGTTGTTGATTTTAAAGGTAGTTGGGATGACTATTTGCCTTTGATTAAGTTCACATATAATAATAGCTATCATTCCATTATCCAAATAGCTCCATTTGAGGCTCTCTATGGTAGGAGATGTAGTGTAAGACCTCACAAAATTCTAAGCTTAATTTAGACCTTTAAAGCTTGTTAAAGGGTCCCAGACAAAGAAAGTTTTAGCAAAGTATTTAGACTTAGTATCATTTTAGCCTTCATGAGTTGCGACTCTATTTCAAGACCCCTATGACCTTAAAATATCCATCTTTAGGTTGATCCATGATCAGGAATGTCATTAGGTGTTCTCAAACAAGTTTTGGATTTTTGAAACCTCGTTTGGACCACGTTTGAGAGCCCAAAATAGTGTATCAATGCAATCTCGATGCGCCGCGTCCACCACTACGTCGATCAATATTTTTCCTTGGCTCCCAATGGCAATTTATAGTGAGTCGATGTGGACTCGATGCGGTGTGTTGGCCATCGCATTGATGCAAATAACGTGGTGCGTCGTCCTGCGCATCGCTAGTTCAATTTCCAGTCATTAAAAAGCCACGTCCTTAGGGGTAAATGTGTCATTTCCCCACCCCTATTCAGCCCAAAAACATGAGATTCATCCCTTATTAAGCAAAATATACTTATTTTCTCTCAAAATCTCTCAAGAACAAAACCTAGAGAGATCAATTTCAAATCAAGAACTCAAGGACCCTCCACCAATCTTTCAGAATTCAGGCACTAAGGTATGTGAAGTGTTCATCCAAGGGATTCTTCCACCCCTGGAGTCCAAGAACCTCTTTTAAACTTCAAGTAGCTTGATTTTGTGATTTTCATGATTTGGAATTAAAGTGTATTCATGGCTATAATTTTAATTGGGTTTCTATTTCATGATTTACTATAAAATTCATGTAGAATTAATTAATATGCATGCATTATCATGTGAATCCATGTTGAAACCCTTGAAGTTGTAAATGTGGAATTGAATTATTATGCCTACGTGTTGTTTTAGTATCATGTGCATAGATTATGTTCTTCAAGTGTTTGATCAATTATTTATGTGAGTTGAATAGTGAAATTTTATCATGTTAACATGTGTTCAAGTTCATGTCATGCGAGTGTTCGCTAGAATGTCCCAATGAATGAATGATGATCAAGTAGTTAGCTATCATATTTCAAGATTGTGCCATGTCTTATAATTTATGCTATCGAGTCCTGGGGGTATTTAATACTCAATAATTTAGCTGATTACCTAGAGCCATGGTCATTCGCAGAGTAGTGTCAGTCATGTCACGATCAGTAGAATTCAGTCAGTTACAAAACTTAGGAAATTTTAGGAAAATCAGTATCAGTCTAGTCCGATTCAGTATAATTAGTTTAGCTCAGTTAAATAGTATGATAAGTAACAGTTCAGTCCAGCCTAGAATAGTTTAGAAATTCATTCCAGTGTTTGTTCAGTTGGGAGTAGGATTCAGCAACGAGTGAACCCAAGGATGGGGACCCACCTTCCAGTAGAGGGTGTGATCCTTAGAAGAGTCCTTGCATTTAGAACTACTTAGCAAGCGTAGGTTGAGACATAAACCTACCAATTAAAGGTTGATCAGGTGTTTTGACCTGTCAATTGAGGGTATCACCATTCTCATTCAGATCACCTGCCAGATGAGGGTGACTCAGTTTGTCTTTACCCGTGGCACAGTACTGCACCCTTCTGCTGGGGTTACAGGTTGGACTCCAATCAATTTAAAGAGGGGTATATCGGTTAGATGATTACTTTTCACAGTCTCAGTTTCAAATTCAGTCTCGGTATAGAACTCAGTTCAATTCTACAGATTCAGGAGTATCAGATACAGTCACCCAGCTTAGTACGGAACTCAGCATAGTTCTACAGAATCAAGACTGTCAGATACAGTCACTCAGTTATCAGTAATTTAGTATTAGTAAAATCAGATATCAGTTAATCAGTATTCAAACTCAGTATCTAGTGTTATCACGATCTCAGTTACAGTTTACTTATTCATGTATGTGCTCTCACTCAGTTATACTCATGTCATTTAGTCAGTATTGTTCATGCATATGAACCCATGAATTTCAGCCTACCTCACTTAGCAACCAGTACATTCTAAGTACTGACACATAGTTTTCTCTTGTGTTATGATGTTTTATATCATTGTTTTAGATGCACGGGATCTTGATGATACTTAGCAGTTTAGGTATTCAGCAGTTGAAGTTAGTGGTGAGTCCTTATAGATCAAGAATATGATAATTATTTTAGTAGTTCAGTTTATTTTCAGTAGTTGGAGTTAGTTGAGGGCTTGTCCCATCAACTCCATGATTCAGACAGTAGAGGCTTTCCAGACTAGAGTATTTTCAGACAGATGTTTTAGTTTTGATATTGTTATACCATATTTAGTTTTATTTACAGTATTGAACCTTATGGTCAGTTTCCACTTATTTCCACATAAAATACACTATTTTTGTTCAATTATTACAGTAGGTACTATTCATGGGTTAGCTTGTGGTCCTCTGGGATTATGAGCATCATGTAGTGTCCGAGGTACAGACTCGGGGTATTACAAACTTATATCAGAGCCTAAGTTTCAACAGAGTCCTAGGAAGTATGAAAGCCGCATCTAGTAAAGTATTGTGCATGGGTTTGTAGTATGCCACACTTATGGACAGAAGGTTGCGAGATGTTTTAGGAAAAGTTTCCCTTCTTTCAGTATTCATATCATACGAGTGAGCATGAGCTAAAGTTAAACTCTTCATCTAATCCAAGTTTCTCTTTCCCTTACAGAATATAACTCTAAAGAGGACTAAGGGAAGAGGAATGGGAGACCAGCCAAATCCCCAGCCAATCCATCTAGATCCCCTAGATGAACACGTCTCCCATGCTTAGTTCTGAGAAGCTTTTACTACCCTACCTCATTTTGTGGTAGCCTAAAATGAATACTCAGCTGCTGTTCCGGCCAACCCAATTGCCAAAACTATTGCAGCCAGAATTTGAGACTTCACTCGAATGAACCCTCCGTCTTTTACTAGGTCTAAGTCAGACAAGGACCCTCAGGAATTTCTTGATCAGGTGCAGAAGGTTATAGACATCATGGGGGTTACAATTAGTAAGAGTTTCGAGCTAACTGCATATCATTTATAGGATGTGGCTCACTCATGGTTTAAATAGTGGAAGGTAGAGAGAGTCGCTGATGCAGGATCCGTAGAATAGGAGGAGTTTGCCACTGCTTTTCTGGATAGATTCTTCCTACTGGAGTTGAAGGAAGCGAAGGTTCTAGAATTTATTAATCTGAAGCAGGGCAACATAACTGTGAAAGAGTATTCTGTCAAGTTTACTCAATTAGCTAGATATGCTCCTCATGTGACAGCAGATAGCAGAGCAAAGATGATAAGTTTGTGTCAGCATTGTCTAGCAGTGTGGTCAAGTAGTAAAGGACCGCAATGTTGATTAAAGGGATGGACATATCAGGCTCGTGGTACATGCTCAGTAGATAGAGGAGGCCAAGAATAGGGAGAATAAAAAGGAGAACAAGAGAGCAAGAACAGGTAGTTTCACCTTCGCTCAGCCTAAGTTAGAAAGTGGTAATCATTCTTAGTTTCACCCAAAATCCTCAGTTCCAGATTTGTCCTTAGCCAATGCTCCAGTGCCAAAATTTAGAGATGGAAATAGATATAGGGCACCAGTCTTTAAACCTCAGGGTAGTGTCAGCAGCGCCCGAACTAATCCCCTTTGTAAAAAATATGGTAAAAACCACTAGGGTATTGCAAGGCTGGCAGTAATGTGTGTTTTAGGTATGGAAAGCCAAGTCACAGAGTCAAAGATTGTCCCCAGTCAGGTTCCCAGGGTCAGCATAAACGTCCCCCAACTCAGTCCGATAGCCTGAATCAGCAGGGTGCCTCTTCCACTGCCACCAGTGGGCAATGCCCAAATAGACTCTATGTTCTTCAGTCTCGACAGGGTCAGGAAAGTTCTCCTAATGTGGTCACTGGTACGTTACAAGTTTTCCATTTACATATTTATGCTTTGCTAGATCCAGGAGCTTTTTTGTCCTTTGTTACTCCAAATATAGTTTTTAACTTCGGAGTCAGTCCCAAAATCCTAGCAGAGACTTTCTCAATCTTTACTCCAGTAGGTAAATCTATCATTGCCCGGCGGGTATACAGGAACTGTCCGATTATGATATCTTAAAAAGTCACTTCAGCAGACTTAGTTGAATTAGAGATGACCGATTTTGATGTCATTCTCGGTATGTATTGGCTTTATTCCTACTGTTCCTTAGTCGACTATAGAAATAGAATTTTCCAATTTTATTTTCCAAATGAACCCGTCCTTGAGTGGAGGGGTAGTACTTCAGCACTTAGGGGTCAACTTGTTTCCTACCTAAAGGCAAGGAAAATGATATCTAAGGGATGTGTCTACTATCTCGTTTGAGTCCAGGACTCCAGTTCAGAATCCCCTAATCTTGAATTAATGTCAATATCATGTGAATTCCCAGATGTGTTTCCTGAAGATCTTTCTGGAGTTCCTCCCAAAAGGGAAATCAACATTGGAATAGACCTTCTTCCAGATACACAACCCATCTCTATTCCTCCATACAGGATGGTACCTTTAGAACTCAGAGAATTAAAAGAACGGTTGAAGGATCTCTTAGATAAGGGATTCATCAGACCCAGTGTGTCCCCGTGGGGTACACCAGTTTTATTCGTGCGCAATAATGATGGTTTTCTTAAAATGTGTATTGACTACCATCAGCTAAATAAGTCACGATCAAGAACAAGTATCCTTTTCCCAAAATTGATGATTTATTTGACCAACTTCAGGGGGCTAGTTACTTTTCTAATATAGACCTCAGATCGGTCTATCATCAGCTTAGAGTTAGAAAGTGTAATATCCCAAAGACAACTTTCAGAACTCGGTATGGTCACTTTAAATTCTTAGTCATGTCATTCGGTCTTACCAATTCCCCAGCAGCCTTTATGGACTTGATGAACCGTGTGTTTAAGTAGTACTTGGACATGTTCATCATAGTATCCATAGATGATATTCTTGTCTACTCCCGTAGTAAGCATGACCATGCAGACCATCTTAGAATTGTACTACAGACTCTCAAAAACCATCAACTACTCTCCAAATTCAGTAAGTGCGAATTCTGGCTAAGGTTATTAGCTTTCATCGGCCATATCATTTTCGATGATGACATTAGAGTTGATACCCAAAAGATCAAAGTAATGAGAAACTGGCCCAAAGAAATCTCTCTATTAGATATCAGGAGTTTCTTGGGCTTGGAGGGCTATTACCGATGGTTTGTTGAGGGATTTTTATCTATTCCATCCCATGTATAGATTGACTCAAAATAAAGTCAAATTTTAGTGGTCAGATTCCTGTGAAAAGAGTTTTCAGGAGTTGAAGAATCGACTCACTATAACTCCAATTTTGACCCTGCCCAATGGTTTAGACGGCTTTGTTGTATATTATGATGCTTCCAGAGTTGGTTTGGGGTGTGTTTTGATACAGAGAAGTAAGGTCATAGCCTACGCCTCTAGACAGCTTAAGCCCCATGAAAATAACTATCCTACTCATGATCTTGAGTTAGCAACAATAGTACTTGCCTTACAAATTTAGCGGCACTATTTGTATAGAGTGCACGTTGATGTATTCACTGAACATAAGAGCCTTCAATATGTGTTATCTTAGAGAGATCTAAACCTCCACCAGAGAAGGTGGTTGGAGTTGTTAAAATACTATGACATGAGCGTCCTGTATCATTCGGGTAAAGCCAATGTAGTGACTGATGCTCTCAGTAGGATATCTATGGGTAGTGTTACTAACGTGAAGGATGGTAAGAAGAAGTTAGCCCAGGAAGTTTATCAGCTTGCCTGACTAGGTGTTCACTTAGTCGATTCAGCAGAAGGTAGTGTATGGGTGCAGAGTAGTTCAGAATCATCTCTAGTTTCTAAGGTAAAAAAAAAAAGCAGGATAGGGATCCCAGTCTAGTCAAGTTGAAAGAATCAGTCAGAGATCAGAAGGTAGACGTTTTCTCCTAAGGGATAGATGGTGTGTTGTGCTACTAGGGTCAGCTGTGTGTGCCAGGTGTAGATGACCTAAGACAATGGATTCTTGCAGAAATGCATGGTACGCGCTACTCTATTCATCCAGGGGCCACTAAGATGTACTGTAATTTGTGGGAGATCTTTTAGTGGAGTGGGATGAAGAAAGAAATTATAGATTTTGTGGCTAAGTGCTCAATGTGTCAGTAGGTTAAGATTGATAATTACAAGCCTAGTGGGTCCATGTAGGAGTTCAGTCATCCCACCTGGAAATGGGAAGAAGTGAACATGGACTTTGTGATGGGTTTGCCTCATACTCGTTGCCAGCATGATTCATCTTGGGTCATCGTAGATAGGATAACCAAATTAGCTCATTTTCTACTAGTCCATACCTCTTATTTAGCCGAGGATTACACCAAACTCTATATTAGGGAGTTGCTCAGATTGCACGGTGTTCTGTTGTCCATTATCTTAGATGAAGGTACCCAGTTCACCTCTCATTTCTGAAAGTTATTAGTCTTGGTACCTGAGTTTACCTCAGTACAGCCTTTCATTCTTAGATAGATGGTCAAGCATAAAGGACCATTCAGACATTAGAAGATATGTTGTGAGCGTGTGCAATAGACTTTAAAGGTAGTTGGGATGACCACTTTTCTTTGATTGAATTCGCATATAACAACAGCTATCATTCCAGCATTCAGATGGCTCCATTTGAGGCATTTATAGGAGGAGATGTAGATCTCCCATTGGTTGGTTCGAAGTAGGCGAGGCCACAGTGGTAGGGCCTGACTTGGTATTTGATACCTTAGAAAAAGTCCAGTTGATCAGGAAAAGGCTTAAGACAGCTCAGAGCAAACAGAAATCATACGTAGATGTACGCAGAAAGGAGCTTGAATTTGAGATTAGTGATTATGTGTATTTGAAAATATCTCCTATGAAAGGAGTAAAGAGGTTTGGCAAGAAGGGGAAGCTCAGTCCCTGATATGTCAGTCCTTACTGAGTTCTCAGCCGTTTCGAAAAGCTAGCTTACGAGCTTGAGTTACCTTCGGACTTAGCTTCAGTGCATATAGTGTTCCATGTCTCCTTGCTTAAGAAATGCATAGGTGACCCAGCAGTCGTAGTCCCTATAAAGGGAATAGATATTAAAAACATCCTCTCTTATAAAGAGATCCCAGTCGAAATCCTTGATTATTAGATTCGCAGATTGTGGAACAAAGAAGTCCCTCTAGTCAAAGTTATTTGGCAAAATCAATCCGTTAAAGAAGCTACTTAGGAAGCGTAAGCAGATATGCGGACCAAGTATTCTCACCTCTTCTCCATAAATCCAAACTCAGCCCAAGGTAACAGTTTTCCCTTTAATTTATTCAGTTCCATGCTCAGATTTTCCTTTTATAGATTTGGTATCAGTTACCATTGCATTCTCAGTTATGCATTCATGCATCAAATATGCATGTTCAACATGAGAAATTTAACTTATCAACAATCCAGTCAGGCATTCATGAATCATGTTCAACTATGTACTCAAGCATCAGATATGCATGTTCAGTATGATAATTCAGTATATCAGTAATTTTAGTAATGAAATCATGCTTCAGTCATGCATATCCAGTAAACAAGTTCAGTCTGTCAGTTCTCCCATCTTAGACAATCTCATTCAAGGATGAATGTTCCCAAGGGAGAGATATTATAAGACCATGCAAAATTCTAAGCTTAATTTAGTCCCTTAAAGCTTGTTAAGGGGTCCCAGACTTAGAAAATTTTAGCTAAGTATTCAGACTTAGTGTCATTTTAGCCTTCATAAGTTGGCGTCTCTATTTCACGACCCCTATGACCTTAAAATATTGATATTTAGATTGATCCATAATTAGGAATGTCATTAGGTGTTCTTGAACAAGTTTTGGATTTTTCAGACCTCGTTTGGACCACCAAAATAGTGTATGAATGCGATCGCGCTGCGTTGACCACCGCATCGATCAATATTTTTCCTTAGCTCCCAGTGGAAATTTCCAGTAAGCCGATGTGGCACGTTGTCCATCACATCGATGCCAACGATACGATGCGTCCTCCTGCGCGTCGCTAGTTCAGTTTTTAGTATTTAAAAAATCGCATTCTTAGGGTTAAATGGGTTATTTTTCCACCCCTATTCATCCCTAAAACACGAGATTCATCCCTCATTAAGGAAAATATACTTATTTTCTCTCAAAATCTCCTAAGAACAAAACCTAGGGGGATCAATTTCAAATTAAAAACTCAAAGACCCACCACTAATCTTTCAGAATTCAGGCACTACGGTATGTGAAGTTTTAATCCAAGGGTTCCTTCCACCCTTGGAGTTCAAGAACCTCTTTTAAAACTTCAAGTAGCTTGATCTCATGATTTCAATGATTTAGAATTAAAGTGTATTCATGGCTATTATTTTAATTGGGTTTCTATTTCATGATTTACTACAAGATTCATTTAGAATTAATTGATGTATGCATTATCATGTTAATCTATGTTGAAACCCTTGAAGTTGTAAATATGGAATTGAATTATGATGCCTATTTGTTGTTTAAGTGTCATAAGCATAGATTATATTCTTCAAGTGTTTCATGAATTATTTATGAGAGTTGAATAGTGAAATTATATCATGTTAGCATGTGTTCAAGTTCATGTCATGCGAGTGTTTGCTAGAATGTCCCAATGAATGAATGATAATCAAGTAGTTATCTATCATGTTTCAAGATTGTGCCATGTATTATAATTTATGTTATCGAGTCCTGGGGGTATTTAATACCCGATAATTTAGCTGATTACCTAGAGCCATGGTCAGTCGCAAAGTAGTGTCAGTCATGTCACGATCAGTAGAATTCAGTCAGTCACAAAACTCAAGAAAACTCAGTAAAATCAGTATCAGTTCAGTCTGATTTAGTATAATTAGTTCAATTTAGTTAAACAGTATGATCAGTAATAGTTCAGTCCAGCCTAGAACAGTTTAGAAATTCAGTCCAGTGTCTATTCAGTTGGGAGTAGGATTGTACCCACCTGCCAGTAGAAGGTGTGATCCTTAGAAGTAGTCCTTGCATTCCAGAACTAAGTAGCCAGCGTAGGTTGAGACATCAAACTGCTAGTTGAGGGTTGATGAGGTGTTTTAACCTGTCAGTTGAGGGTATCACCATTCTCATTCAGAGCACCTGCTAGATGAGAGTGACTCAGTTTGTCTTTATTCATGGCATGGTACTGACACCCTTGCAGATATGGTTATGGGTTGGACCCCAATCAGTTCAGAAAAGGGCATATCGTTTAGATGATTACTCCCCATAATCTCAGTTTCAGATTCAGTCTCAGTATAGAACTCAGTTCAGTTCTACAGATTTAGGACTATCAGATACAGTCACCCGCTCAGTAAAAAACTCAGTATAGTTTTACAAAATTAAGACTGTCAGATAAGTCACTCAGTTATCAGTAATTTAGTATTAGTAAACTCAGATATCAGTTAATCAGTATTCAGAATCAGTATCTAGTGTTATCACGATCTCAGATACATTTTACTTATTCATGCATGTACTCTCACTCAGTTATACTCATGTCATTCAGTCAGTATTATTCATGCATATGAACCCATGCATTTCAGCCTACCTCACTTAGCATACCAGCACATTCAAAGTACTGATGTATATTTTTCTCTTGTGCTATGATGTTTTATATCATAGGTTCAGATGCACGGGATCCCGACCATACTTAGCAGTTCAGATATTCAGCAGTCAGAGTTAGTGGTGAGTCTTCATAGTTCGAGGACATGATTATTATTTCAATAGTTTAGTTTATTTTTAGTAGTTAGAGTTAGTTGGTGGCTTGTCCCATCAACTCTATGATTCAGATAGTAGAGGCTTTCTAGACTAGAGTATTTTCAAACAGATGTTTCAGTTTTGGTATTTTTATACCGTATTCAATTTTATTTACAGTATTGAACCTTATGGTCAGTTTCCACCTATTTCTAAATAAATTACAATATTGTTGTTTAGTTATTGCAGCAGGTACCTGTCATGGGTTAGCTTGTGGTCCTTCAAGATTATGAGCACCGTGTAGTGTCCGGGGTACAGACTCGAGGCTTTACATATAGATCTCTAATTGGTTGGTTTGAGGTAGGTGAAGTTGCAGTAGTAGGGCCTGACTTAGTATTTAATACCTTAGAGAAGGTTCAGTTGATCAGAGAAAGGCTTAGGGCAGCCTAGAGCTGACAAAAATCATATGCAGATGTGAGGAGGAAAGATCTCGAGTTTGAGATCGGTGATTTTGTGTTCTTGAAAATCTCTCCCATGAAGGGGGTGAAGAGGTTCGGCAAGAAGGGAAAGCTCAATCCTCGGTATGTCATTCCTTACAGAATTCTCAGTCATTTCAGAAAGGTAGCTTACGAGCTTGAGTTGCCTTCAAATCAAGCTTCAATGCACCTAGTATTCCATGTCTCCTTGCTAAAGAAATGCATTGGTGACCTAGCAGTCATAGTTCTTTTAGAGGGCGTAGATATTCAGAACGATCTCTTTTTCGAAGAGGTCCCAGTCCAGATCCTCGATCATCAGATTCGTAGACTAAGGAACAAAGAAGCTTCCTTGCTTAAATCTCTTTGGCAGAATCAGTCCGTTGATGAGGATACTTGGGAAGCAAAAGCAGATATATGAACCAAGTATCCTCACCTCTTCTCTGCAAACTTAGAATCAGATTAAGGTAACAGTCTTTCCTAGCTTTGCTCAGTTCCATGTACAGTTACAGTTATAAATTTAGTATTCATTACTGTTGCATATCATCTTCCTGATATTCATGCATCAGATATGCATGTTCAGAATGAAAACTCAGCATATCAGAAGTTTTAGTTATGTATTCCATGCATCAGATATGCATGTTCAGTGTGTAAACTCAATCTATTAGTGTTTCTTAGCCTAATCAGTCTCATTCGAGGATGAATGTTCACAAGGAGGAGATATTGTAATACCCCATATTTTCCTAAACAAATTTAAACTCTTAGTACACGAGTAATCCTATATAAAATTTTTACAATACGTAGTATTATTTCGTTTAGAGCCTGCCATTGTGTAGGAAATTCAGTCAGCTTTTCAATGATATAAAATTTGTCTAAATCCAATACTTGGGCAAACAGTTATAGCATTTTTAGTAAAATAGTGTACCACCTGATACTTCACCGCATCGCGGAGAGCGTGCAAATGAAAATTGTCAAAATTCAGTGAGCCATCGCGATCCCACCACATTGCTCCCTCAGCCATTTTCTTAATTGTCACTTTTCAGTAGGACTCCGCGATCAATGGCGCATTGCTCCAAGGGTTAAATTCGTATACAGTGGGGTACCACAATTGTATCGCATCGCGCTAAGTTTCCAGTTCCCAGTTTTCCAGTTTCCAGTGAGTTGGATCGATTTTACCGCATCGCGCCAGCGTACAAAATTAGAATTTTTAGCCAGTTTTGAGTTTTAATTCTAAGGGCATTAAAGTCTTTTTCCTTCACCCCAGTCAGCCTAAACACGTGATTAAGCCCTAAAAGAGCACTAATTGCTCATTATTTCATTACTTACTCAAGAAATAAATCACTCTCTCTCAAAAAGGTAAAAAAACTAAAACTAGCTTCAAGAAATAAGAACAAAACTCAAGAATTCCTCCAAGAACCTTCAAGAACTCTCCTTCTCTATGTTAGGTGTTCATCTATTGGTTCCGTTCACCCATAGAGTCCTATAATCATTTTTTAAAAAACTACAAGATTATTGATTCATGATTTACATGCTTGAGATTGAATTATGTTTATGTTCATGACATTAATTGAGTTTCAATCCATGATTAATTATAGATTCCATAAATTGAAATAGCATGTATATTGAATTGTGTATTTCCCATGTTAAAATCCTTGAATTTGCAAGTTAGGGTGTTGTAGTTACTATGTTTACATGTTATCCACGATTATACGCATTAAGTTGTGCTCCCCATGTGTTTGATGGAATGTCCATGTGAATTAAATGGTGAAATCATGAGATGCTAGCATATGTACAAGTTTATGCCCTACAAGTGTTTGATAAAATATCTCTATGAATGAATTATGAACAAGTGCACATTGTTATGCTTTTCAAGATGATGCTATGCTTTACTTTTCATGCTATCGAGTCCTAGGGGTATCTAATACCCAAAAATCTAGCTGTTTACCTAAAGCTACAGTAGTTACAGAATAGTCTTAGTAATGTCACAAAACCATAGTACTCAGTCAGTTATAGAACTCAGTAAAACTCAGTATCAGTTCAGTTCAGTATACTAATTAGTGTCATTCAGATAGGAGTAGGATTCAGCCCCGAGTGAACCCAGGGATGGGGGCTCACCTTCCAGTAGAGGATGTGATCCTTAGAAGCAGTCCTTGCATTCTAGAACTACGTAGCCAGTGTAGGTTGAGTCATCAATTTGCCAGTTGAGGCTTGATGAGGTGTCTTACCTGCCAGTTGGGTACCACCGTTCTCATTCAGAGTACCTGCTAGATGAGGGTAACTCTTTAGCTTATCTTTACTTGTGGCACGGTACTGACACCCTTCCAACTGGGGTTACAGGTTGAACCTCAGTTATCTTACTTGGGGCATGTCGGTTAGATGACTACCTCTCACAGTCTTAGTTTCAGTCTCAGTATAGAACTCAGTTCAGTTCTACAGAATCAAGACTGTCATATACAGTCACTCAGCTATCAGTAATTTAGTTATCAGTAATTTCATATATCAGTTACTCAGTTATCAGAACTCAGTACTCAGCTTCAGTGAAAGCTCAGACACAGTATACACGTTTATGCACAGTATTGCATATTTAGTATTTTACAGTAGTTCCAGTTAACCATGTACTCTTATTCAGTTACTCCATATTATTCAGTCAGTTACTGTTCATGCATATGAACCTTTTTATTCAGTCTTACCTCATTTATTATACCAATACATTCCACGTATTGATGCATACTTTTCTCTTTGTGCTATAATGTCTCATATCATAGGCTCGGACGCTCAGGTTCCTGACTGCGCATAGACAGATTCAGATTCAGGCAACAGTGTCAGATTTAGTGGTGAGTCCTCATCTATCAAGGATATGTTTTATTTTCATATTTCAGTAGTCGGAGTTAGTTGGGGGCTTGTCCCATCAACTCCACTTTTAGACAGTTTAGTTAGAGGCTTTTCAGACTAGACTAGTTCAGACATTATTTCAGATTTTAGATGCTTTATCAGATATTATTACAGTTGTAATTCTTTATCAGTATTCAGATTGTGAACCTTATGGCATTTCAGCCTATTTTTTTGCATTATTACAGTATTATTGTTTAAGTGCTCACAGCAGGTACCAGTCATGGGTTAACTTGTGGTCCTTTGGGGTCGTAAGCGCCGTATAGTGTCTGGAATACATACTCGGGGCGTTACAATACCCCTATTTGATCTTGTATATGATGTTGTCATTAGAGCATACCTCCACAATCATATAAATAAAAACTCAAAAACGACAATAACAATGGTGTAAAAAAAATATAAAATACAAAATATATATAATATGTGAAAGAGATAACATGCAATAACTGAAATTTAATAGTTACCTGATTTTGTGAGACACGATCTTTATCAAAAATGTGAGAAAAGGTAGAAATTGAAAGAAAAATCTAAAAAAAAAAGGGAGAAATTTGAAAAAATAAATATAAAAAGTAAAGTGAAATAAAAGAAAGAGATAAAATGGAATTAGAAGTAGCATGAAAGGTGGCAGGTTACCCTGATAACTTCCAACACGTGAAAGTGGTTGATCCCACTTAAAAATAGCTATTTTTGCTACAAAATGTAATTTTGCAAAAGTATTGTTATTTTTCTTAATTATGATCTTAAATTTGTCACTTCCTGTAGTTTATTTATATATTTTTTATAATTTATTTAAGGATAAATCACAAAAATATACTATTTAAAAGTCAATATTTTAGAACCTACCAATAATTTTTACTTTTTCAAATATACCTATAGAAACTAACAAAACGTATCAAATAAGATTGAAAAATAGGGCGCACTAAAATTTAAACCCACTATTTATGTTGAATGTAATCTCTTTCTTTTTAACACTCATAATTTGTTTTTCAATTTTCATATTCACTCCTCTTGTTTTGATAGACAGACTTACAATGCTTATCCCCTCATTTTCATGATGAACTTGGTTTTCCTTTAGTACGTTTTTTGCTCTGTAAACTTCATATTTTAAAAAATATTTCTATTAATTATTCTTTAAATATTTACATGTTTGTATTTAAATTTATATTTAAAAATCAAGATGTTGTAGTATATTTTGAATACTAAGTAATAATTTTTTCAACATCAAATTATATTAGATTTATCTTCATTTAAAAATTATTATCAATAAAATATTTTGATAGAAAATAGTATGAAAATTGACATGGCATATAAATTTTAATTGATGCCCATCAATTAAAACAGTATAGAATTGGTGTTTGAAATGATTATTTAATTGTCTTATTCAAAATATTATATGAAAATAGTATAGAAATTGATATGAAGCATATATTTTAATTGATATACGTCAATTAAAATGATATAAAAACTGGTATTTAGAATGATTATTTTAATTATATTGTTGAAAATATTGTATGAAAAAATGGTATAGAAACTAGTATGGTGTATATATTTTAATTGATAAACGTCAACTAAGATGGTATATAAATTGATACCTAGAATGGTTATTTAATTACCTTGTTGAAAGTATTGTAGGATTCCACAGGGACTAGTGTTAACAACTATTCATAACCAGTTCACAATTGAGATTAAATTGGTGTAAAACCGAAAGAGTTTGTGAGTAGTAAACTGAAAGTAAAGTAAACAATGCGGAAAAGTAAAGTGCTTGAACAATCAATGGAGAGGAACCCAGGGTTAAGGCTCTGCGAACAATCCTACTATGTTGTTGAACTTCATTGGTTAGATTACTTATCTTGGTTTTTGATTCACGGGGTTAATAGTATGATCATGATCTTTCGAGCCTCTAATCACCTATCTAACTTAGACCCACAACTACATTGTTGAGCGGGGATGTGAGAACTAAGCTAAATCCATTTATATTTCATCCCGTAATGAACCAAATAGGTCACCTAGGTATATGCCTATCCTAAGTGCAAATTACAACTTCGTTCTGTTAAAGATTATAATCCTATTCTATTTATCCCCACGTACTATCTCCTTGTTCCTCCTTTCGAGCTCACAAGTTGACATGGATGTATTCTAAGGATCGTGAATCCTTAAAATAGTTATAACAAGGATAAATAAACAGCCAAATATGATAAGCAACCAAAACCAAATCAATTCAAAGCATAGTAATCATGTTTTTGGCCTTAACCCTGGAAAGGGGGCTTTTAGCCTCTCGTGGACATAACCATAATCACGATAGATAAACACATGATAAAATTCATAAACAAACTAAAATAAAGTAAGAAAAACTCCAATTGAAGTGTTTTTCAGTATATATATATATATATATATATATATATATATATATATATATATATATCAATTGATATACGTAAATTAAAATGGTATAGAAATTGGTGTTTGAAATGATTATTTAATTGTCTTGTTGAAAGTATTGTATGAAAAAAGTATAGCAACTGATATGGCTTACACATCATATACAAAACGATAAAAAGTGAAAAAGAATACTACTTATACAAAAATGCATACATTCGTGTACAATATGAAAGACAACAATGCATATATTCATGTATTTCCAACGAAGAATTTTCTCTCACCATTTTTAAAAGAATTAAGGAAATTAAAAAAATAATTAAATTATAAATAACTAATTAATATGACCAATGACAAAACCAATTCTTGATAAATATCAAGATATTTAAAACAAATAGTGACTTCTTGAGAAAAATTTTGAGAGTGAAGATTTATGAATAAGGTTAGCGGAAAAAGGTTGAAGAAGATGGTGAAAAATTTTAAAATAGATGTGAAGAAAGAAAAAAATCGAATACATAAAAAAAATACTAATCAATACATATTTCGAAAAGTCACCAATTTATCAAAATTAAATTTAAAAAAATCCAACTGAAAACATATTCGGATAATAAGCTTATTCCAGTAAAATACCTTTTTTTTACTTGAATTGTTATGTTTTGTAAATAAAAAATAGGTTTCGTAAATAAAAAATAATATATTTATATTTTGTAATTTAAAGTCTTAAATTGTATATGTATGTGATTTTCACTCTATTATATTATTTAGTTACTTGATGAAATTCATTTCTTTACCATGACTATATATAACATGTCAAATAAAAAATATAAACATTTTAGTAAAGTCCTTTTAATGGGTCAATTAAGACTATGAATTAAGTGGACATAAGTCAATTGGACTGACCATTATTTATGGTTAATTTTACTATTTATTTTATGTAAATTTGAATTAATTCATGATATTAGTAACGAAATAAATTTTAATGCATACATTAACATGGTTAAAGACTTAATTTTCCCCTTAAAATATTTTTCACATTCTTTCCAACATATTTTTGGAGGGTATATTTGTAAACAAATATCTTTTTTTAGAAACTATGCAATGCTTGCTATTTTTAATACACCTAACGAAACACTGCATAAAAAAATATCAACACTACCAATACAAGCATAACTAAATATACGCACTAGTAATGCAAGCACTACTAATATATCATATTAATCACTAATCTTATACACCCTATCAATCAATCATTTGGAATCCAGAATATAAATAGCGGACAACGAAAATCAAACCTCTTAGCTTGCTTAGGCTAACAGATTGAAGATAATTTTGTTTCAATTACAAAATACTTGCCCCTTGGGATACTGAAAAGTCCATTTGAGTTTTGTCAACATGAATTGACAGAAATTTTTATTTGCTGACTAGAATTACATTACACACAAAAAAAGGATCCACATAATAATTAAAGGCAACTTCTTTTGGAGTACCACATGATTTATATATGTGAAGGAACACCCCTAGTATCTCCTTTAAACATATAAAAGTTCCATTTGATATAACATATAACAATCCTATGTCACATTGATATTTGAAAATACGTTTGGCATATCCAAATTCAATTATTTTTTCATGAAAGAATAATACTTGGGTAAAAATATCTCCAACCCAAAAAGTCAAGGACCACTATTTCACCTATTTATGCTTTTTACTCAAATCTATAGCTATAATTTGGATATTTACTATTTATAGCAAGACGAGAGGCGAGCAAGAATGGGAAAGAGGGGAAAGAGCGAGCGGGATTTGAGAGATAGAGAGAAAGAAAGATGTTAGATATAGGTTGTATTTGACGAATACATGTTGTATCAACAAATGCAGTCAGATGTATATGGGCTAATATAGGTTGCATTCAAGCTGATACAGTTGTAACACTCGTACTCGCAGTGTTCAGGAAAGCGTGATGCGAAAAAAAGCGACAAGGCTCTGCATCATGCATTATGTGATGCGTGATGCAATGCGATCGCATCATTGAAGTGAAGCACAATTTAATAAAAAAAATGCTTATAGAGCATTCAAATAGTAAGTTATAACTGAAAAGACCACAACTATATAACCAACAATAAAGAAAATATATTTAAGCAAAAGTTCTAATGAAACACCAACAAATCAGTTCAACAAAGCAAAACAAACCCAAAAAAAGAAAAAGAAAAATCAAATCTAAATTAATAATGGTTCAATCTAAAGTTCTTCTAGTTCATTAAGATTGTCCAATTCTTCTATTCCTTGAGTATCAACATAATGCTCATCATCTTCAACTTCCTTATCTCCTGTTGAAGTAGCAACTTCTTTTCCCTTATCATATGAGCTTGAAGTACTACCCCTTAAACCATAAAGACACTCATCAACTCCACTTGAGCGCAACTTCAATGGAAAAAGAATTGTTGCAACGCAACTTCAGTGGAGAAATGAAGAGAACACAGGTAAAAAAAAACCCTAAAATTTTTAACCGGTCTTTTCTTTAACTTCTGATCTTTTTTTTTTTTAATTTAAAAATTGCCCATAAGAAAAAATTCAATAACAACCCTTTTTTTAATTTAAAAATTACCCAAAAAAAAATAAAATTCATAATGCAATCACATCACATCACGCAACAGGGCTTGATGCACCCGTAATTCTCAGATTGCACCGCATCAAAGATGCGACTCGCTGGGAACCCCCATCGCATCGCGCATCTCTGAAAATTGTGTACCCATTCGCTCTTCTATCGCTAGTTATCATTTGCGAGACAGAAATACAAGGTGTATTAGTGTATTCATTCGTGATACAAAAATACAGGGTGCATTCAACAGATACATGCTGATACAAGATTGTATGTTGATACAATCAGTAGTGATACAATTGACAAAGTCAAATACAAATCTTTGACTCAATACATTCATTCCCTGTATTTGGCAGAATACAATTGATAAAATTGAATGAACTGTATTTCCCTGCAATGAAGTTTCATACAGTGAAATATATGATAGAGAGGGTGTGAGAGAAAGGAGCAAAGCGAGCAAGAAGGGGAGGAGGGAGGCAAGAGAGGGAGATAGAGTAGAGGGACGCATCAATTCAGCCAAGATTTGAGTTGCAAAAAACACAATACCGTAAAAACTCGTTTGCAACAATTGAGCAAAGATCTTTTCATTAGTTGGAGAAAGAATTCACCCGAAACAATTGCTACGAGAAACGTATCGCGAAGAGACTCAATTCAGCTAGACAATGTGATCAATAAATTGGCATTGGCAACCCCCAAGGACAATCTTAAAATGCAAATACCCCCACGAAAAAAAAAAACCCAGAAGATTATACCAGAAATATCAGAAGGCAGTTCGTCCCTTCATTTAAGTCACAAAAAGTGGTGAGCATATACTGGTCAATTTTTGCAAATACCAAAAGCTGCCACCAAATACAAATAGATATTGGAAGAAAATAACTGTAAACAGAAAATTACAATCAACGGTGAGAATGTTATAATAAAGATTAGTTTCACCCGTCCTTCCACTAAAATGGTCATTTTGAGGATGTATTTCCCTTCATCCTGACTTCACTTGCTATCAATATTTCAAGAACCACAGCAAGCTGATTTTTGGGTGCCTTGTGAAGTTCCTGCTCCTTGGTCCGGTTGATTTATCCTGATGGTCTGAGGCTGCAAAATTCATGAATGCACAAGTCAGTGCGCTATATATTCCATTGTCTAGGAAATGGAGGAAAATAACATCGTGCTGATGTTCATTATGCCACAAGTAGTCTTTTTTCTTTTGATAACTCATGCAGCAGAGAATTAGAGAAATGAAAGATCCACAAAGAGGAAAAGGAGCATGGGATGCAACAAACACTGTATCATGCACGCCTATAGGAACCTAGCTCCAACTTACCGAGGACATGACCTCAGATAAAAGATTATGGAGGACTCAGATTAGAATAGAGGGTTACTTAGGTGGTGAGGGTAGTCTTGCTTAGTTTCTCATAGTACGTAGTAGTTGTAGACTTGTAGTATTACTCTTTTAAGAGTTTCTTGTTATCACATTTCTGTTACTATTAACTGTTTCTAGTACTTCGATTATCGTATTATTTTGTGGTAGTGAATGTTCCAGTTTTAGTATGTATTGTCATGCTTTTTTTAGCATTTTGTCTCAGCTTCTCCACTTCTATCGGTTCTTCTTTCAAACTGTTTTGTATTGTTTTACCTTGTAGGGGTGAGGTCTGCGTACGCACTACCCTCCCTAGACACCACTTGTGGAATTGCAGTGGGTATGTCGTCGTTGTTGAAACAGGACAAACAGAAATTTAACAAATTAGTGTGTGCTTCCAACTTTTGCTTAGTTTTTTAGGAGGAAAGAATCTTTGCCCAACATTTTCATACACCACATTGCACCCTCTAGCTATGGCTTGTCAAAAGTTAAATCAATAGAAATATCAATTATCTCTTCTTTCTATTTACTTTTCAGCATTCAAACTTGTGAGCCAGCACAAAGTATGCACACTTTAAATGAAATTGGTGGAAAACAATACCTCAGCCTTCGAGTCAGATTCGGCAAGCCTTTGTTTTATATCCCGGGCTATGGAAAAGAAAACTTCCTCAACGTTCATATTTGTCTTGGCACTCTGCATTAAATATTACTAGGATCTAAGGAGAATTGCTATTGCAATTAATTACAATGCTGGCAAATGGTTCTACTTACAGTTTCAAAGAATTTAATGCCATATTCATCAGCAAGTGCTTGACCCTTGGATGTAGGAACAGCCTAGAGAAAAGGTTTATCTCAACTCAGTTGTCCAATAGCTATATATAGCATGTATGCAACAACATACAAAGATCAGCAGATAAAAGGAGCTAGAGAGGAGAGAGAACCCTTTTGCTTTCATCCATGTCAGCCTTGTTGCCGACCAGAATTTTGTTGACATTGTCGGAAGCATGCTGTTCAATGTTTCTTATCCAGTTCCTGATGTCTAAACATGTAAACAAAGTTCATTTTGAGCTGACCAGCAGAAGTGTACATTATTCTAGATTGTGAGAAAAATGAAGGCCATGCTTCATTCAACTGCTTCATTATAAAGAGGAGGGCAGAGTACAAGTCATAAAAGTAGAACAGATAGTTTCTTTGGCAAATGCCTGATTAGACGAGATTGGAAAAGGGAGACTCCCTTGTTAAGACCTCAAACATGTGGTTATACCCCTAGACGTCAACCCCTCAGTTCTTATAAAATCATCTACCAAGTAAAAGGAACCACTCCTAAATTGATATAACAAAAAGTTAAAATTCCTTTTCCCGAGTGCAGCATGTGAACTTACTGTTAAAAGATGACTCATCAGTAACATCATACACCAGCAATATACCCATGGCTCCACGGTAGTAAGCTGCAAGGCAGTAGAATTACTAAAATGTGAGGTTGACATATTGATGCAGCAGGACAGAGTATTGAGTTGGTCTATGGTTGCCAAAAAAGAAAATTCAAATGATGAGATAGCAAGAAGAAATGAAGCACGACATGTTTCACCCACAAGCTTACCAGTTGTAATTGTTCGGAACCGCTCCTGACCAGCAGTATCCCAGATCTGAAGTTTGATTCGTTTACTGTCAAGCTCTATGGTCCTTATCTTGAAGTCAATACTGTGAAAGAAAGCTTCTCAGCAGAATAGGTCTCCCGGAAAATAAATACATAGCTAAATAATCATTTGCTCGTGTAACAGTCAATGCATGTTTTTAACTATTTCTTGAAACCACTGTAATCAACTTTCATAATCTACATTCCTTGTTAAGAGGTTATGTACTTTACTTAAGAAACAATACCTATAAGAAACTTTGCCTTCTTATTTGATAAAACAAGAAACCTTGTTTTTAACAGGTAACGTGGTAATACAAGATATCCTTTTCTTATCAACTATTCAACACATTTTCCTCATTTTGATCTATTTATTTTGTATTTCTTGATCACTTTTGAGGTACAAGTACTAAGAGAAAAAAACAAAAGAGCATAATTAAGAGCATGTGGAAGTAGGCTAGTAGCAGCAGCATTTTATTCCCATTCTCGTAATGTAAACTCAAGTTAAAAGGTCCGATGCTACTTTTCCATAAGAACTTATTATCCAGTCAAATTCCTTGTTCGTCTATACTTTGATTACATTTGAGTTACAAGTGCTTTATGAAAAAACACCAAAGAAGAAGAAGACGATGAGATAACGACAATGCATTTCTCAAAAAGTAGAAGATGATTACCCAATTGTTGTGATAAAACTGGTCGTGAAGGAGCCATCTGAGAAACGTAAAAGAAGGCAACTCTTACCCACACCTGAAAATTCAAAAAGAATTTATTATATCATCATTCAGAAGGACTAAACTATTAAAAGGAAAATTCAACATATTAGCCGGAAAAAATGAACAATCTGTTGAAAATAAAATCTAAACAGCTATGATCTTCAGCTTAATTTGGCAGGTAACTGATACATAATGACATGGTAATGCTCTTGATACTGTGCTGTGAGAATATTTGAAGTGAAAGCAAATGAATAGTACTGAAAATTTCATCAATTTTGTTGATGTGTCCATCTTCAAACTGCTGACCATGCTAACACAATGGTTGACACAATCATCTGTTTCCAGCAATTCTGCTACAGTTTGCCTAAAATATATTCCATTATTCTAACAAGTAGTCCAAAATCTCACAGATTCTTATTCAACATGCAATTAAATCTTGCAGGCATTTGACTGTCAAGCTTTTTCACTATGAAATCCATGTGTAACCAACCACATGTGTCTTCCACATTAATCTTCCCAGTTCCCATCCCCCTCCCAGTGGCAGGGGTGAGGGGCAACTGTGCAGGTTGACCAGATTACAACTTGGTCAAGCTTTCGGTCATGCCGTTCGGTCAACCTCCTCTGCCAGCACCACATTCAGACATGATTATGCCATGGACAAACCATTATCTGCGAGAACGTATTTGCTGCGCTCAAAGACACCTCATTTACATTGAGTAGTCACTGCTTGCTTTCATGGTACTATGCATTTTTTTTCCAATTTCATCAATTTATTCCCACATCTACTAATATAGCATTGTCCAATCTAGGGTGGAGAAAGGCAACGGTCAATAAAATGTGTCAGACTGTCCAGAAGGACTTTTTTATTTGATCAGCTGAAGTAAGATTTTATAAGAATCTGCACCAAGATGGTACTTTGAGGAATACAAAAACTGTAGAGCATTACAATCCCAACACTATTTCCATAAACCATACAGAAAAATCAAAATCAAAACGTATGTCATATTCTCAACTTTATCGCCCTTAAACCAAAAGCATAAATTTAATAAACAGCTACGTTTTACATAAAAAATACGGTCCTTCCATTCGAAACATCTTTTGTTTCTTTCAAGCCAAACAGTACATAAATGCAGAATGGGATAGCTATCCAAAGGGTCTTCAAAATCCTGCAAATACTCTGTCCAAGACAGAAACTCAGCATGTTTCTAACCTCCATTGGCATAACCCAACTAACTCCAAATAGGATCATAAACAGTGACCATATATGCTAAATTTGGCTGCAATGAAGGAACGGAAGACTAATAATTTCCATTATCTCACAGAAAAAGCACCTATTACATAGAGAGAAACCACTCTTTTGGGTGTATCATGAATCAAACAGGCATCGTTAGCTGCTGTCCAACCAAGCAAGCAACTTTAGGAGGTACACATTGACCTTCCCGATCATTTCACAAGGCCGCTCAAATCCCAGGTCCAGTAGCATGTTTGTTTATGTAAAGTAATATAACTGTTAACAGAGAACTCTCAGTTCTTGCTTACCAATCAGACAAGTGAATCCTTCCTGCCTGAGTAGAGACAGATTATAACAGCTCCATTATAAGGCAGAACTCCTTCATTTCCAAGTCACCCCCTATTCTTCTAAGAAGTAAATGTCATCCAGCATCAGAGAAACATTCATTAGCTACAACGCTGTCTTTATTATGGGAAAACTACATATAGTAGGAAATAACTGGTAACTAACGTATTACCAAAGTAAACGTCATAAGCACTAAAAAACAGAAACTGCGTTGTGGCCACAAAACACATGGCTACTTATCCACTGATCTAAGCCAAATATCTTGTGTGACTTCCATCACCCCCATTTATTTGATTAACGACTGAGATTCTTCCAACTAGCTACATATGTTGCTTCCAAATAGTAATTCTGTTTAAGTTGGACATACATGAGCACCTTGGAATCCAGTGAACTTTCTTTCCCACATTTAGTGAGAACAACTTCTTTCTATTGTCATTCTCTGTTGTCACCTAATCTCCAAAGCCATTTAAAGAGTAAACTTTTACTTTGGAACTTAAGATTCTCAACCCACTTCATTGACCACTCGAACACACCCTTTGGTTCCATATTTTACAAATTCTCGAACATGTCTAAGATTGAATCCGCATTATGCACAAAGGGGGTAAATGGGGGGAATCTGCTATTCATGCAAAAATATAGGCTGAACTATATCTACCAGATTTTGAATCCCAGAGTAGTTCACAGACATGATTATACATGCATCAAATAAAATTTCAAAAGATTTTGAACCCCAGAGTAGTTCACAGACATGTTTATGCATGCATCAAATAAAATTCCGATAGATGATTAATTTGGTTAATGTAGTATTTCCTTCACTAGTATTTCTTTTACCAATTTTTTTCTCCATCGTTTGACAAAAATAAATAAGACAGAACCACAACAAGCCCATGAAATGAATTAAATTGTTTAGGATAAAAGAACAGACAAGAAAATGAATAGAACTGAATAAGAAATATAAAAAGATAGGAAATTTAAGACGACTGAAACAAACAAAAAACAGACCTAATAAGCATCAAGTCAAATTTAATTAAACATTTTCCTTCCTAGTCATGTACAAATGCAGCACAGACTAGCAAATGAAGCACATTTTCAAAAGCAAGAACCATACAACAACAATGTACCATGTGTAATCCCACAAGTGGAGTTTGGGGAGGGCAGCGTACGTAGACCTTACCCCTGCCTTGGGGAGTAAAGAGGTTGTTTCTAATAGACCCTTAGCTCGAAAAAAAAAAAAAAACCAACTACAACAAAATAGTAGGCTAATCGAAGTACAAGAAACAACAGATAGTAACAACAATCGAAGAGCAAGAACTACTACCACTGGTATGAAAGGAGAAGCTAGCAATGCACAACTACCGACTAACCTTCTACCCTAATGCGCGTCCTCCATAACCTCCCCTCTAAGATCTTGTCTATCCCCTTTCCCCGATACTTCTCCGGATTACCTCTACCCAGGACAATATATTTAAGCAAAAGCTCTAATGAAACACCAACAAATCAGTTCAACAAAGCAAAACAAACCCAAAAAAAAGAAAATCAAATCTAAATTAATAATGGTTCAATCTAAAGCTCTTCTAGTTCATTAAAATTGTCCAATTCTTTTATTCCTTGAGTATCAACATAATGCTCATCATCTTCAACTTCCTCATCTCCGGTTGAAGTAGCAACTTCTTTTCCCTTATCGTATGAGCTTGAAGTACTACCCCTTAAACCATAACGACACTCATCAACTCCACTTGGTCGCAGCTTCAATGGAGAAAGAGTTGTTGCAGCGCAACTTCAGTGGAGAAGTGGAGAAGAGAGAACGTAGGTCAAAAAAAACCCTAAAATTTTTAACCAATCTTTTCTTAAACTTCTGATCCTTTTTTTTAATTTAAAAATTGCCCATAAAAAAAAATTCACTTCCAACCCTTTTTTTAATTTAAAAATTGCCCAAAAATAAAAAAAATCCATAATGTGATCACATCGCATCTCCCATCGCATCGCATCACGCAATAGGGCTTGATGCACCCGCAATTCTCAGATTGCACCGCATCAAAGATGCGACTCGCTGGGAGCCCGCATCGCATCGCATCATCGCATAATGCGATCGCATCTCTGAACACGACCTCTACCTATCATAAAACCCACCAAAGCTTACCGCTAAAACCTTGCACGGAGCATTCACATGTCTCCTATTTACATTTCTAAACCAACTCAGTGTCGCTTCCTCATCTTGTCCTTAAAGGAGGTCACTCCACCTTGTGCCAGATTTCCTCATTTTTAATCCTATCTCTTCTAGTATGTATGGCCATGTCTCTTCTAGTATGGCATTTCTACAACTTTCATCTTTTGTACATGAAATTCCAGACAGGTCAACACTCAGCCCCATGCAACATAGTAAGTCTAACGAGCACAAGAACAGTACTAACTGTAAACTCCTCAATCTTTGACGGCATTTCATGTCTCAAGGAAGCCCAAGAAAAAAGAGTTCTTATTATAAACTACATTCTTAATCCAACCGATGTTCTCTAGCATTAATTCACACATTTCTGTTATGGCATATAAAACTATGACTTAGAACTATAGGATAGTCATTAATTTAAATATAACAAAGAAAACTGAACAAAACTAAGCTAACATCACAGTTCTACACAAGGGTGGAGTTATGTGCAATTTTGTGGTGGTCCGTCATCCATTAAACCCAATGCAGACTGGATATAATTATACAAGAAATATATAGAAATTGGTACAGGATTTAGAAAAAGCACCCACAAAACCAAGAAGATAGTTGGGTGCTTGTAATCTTAAAGCTTTGGGCGATGATACGTCCGTTCTAACCCCTCTCTCAGCAATTCATTTCTTTTAAACTAAAAATAATATCATATGTCATATAGCACAACTTTGGTGGCTATGCGTATGCTTTTGTACTATGTCATCATTAGCTATTAAGTTAAATAAAATGAGACACCAATGACCCCCTAAATCTTGAGTCCTCCACTGGTTCTCACCTAGATCACAGAGATACAGACCACAAAACTTATCACAAACATCTCAAATGCTATAGCTCTGCAAAAATTTGTATCAATCAATATAAAAATAAAATATAATAAAATAAGATAAAATAAAATAAAACACACGCAAATCAAATACATATACAAAATTATATTATAAGTAAATTATTTTTTTCAATTAATAAATTTATTTTTTTAAAAAAAAAAAAACATACCGCTGTCGCCGATCAAGAGGAGCTTGATGAGGTAATCGTAATCAGCTCGAGCTCTAGCGGGTGGAGCGGCCATTTTTAATTTGTTTTTTTTCCTCAGAAAATGATGAAATGGAACTCCAACCCTAACATATACACACAAAATCAAATCGAATTTGAATATAGTAAATTGAAATTTATGGGTGTATATAAATATAAAGATTTATACGTATAAAAAGGATACACATACCGGATCGGAGAAGAGTGAATGGGAAGAGAAGAAAGGTATGAAAATGTGTGTGAGATCTAACAAATAAGGAGGCTGTAAATAAATAACGAAAAATAAATATAAATATTGTAGGAGGGAAAGCACGTCGGCACCGGTCGGCCGTTGATTTTTATTTTAATTCTCTCTATTTTTAATTTTTGTTTCTTCTCCTCATTTATTTGAAAATAAATATCAATCTAAATGGTTCAACCTTCAGATTATTAAGTACATTTACTTTTATTGAAATTTTAGCTTTTAATAGGTCTGAATATATTTTAATCATTCAAATCTAGAACTAAGTGTTAATAGATTTGATGAAATATTCTGGTGTTAGATAATATTGACCACTCTATTCATAATTAACAGTCACTACCACTAACCACCTCTACCATCGCCACCATTGTCAACTACCACCTCCACTATCGCAACCATTATTGACAACAAATATCTCTACCAACCATTATTGTCAATTGCCACCACACCTACTACCTCTATTATTCTTATTATATTCACCATCACCACCGCCGTCAATAACACCACCATCATCAACAGTACTGGACAATCTCTACTACTGACCAACTCATCAATCGCAACTAGCATCATCACTAACTACCACTAATACATCACAATCTCCACACATTCTTCGGTCGCCACCATCATTGTCACTAATAATGCCATATCTACCACCACTTCAACCACTACCATCCCTACAATTTACCTCTATTAACAACCATCTCCACCGTCATAAAAAATAACATCTCCAACTAGCACCAACATATCGTCAATCATCATGCATTCATGTTTCAGCAAATATATTCAACACCTCAAACTACTAATATCAAACAACGTCACATCACAACCACCACCACCATCAATCGCCACCATTATAACAGTCACTACAATACAACCATCACAACTATCACCACCAATATTATTAATCACTAACATCAATCATTGTCACTACAACCACCATTATAAACTATCTCCACTATCACTAACAAATATAAATATTTTTTCTCAATCAAGTAATAATTTTATTGTATGAAATTATATACTTTTCTAATATATAATTAATTTTTATTTGAATTGTATTTTTTATTTTATTATATATACAAATAATTTTTTTTGCATATTCAGATGTTGAAAAACAAACAACCTTAATCATTCAGTTTTCAAATCTAGAGACAATATCATAATCATTTAGATGTGCATTCAGATTCAAACGTTTGAATCTTAAAAAAAAAAAAACAAATGCAACCTTAATAAAATACTCAACTAAGAAAAGAAAATGAGGATTAAATGTCAAGTCTTAATATATTTTAGGAAAAAGGATCAAATTTACCGTCAATGTTGAAAAAACAGTTAAATATACTCTTCATCATAGTTTGGAGCTAAATTTATCCTTCTTGTTATACTTTAAGACCAAATTTACACTTTTACTTTGAAAATTTTTCTAAATATATATACTTCGTCATATTTTGAGGCTAAATTTACTCGATGTCATATTTTGGAGTCAAATTTACCTTTGTTATTAAGAAACTTTTCATTTGTATCCTTTCTTTAACAGAAAGCCCAAATCGACATTAAATTGCCCATTTTTATAAAAAAAAAAAAAAACACCATAATCTAATCTATCCGATCCAACTCGAGCCACAAAAAAGACGCAAATAAATATACCTCCCCGTTTAGTTTTGTTGGTCAAATTTTTTCAACGAGATTAAGCCACTAGCTATTTATCAGTGCATAACTCATGAAAAAATTGATCTACATCAGTGCAAACACAAAGAAATATACCCATTTCTCAATTCATGGATTTGCATCAGTGCAACGCTTGTGAAAAATGACACTTGACAGTCAAATGCAATAGACTAGGCCCACTGAATATTTCTCTAAATGATTGAATTAAAAGGTCTCCATACGAGTCAATCGTGACATTTTTTTCATTCGTATGTTTTTATATGCAATTTAGATCCACACAAATTTTTCATCATGTCATTTGCTCAGAAAACCTATCCACTGATTTTAAAATCTAGATGCACATAGAATCGCATACCAAATTTTGAAATTTGAACATAACTAAGAGTTTGTAATAGACATTTTCTCTAGTTCCATACTTCTACGTTATTTTATTCTGTTTTGCTTTTTGCTAATTTGTAACAACCTACCAATGTTGCACGTTGAAAGAGAAGTATTTTTGTTCATTGAGAAAAAATCGACGAACAAAACTAAGGGAGTGGTATATTTTTTGTGTGTCGAATCGCGCGGGATATATTAGGGTGTGATTTTTTTTTCTAAATGAGTAATTAACATTGATTTGGATTTTTCAATTAACTGAATGGTACAGATGAAAATTTTTTTAACAATAAGAATAAATATGGCCCAAAGTATTATATCGGGGATAAATTTGATCTCAAAGTATGACAAAGGATATATCTGGTCAATTTTTTCAAGTAGAGGGGTAAATTTGATCCCAAAGTGCGATAGAGAAGGTAAATTTGATCCCAAAGTACGATAGAGAAGGTAAATTTGCCCCCAAAATATGGTGAAGGGCATATTTACCCAATTTTTCAAAATAGAGGGGTAAATTTGACCTTTTTTTCTATATCTATTATCTATCTATCTATCTATCTATCTATCTATCTATCTATCTATCTATCT